>NC_052572.1:22461982-22784232 GCF_016699485.2 Gallus gallus | reverse complement strand
GACATCAGGGATAGAGCACCAGGAAGAGTATACACCCTATAAGCTGTTCTCAAGCTTCAAGTTTCTCATTGCAGCTTCAAGTATTTCACTGCAGTACAACTTCAGAGACCAGCAACCTACACCTAGGAATTCACCACACAGCTACTTCATTTGTCAGACGGTACTCAACCAGCAAAGCAGGGTGAATTATACTGGCAGAACAGGGAATTCTTCATAGTAACAAATAAAACTAAGAAAGCCACTACTGGTTAGCTAAGCAATTGTTTCTCCCCAGTTTCATTTTTTTCTTTGCCCAGACCATAGATAAAAGCAAACTCTCCACCATCCAGATACTACAGATTCACCATACAAACTCATGCATGATAGCAACATCCATAAACTACCGAATATACAAAGGTTGTTCCAAAAGTAATGCATTCTATTTATTTCCATGGAAACCTCAACAGATAAAAAGAGCACAATAACTCCATTTGATAGAGTACATCTTCGCTACAAAATACTTTTTTCAGCACAGTCACCACCTTCAGCCAACTTGCACAGAAGAGCAGATTGAGATGCTCTCCATTTCATGGTCTGACAGCTGTCAGACAGCAGAGCTGTCCCCATTTTGGCTTGTCTTTCATGTCACTATTGCCACGGCTGAAACACACCACCCACTGCCTCACTCTGCTCACATCCACAGGTTGCTCTCCACTAACTTCAAGCAAGTGTCTATGAATGTCAGTGGGTGCTATCTTTTCCACATGAAGAATTCAATGCCACCCCTTCACCTCATTCACACTTCCATGTCGGATGCCATTTTGTCAGACTGCCCCTCTGCTGCCGTCTGTCACACAGCAACATGGAATGGGGTATTGGTGGGAAGGCTCAAGCTTTACTGCCATACCACCGACACATGCCCTTGATGCTGTGATCCAACAGAATAAAATAAAAGGCATTACTTTTGAAGCAGTCCACACATGGACAGATGCATGATTATCAGCCATTTTCCAACTTGCTTCTAAAGGGCTTGATTTTAAGACCTTAATAGAGTATCAGAAGACTATTTTTATAACTGCAGTGTTAAGATTCTAGTACACATTGGTCTCAAAATAGCCCCAAATCCATAGGGAGCTGCATTTAGATGATAATTCAAAACAGCTTCTGAAAGAAGACTCTGAACATCAGCAATTGCCCAATACATAACAGCAGGTCTACAGGGTTGGCACAGGCTTAAATGTGTTCCCCCAAACTTGCATGGCAGGGGGCCTATCAATACCACACACTCAGATTTCTAGTTATCTCCATCTTGTTAAAGGGTGGTCTGCAACGGAACTCGGTTGCCATACCTCAATGTGTATCATTCAAAACACGTGCCAACAACTTTTGCTATCTTGACCTCGGTGTGCCAAGATACCACCCTGAAGTCACCACAAAAATATCTTTGCATTACGTCTCCAAATATTTTTCGTATAGTTTTTCAGTATTCAGTCTTTTCCCCACCCTCTACAGATGCCAGTTTGTTCATTAAGAAACTGCAGCACTCACGCACCAGCAGCGCTGAGTTTACTAAATGGAGGGGGGCTTTCAATCTTTTCTTTCTTTTTAAATCAAGTATGTGTTTTCAGAAAGCTCTGTTGGAAGAAAAAACAACGCAACAACGCTTATTACTCAACACTTCTCAGTGTTTGCAGTAAGCTACACCTAAACAACATATCTGCAAATAATACTGATTTTAAATAAATGTGATGTTTTTCCAGTATTCGAATTTTAAAACGTGAAAAATTCTGTGCCTGTCCAGCAGCCTTAAGGACAAAGCCCCCAAATGCCGTACAACCATTCAGCCTTCTGCCAGGTTTTCAGAACATATGACCACTTCCCTGAAGATGCAGACAACTGCGAGCTTGGGTTTATCCTGCATGGATTTTTTTTTTTTTTTAATGGAAAATAAAAGCTAATGACTAACAAGACGTTCCTTTCTACATCTTGCACAGTGAGCGTGCCCTGCTGACTCGGAGTGCCGAGGAACAGCTGCCACCGCCACCACAGTCAGGTTCGTACGTTGGAGAGTTCCATGTGCCTTTGACAGCTGGAGGAGCGATGCACCTGCAGCTCCACGTTACTGCACTATGTAATTTCACATCCGAATTCCTGAATGACCAAAATACAAACGACTCGAGTTGTAACTCTTACACCCTGAGCTATACAGCACTCTCAGGAAACCAGTGTCCTGCTGATGCATTAAAAGCCTACCTCCACATTGCAGTTACCCAAATCACGTTGTGCTCCGGCTGCTTTGGAACATGGACGAGCTTCCACTCCATCCAGAGGTTACAGAGCAAGCACAGCACTAAGCGTTATTTCATCATCTCTCCGTACAAAACGAGATTGCAAACGTGGAAAGTTTCCACAGGTATCTATGCCACCTTTATGTCTCCTAGATTAGATACAGCTAGCTTCGTTTTAAGTATTTTAATCCTTCCCATCTCCTTAAAATTTCGGGTGCATGTCCCCACGTATCTGGGGGACACGCTGTGAAGCAGGTCTCTTCAGAGCCTTCTTCACATGTGGGCACCTTACACGCTCGATATCCCCCGAAGGCTCCAAGAGAGCTACAACGAGCCCCGGCTGCGCTGCAGCTCCCCCTCCATACCGAGCCCGGGGCAGCCGTTCTCGGGCCCGACCGCCCGCCAGCGCCGGGCAGGGCAGGTCCCCTGTCGGGAAGTCGAGTCTCATCGCGCTACGGCGGACAGAGCCCCGCGCGGCGCCCCGCAGCCTCGCTCAGCGCCGATGGCAGCGGCACCCGCTCCCCGCTGCGCCCGCCCCCACCCCACCCCGCCCCGCCGCAGCCCGGCGGCCCCGCGAGGTGCTTACCCCATGGCGGCCAGCGGCGCCGGGCACCGGCGGTGCCGCGCGGGCCGCGTCCCCGGGGCGCTCCTCGCCGCGCCGCGCCTCGCCGCGCCGGCAGCTCCGCAGCCCCGTGGCGGCGGTGGGGACGCTGCGCTGGGCTGCCCGCGCCGCTCCGCGCAGGCCCGGGGGTCGCGCCGCCGGCTGGCAGCGGCCGAGCCGAGCCGAGCGGGGCCGCCCGCGCTCTACGGAGCGCCCCCCGCGGGCCGGGCTCGCATGGCCGGCGGCCCCGCCGGGCGTCCGCAGGCAGCGGCTCCGGCCCCCGAGCGGGCGTGCGTGCGGCGGCGGCTCGGCGTGCGGACGGGTCCCCAACAACGGGTGGGCGGGCGGGCGGGCGGACGGAAGGCGCTCGCCTTTTTCCGCGCGAGGCTGGCGGCAGCTGAGGCGCTTCTCGCCGGGCGGTGCGCGGCCACCGAGCGCTCGGCGCGCCTCAGAGGCGGAGCGGGACGGGGCGGGCGGTGCGCGCAGGGCTCCGCGCCGCCGCTCCCCCTAGCAGCGCGGCGGGCAGCCGTGCATCTCCCCGAGGCGGCAGAGCGAGCCGCGGCACCGGCATCGGGCTCCCGGCGGCTGGCGGCGGGCACCGGGGCGCCGCGATCCGCCCGCCCGCCCCCGGCTGCGGAGACGCGGGGCGCCGCTCCTCCTTCCCGCGGCGGGTCCGCGCCTGGCCGTCACGCCTTCTTCTGCGGCGAGCGGGCGGGCATCGCGCTGGGGCGCGGCGGGCCGGGCGCTGCCAGCGGGCGGGGGGCGGGAGGGGCGGCCGCCGCCGGGCCGCGCTTGCTCTGCGGCGGGGCCGCGGGCTCAGACCCGCCGGTGGGGTGGGATAGGATGGAGGGAAGGAGGGAGGGAGCGGGCGGGGGCTGCGGGGGGAGCGAGCGCCGCGTCAGGCGGTGCCCGGCTGCTGCGAGCCGCTGCCTGCAGCCGCCCGCGTCCCCACCTCCGCCTCACACCTCTGCCGCCGCCCGCTTTCGCGGCGGGCAGGCGCGGCCCGCAGCCGTCCCGCCGCCTGGGGGCTGGGACGGGAGCCGGGACGGGAACCGGGACGGGGACGGGAACCGGGGTGGGAGCGGGGACGGATCCGGCCGGGGCCCTACAGCGCCCGCCGCCCGCCAGCTGCTGCTCGCGGCGGCACCCGCTCGCTCTGCCTCCATCCTCCGCCCGGGGAGCTTTAAGTAGCGCACGTCACCGCGCTCCCCTACGCACCGACGTCACGCACTGCTCTCGGCGCTGACGTCACCGGGTGCGGGGGATGATGTAAGAGCGGCCCGCGCCGCCGGAAGCGCTTCTATAATAGGGAATGGCGACGGGGCGGGGGGGTGGGGAGCGGCGGGCGAGGGTGTGGGGCTCGGCGCGGTGCGGCCGCCTCCGTGCACCTCCCCGGGGCGCCGGCGGCACCCGCCCGCCCCCGCGGCGCCGTCTCCGCGGTAACGCCGCGCCCGCCCACGGTGCGGCGGAGGCGGCCCGGGACCGGGGCGGCGGGTACGGCATCGCGCTGCCGGGACTGGGGCCCGCGGGCGGTCCGCGAACGGCCCGAGCCCGACCCCGACCCGCGAGGGAACCGCACGGGCATCCCGACATCACCAAAGGACGGCTGCCGGCACGGCTGTGGTAACGGAACGGAGCCTGCACCGCGAGCGCGCCCAGTGCTCTGCTTTTGTCCGCGTCTCTCTGCGGTGCCGTGCGGCAGATAACGTGTCCCGCTGTGCCTCACTCAACAGATCAGCCCGGATCCTCTGCGTCCCGCCGATGGGCACCCGCTGAGTCGCTTAGCCATCCCGCCCTGCTGGCTGTGTCAGGTGTAACCGCTGCTAGGCAGGGCAGCGGCACTGGGTGGTGGGACGCGTCCTGGCCTCTGCTCCTCCACAGACAGGTTTCAGTTTTTCAGGTGTTTCCCTGTCCAAGAAAAGTTGTAGCCACCCCAAGCCTATTAAACTACAGTGAAGATACCAGCCCCTCTGCAGAAATGGCAGAAGATCCAGGTTTTACCCATGCATTGGGCATGGCACTGTGAAACATAGCAAAGCAACAGTGTGTTTGCACCTGCTCCTCAATAGGGGGTTTGTCTCTACCGCAGAGACAGGTCTCCCAGAAGGAGGCTGGAATGGAGGAGAGGACCTACCCTACCTCCCTGGGTGAAGGCAGGCACTGTAGTTCACACGTGTGTGTGTGTTACTGATCCTTGCCTCAGCATCTGACCGATAGAAATCACCAGCCATGGGATGAGTGGAAATGAAGCAAACAAGTTAAATAGCAAGGGAAACCTCCCAGAAACAAACAAGCACAGGAAACCTTGCATGAATCATTTGTACCCACAGCACTGAGGTGTGAGGCACATTGCATCACAGGGAGAAAAGAGCAGCTTCCTCAGTTTTACATTTCTCACAGTAACTCACAGCACAGAGTGAGGCCTCAGCACTGGGCGGCTGCAGAGACTCAGTGGCACTGTCCTGAGGTTTGATGTGGGCTGCACTCCACTTGCAAGGTTGTGATTAATCTGCTCTGTCTTTCTGGATGGCTGTTGTCCTTTTCTGTTTGGGTTTTGTGTGCTCACTCTGAGGTACATGGAGTTCAATGTATGTTCCGCTAAAAATCAAGGTAGATGCGCTAACTTCTGGCAGTAAATCGCTCATGGCAGCCTCCATTGTTATCTGGGGAAAGACAAGACCCACACCAGCTCTTTCTGCCACCTTACAGCGGTGATGAGTGTGAAGTAGACTGTGATCAAAATAATTCAGTCTAGACAAATGTAAGCAGCATGCAGCTTATAAATATATTCCTTGATGTCAAGTAGCGAGGAGCCTAGATTGATTAGCTTCTAAAGGGCCCTCATGACATTTTACACGCAGTAACAGCGGGTCAAGAGCAAAGGAATGAAGGCTCTAAATCCATAGACGAGTAAGTATTGCATCAGTTTTGTTCTTTCAGCTAAAGCTCACACGCTAATGAAAATGCTTTAGTATTTCATTATGTCCAAAGTGTTTTGTTTAGATATCACGGAGATGGCTCCATCTGTCTCTGCCTTTCAACTTGTTCACATATTTGGCTTGCATGAAGTATTATGTTTTCCCACTGCATGGGTGCAAAAACAGGATTCACTAAGACTGAAGATAGAAGAAAAAATATAAAAGAAACCAAACTGACACAGAGCCCTGGGGGAAGAATTCTTAGTGCACTCAAGGAGCAGAGGTGTGAGAAGATCCAGGGGCAAAGCAAAACCACTATCTCCAGAACAGCTCTGTGGGGGATATCAAGAATGTCTTCATTGACTGGTGAAATGTCCTATATATTTCATACTCCTCTGTAAGTAATAACGTAGCAGTACAGGGACAGGTAAGATCCTGGGCAGGGTAACAGAGATATAGAGACAAGGAAATAATCTCTCCAAGCCAATCTCCTACTTAATCTTTTTTCTTTTTTCTTTTTGAACCCTTCCTTCCTTCCTTCCTTCCTTCCTTCCTTCCTTCCTTCCTTCCTTCCTTCCTTCCTTCCTTCCTTCCTTCCTTCCTTCCTTCCACCCTTCCACCCTTCCACCCTTCCACCCTTCCACCCTTCCACCCTTCCTCCCTTCCTCCCTTCCTCCCTTCCTCCCTTCCTCCCTTCCTCCCTTCCTCCCTTCCTTCCTCCCTCCTTCTCTCCTTTCTTCCCTCCTCCCTCCTTCCCTCCCTCTCTCCCTTCCTTCTTTTCCTTCTTAGTTGTTGTTTTAAACAGTGTTAATTTATTTGTTACAGTTCAGTGTAATAGCTTCACATAACTTACTTCCCTTCCTTATTTACTGTTATCGTTCCTCCAGGTCTGACTGAGCCATCTCTAAGCCTTAAGCTTCCCCTCAATTACATCCAATTACAATTTTGATCACTTTCCAGGTTGATTTGCTTGAATTAACATTATTTGTCGCATGGAGAAAGCCTTTGTTTATGCTTGCCAAGCTAACAGAAATCACCTCTCTGTCTTGCCTATCCATAAAGTAATTTAAGAAAACATGGTGACAACCATCAGCTGAGTCTGAACTGCACATGCAGATAAGAAGAAAGCAAGACAGGAGATATTAAATGATACATACACACTGTGCCATTAACAGAACTGATACAGAAGTGATCACCTCATATTGAAGACTGAGGAAATATAATACAGTGAAATTCAATAGTATGACTAGAGGTTCAGCTCTAAGTTTTTGCTGTTGCTTTAGAGTGCTTTTCTTTGTCTGAAGCACTGTGGTGGAGGCAGCCTTGAGCTGTAGGACACTTTGCCTGATGGAAACCATCAGCAGGTCAGTGGCTGTAGCTCTCTGTAAGAAATGCCATAATCAAACAAGAGATGGATGGCTTCAGGCAGAGAAAAGCACAGTATGGTGTGGGAGAGAGGCTGCTGTTTGTTGCCATGAAGCAGCATATTCCTGGCATGTGTATTCATAGGCAGCAGCCAAGCCACCAAACCTCTCCTGACACCACTGCCCTAACTGACCAACCAGCTGGGGCAATGCTTGTAAACCTGGCAGCAGCATCAGTATCTCTGAGAGCAGTGTTGTGTTGAACCTCCTGGTGTGATATAGAAGGAAAAAAGCAGATGGCTGTGCCATCTGAAGCTCAAGCCTGCTGAGTACCAACATGGCCACTGGCATGGCCAAAGTCTTGGAACAGCAGCAGAACAGAGCTGGAAAAGCAAGAAGCACCACAATGGGTCTGCATTTTGACTAACCCTTCTTAATACCTCTGTATTCTCCATACCAAACCATATCTACATTGGTAAACCAATTGGTAAACCAAAAAAAAATTAGCTCATATGGGTTATGAGCCATCATTCCTGTGGAAAAGGTAGACATGCTTGTAACATGGAAATCCCATTTGAAAGATTTGGTATGCAATCTCTTCTTGGTTCTAGTCAGCGCTTTCAAGAAAAGGTACTACAGCTGTACCAAAACCAGACACATGCTAAAGATATTTAGGGAACTTGACAGCAGTTATTTAAGAATTAAAAAAGAAAAAAAAAAAGATTGGCTTGTTTGGTCTATCAAACCAAAACATGAAAGAACATAGTCTTGTGCTCTCCAAATATTTTGGGTGTTTTCAACACAAATAAAGGATCAAGAGTTCTATTAAAGGGAAAAGGAATAAAAAGGTATAATTTTTCTCCTAATAACTTTTCCTGGTAATCCAAAGGATGTTGATTTTCAAAGAACAGATGGCTTGAAGAGTAGCCTTCCAAAGTAAGACCAAAAACAAAAGAAGCAATGACTGGAGAGTGGAGAGAAACCACAGGAGCAACCTTCCTTCACTCCAGGTGGGAGAGGTGAGGGTAGCTGCAGGGACAGAGATGTCCTCCACTGGTCTGCAGCCTGCAGTCACCACCACCTCCAAGCACCTGGGCTTGGGCACCACTGCTGCTCACTTACATCAGCTGCTGTTTGGTTTAATACCCAAAGTTTGTGCATTCCAAAATTCCTAAGGAAGCCAGGGTGTTCATTCCCTTTGAGAAAGGGGGAGCAAGCACCTCACACTGTCCTCACCTTCTGAAGAACTGCTGTGGTGCTGTATCTCTTCCTTCCTCCTACACTTTCATGCCTTGTCCTTGTCCTGCTTTCTCCTGTCTAATCACAAATCTCTTTCCCCACACACATGCTTCTTTCTGTGTGTGGGATCAGTTCTCCATCATATTCCCTTGCAGAATCTGTCTTTAATTTATAAATGAATTGGAGAAAAAAGGGGAATACAGTAGATGGTATCTTCTTCCCTGAGCTCAAGGCTTCTGTCTGTATTTCCATCAGCCCAGAAAAATCTTCACTGCCATAGCAGGTGGGCCTGGAGGGATTCTGGAAAAATTTATATTCACCATTTTTCCTCTTAGAATACATGAAAAAAACCTAAGTGCTCCCTTGTATTCAAGGAAATGCAGTACACTGAAACTAGGACTAGATTTGTTTTTGAAAGCAACTGTATGACATAATTCCCTGAGATGCCTTATGGTCCAATATTTCTCAGTCCTGCTGCTAGTGAATGCTGGTTTTCCGGCACCCACTTCGAACATCTAATTGTCTTATCGCCAGAAATAGATCACACATCTCCTACACAGCTCTGTGGCACTACACCCCTACAGAAATTTTTTAAAGATATTGAGCTCTGAGTAATGCTTTCATTTCTTAGTCAGGGTTATCAGTGGCTGCAGTTCCTTACCATGTTTTCCTGGCCAGAGAGGAAGCACAGCTTGTGCTAGCAGACTGACTTTCAGCATGTCATTTCTATTTATGCCACATTTACCTACATACATTACTGAACTTGCTTCCCAATACTTTCAGGTTTTGGGGTGGGGGGGTTGCTTGTTTGTTTGTTTTCAATTTCAGCTGAAGAGACTGAAAATATTGTTAATGAAGGAAAAAAAAACAAAACCAAAAAAAGAAAAACCAAACATTTTTTACTTACGAGTTTTGAAGTGCTGCAATAATGGCACTGTGGATCTCAAACCTCTCAAACAACATCCCTTTCCTGACAAACTTTACTTGCACACACAGTCCTCTTTTCTAGTGCTCTGTGGATCACATCTGAGATGCCACATACTTATAAAAAATGTTTTTCAGTCATATTTATGTTAACAACAATACGATCTCTGTTTTCATGAAGTCATAGCAATCATATGGCTCTTCTCCTTTTAAGAGAGAAAAATATCAAAGTCCTGCCAAACCAGGCTAATTTTGTTTCTAGTTGAGTTCCTAACAATTCCAAATTCCATCCATGATCTCTGTATCTGTTCTTCCTATTACTCCTCTCTTTGCAATAATAGCTTCATATTTTTAAGATTGTTTCACAGAATCTGAAAGCTTGTAGTATATAAGATACTCATTTAGTATGAGATTGTGTTAGAGCTTCTGATTTCTGCAGTTCTCCTTTCCCACTTTTTTTTTTTTTTAAGTTCTTCTAGAAGTTCTAACAATAGAATCTCTCTGTGAATGTTTGGGGGAGAAAAAGTGAAAAAAAAAAAGGGGGGGGGGGGGGAAAGCTTAATTTTTCTGCCTGAGTATTTCTTCTTAGAGATGAGTTTTTCTGAGACTTCGAGAGACATATTTGGATAAAATTATCTTCCCATAAGGGATCTTTCCATAAAAGACGTTGGATACTTTCAGCTATTTCCAAACAGTTTTTATGTGCCCAGACTTGGACAGCTGCTGAGAATGAAGTCCTACACATCCATTGTGTTGTCCATGAGAGAAAGTTTTGCCCAGGCTTCCTTTGAGAAGCACTAACATCTTCATGCAGTGAATCAGGAAAGGGAAAACTGTCCATGAATGTTCTGAGATGGGTGTTTTCTCCCCCAAATTTATTCCTTTTCCATTCCTCTGCCAGTTGTTTCCAATTTCCACCGTACTGAACTTGATTAGCATGACTCTTCACACACACTTGGGAAATTTATCTACAGATCTCTAGAGATTGCTGATTCTGTAGCTCACACTTGAAAGAGAAGATGACTTGGAGACTGGGAGCAGTTTTACAAAAAGGCAGAACAGCACTTGACATTACAGGAAGTCAGAAGTCCAAATGGAAACCATGGCTAATGACCAGAGAGTGAAATGGCTGGTAACTGAGTGGGATCCAGTAAATCAATGATCAACTCACAGTCAGATGAAGACCCTCAGCTAGAACCCTATGAGATAGGCTTGGAAAAGTAACAGGCAGGCAAACTGAGTGAAAAACAAACATCAGGAGAATCTACGGTGAAGGGAGGGAGAAGGGCTTCACACTGGAGAGGTACTGACTGAAGAAGAAATTGGAAAGTTCCAGTCAAAAATACAGATGAGTCAAAAGAGGGGGTGACATGGGGTGTTTCAGAGCAGGCAGAACTGCTCAGATCTGATGACTGAAAGAGCATGAGAGGTGTGCTTAGCAGGGCAGGCGTTTCCTCCAGGTACAGTAAATTAAGAACCAAGCATGTCATTCCTCTATTGACAGAACACAGCAGCAAAACCCACGGGTTCGGCCTCTATTTTCACCCCTGCCCAGTGCTGACTGTATAACAACTGACAGCTGTAAACTCTACCAGTTGTTCTGAACAGTCAAGTCATAAAGTAATTTGATTCTGCTGATGACTCATGTGGGTCTGTATGATGCCGCAGGATGAGATTTGTCTTTTACAGTTCAATTTTTGTAAGAACATTTAGGGATTGCACTGGAAGGCTCTTGAGGGTCAGAAATTCTAGAATTGAGGATGCACAGAAATGCCTCTTCTTCTTGTGTATAGGCATTATGATTAAGTTATTACATGACTATGAATGCAGAATCACAGAATCATAGAATCATTAAGGTTGGAAAAGACCTCTAAGATCATCTAGTCCAACAGTCCATCTACTACCAGCATTGACCACTAAACCACGCCCCTAAGTGCTACATCTTCCTAAACACCTCCAGGTATGGTGACCACTTCCCTGAGCAGATTGTTCCGGTGCCTGACTACTCTTTCTGAGAAGAAATTCTTCCAAATGTCCAACCTGAATCACCTGTCCCATCTTGAGGCCATTCCCTCTTGTCCCATTACTAATTATCTGGGAGAAGAGGCCGACTCCCGCCTTGCTATGTAATTTCTTGCACAGAATTCCAACCTCATTCAGTGGATGGGGTAGGTCTACTGTGAAGAGACATTTGCAATGAAGGAAAACTTCTGTTAAGAAGCATGATCTACTGCTTTACTTGGAAAATAGGCATTTCCTGGAGAAAACAGCCTTTACCTTCCTGGAAAACAAGGCTTACATTGCAAAGCTACAGAGCTATAGACAATTCATAGAAGCAGGTTTTAAGTGGAAAAAGAGAAAGAGAAATAAAGGGGGAGAGAGGATGATTTTGTAGATGTAGTAGCTGAATGCTATTGAAAGGAACCTCACTCCTCCCCACTGTACCCCATTTGTAATTCTAGTTGGGGGGCTTTTTTAAAGTTGGTATGACTGCTATCCACCTCCTGGGAAACTTAAGATTCTGTGAGTACTAACAATTAGGATTGTTGTTACAGTATTTCTGTTTGAACAGACAAAAGGATATGTTGTTTCAACATAATGCATACTCCCAGTGTGAATTAAAATTACAAAAGTAACCCCATTTTTGCCATTTCCTATCCCACAAATAATTGGCTTTACATTTAAACTCTACTGGCATCATTTGACATAGTTACTTCTATGCTTATGACTTATGTGAAGGTGTTGAGTTTTTCCTTTCTACAAATCTATGAAAAAGAGAATTCAGACTGGGGGATGTTACTACTCTCCTGTACCTCTGTTCCCATTTTCTTCCATGTAGCATTTATTCTTTGTGCCTTGTCAGTGTACACTCATGACTCTGCTCTTCTAATGATGTGAACAAGCTCTGTAATGGCCCCGTGTCAGTGCCCACTCTCTCGTTTCAACACCAACCAGTCACTGCTGGCCTCATATGCTGAAGAGTCCAAGAAAAAATTAATTTCCTCTCTTCTGCTGATGCCAAACACCTCATCCTGTCCTTTCGCTACTCTGCCTTGCCTTCTGTTGATTACACTAACAGCTCATGAGCTGGGTAGGGCAGTCACTGCAGCAGTCTGCACACCCCCACGCCAGTTCCCAGCCCCATGGCATAGCCTTGTGGCAGGCTGGGGAGGGACAGAGCATTGCTTCTGAGACTGCACAGCATCATAAAACTTGTAATGCATATCCTGAAAAGGTGCTGTGACCGCAGGTGTTAAGCCATTTCAGACCATGGGATTCTGAAGCTAAGTAAACTGCTTCTCAAAAAAAAAAAACAGATTTTCCTCTTACCTACACAGCCCACCACTCTCAGAGGGTTCTAATAAAACAGGTGAAAGGGCTGTTTGTTGGTTATTTATTTATGTATTTATTATTATTGACTTTCCATACAGTAACACAGTTGATTTTTCACCATCACCTTGAATTTCTTGAGGTTAAATAACGCTTTATGGTAGTTAAGAGTCTACAGTAACTTCTGTGATTGATTAAAAAAAAAAAGTTCCTTTTTCTTTTTTCAGTTGAAAAAGGATGAGCCTTTTTAAAAATTAGTCTCCGTAGATACATGTTGTGGGCTGACCTTCTCTAGCAGATCCACTCTCAGACAGTGGAGAAATTAAGATTAAAAAGCTCGCGTACCAGAATAGGCAGGGGGATCATTTACTACCATGGCCAAAAGAGACTCGACTTGGGGTAAATTAATTCAGTTTACTGCCAATTAAACATAGACTAGAGAAACAAAGATAAAAAACTAAAACACATCCCTCCCCTCCTTCTTCTCAGGATCAGCTTCACTTCCAGCTCTTACGCAGAGGAGCACAAGCAGATGGGAAATGAGGGGTCCATCCCTGCTGCTTGTTCTTCCTCAGACTTCTCCCCTGTCTGATGGAGTAGCTATAAGAACTGGTAACAGGAAAAATACTGACAGAAAATGTCTGCTGAGACACTGACAGAAGACGTCTGCCAGCCCAGAAACTGCTAGCGTGGGAACCTGCCCTGAGAACCAGCCCTGTGAACCTGAAGCATCCTTGGAAGGCACTGCTGACATCTCTGAAGTGCAGCTGGGCACCTGGGAACCTGAGAAATCCTGAGATGCTCTCAGTAAACACTAAGCCAAGAAGCTACTTATTGTCTAGAGAAGTAAAACACAGTCAAAAGGTGGAGCAGTCTGGGAAAAGAGGAAATAGCAAGAGCTATTGACTCTTTCAGCTAGAAGAACAGAAAAACTACCCGGGGAATGTGAAAATTGGTCTGAGAGAATAGAAAATATAATCAGTTGGCTGTCCTAGGTGAAAAATAGAAGTTAGCAATAGCTACTGGCTGTTCTAGGTGGCCGTGTCAGGTGACCTCTAATGCCTCTGCGATACAAAAATTGCTTGCTTTCTACCCAGAATTGAGCCTCACTCAGAGACATCTCATCACATGAACTTTTTCTCAGACATCTTTACAGACTGAACCTTCACTACAGTTGCTGGCTGACTTTAAACTCTGTAAGCTGGATCATTTTTGACTTTGCCACCAATTGGCTCCACTCCTGGAATTGTTTTGTGCATATACTTGCAGTCTGGGTAAACCCTTTGATTGTGGTGTTGCCCTCAGGTGGACTGCTCCCCACAGGCTGCAACTCCGTCTGGGGTTGCTCCTGTGTGGGCTGTCCATGGGCCTTCAGGCCTCATCCATTGCTGCACCATGGGATCCTCCACAGCTGCACGTGGTGATCTGCTCCTCATGATGCCCATGGGCCGCAGAGGGACAGACTGTTTCTCCATGGGCCTCTCCTGGGCTGCAGGGAACTTCTGTTCCACACCTGGAACACTCCTGCCTTCCTGCACTGACTCTGAGGTCTGCAGGACTGCTTCTGTTATGTTTTCCTCACACTGTGGTTCTTCACTCATTCTTCAGCTTGCTTTGACAGCAGCACTGCTGGCTGCCTTGACTGGCTCAGCTGTGCTGTGCCCTGCAGTGGAGCCACTGGAGCCAGATGGAGCCATCTAGGCCTAGCATGGGGCAGCTACAGCCTCTCCTCACAGAAGCTACCCCAGCAAACCTCCCACTGTCTACATTAAAAATGATGGTGATGGCTAGAAAATTTAGTGTTTTGGAAGACAAGTGGATGGAAGGCTAAGCACTCAGTTGCTGCAGTCAGCAGATGATCAGTGTGACAGTACCATGGACAAACTCATAGCCTTCTCCAGCATGCTGTTGCATCTCACTTGTTTGCTCTCTACAGCTGCCTGAAGGGAGGTTGTGATGAGGTGGAGGTTGGCCTCTTCCCCTCTGTAACTAGCAATAGAACTAGAGGAAATGGCCTTAAGTTGCACCGGGGGAGATTAAGGTTGGACATTAAGAAATACTTCTTCTCCAGAAGAGCAGTTAGGTGCTGGAACAGGCTGCCCAGGGAGGTGGTGGGGTCATTAACCTGATGGTGTTCAAGAAGTGGTTAGATGTTATACTGAGGGACGTGATTTAGTGGGGACTATTGCTGATAGGTGGACGGCTAGACTGGATGGTCTTGGAGGTCTTTTCCAAGCTTGGTGATTCTGTGATTCTATGATCATGTTGATGAACTTGGTGTCAAAGATGTGTACATTCTACTGTACCTTTTTTTTTTTTTTTTAATGAACCATGCATTTTCTAAAGGACCTCCTAAAAAACTCTTCTTATCTCTTAATTTTAACAGTTTTATCTGGACACATTCAGAAGATTTCTTCCATAATCAGAAAACTCCATGGTATGAGGAGGAAATATGTTACATGTTTTTGTTAAATTCAAAGGAAGTGAATTATCCATAAGCAGTAACACTCAGAGTCTTGATGCATGCCTCCTTAATTGTTTAAAAACAAAGTTAATCATATTCTGCTATCACTTTTGGCATTTGAGATGTTTCTTAGATGTGTCCTTATAACTTCCTTGCACCTCAATACCTTGTAGGCTAATCCTAATTTTTTTATTTATCCTTTTGTCAATGGTTTAAGGCCCAGTTCAGCCCAGTTCCAAGACTAATGGGGCAGGGGGACCCATGAACCCACACCTTGGGAAAGGGGGAACAGGGAAAAGGGGAAAGGGGTAGGGAGATGGGTTAAAAACAGAACAGCGACAATGATCTGAGGAGGAAAACTAATTTACTAAATATGATAGCAGAATGCAAGATAACACAACACAATACAATATAATTGGAATTGAAGCTAATAAATCAAATAAAATGAGAGTGAGTGTCCAAAAACTGAAGGTCTTACTCTAATGCTGAAGGTGAGATGGCTAGGGAGCACACACGCTGCAGAGACAAGCAGAAAAGGAAAAAGGGGACATCTGGTGACCTGCGAGCAGTTTTATCTTTGCCTCTGAATGGCAAATGGAAACAAAAAGTCCTCTGGGATATGTAGTTCTTATTTTCTGAGACAGGCATATCCAAAACTACTGACAATCCACAGAACAGGAGCATTAACTCTTTAACTCCCAGTGCATCACATGATGTTATGATATGGAATACCGATAACAAAAAAGACACCCTTATTTACTTGCTTGCCTTCTGTACAAGAATGGTGTATTGGAAGCAGTCAAATTCTTGAAGTTTTCACATTTATATAATAGGGAAAATAAAGCATATTCTGAAGGTTGTCTTCTATCAGCTTCAGTAGTAACACTCTAGCTAGATTTTTAGGAGTATGAAATTATTTATGAGCATAAAACAATCTTCATGTCCTTTCCAGAGGAATTGGTGTAATGCATTTTTTAGTACTGTGGATCTTAAAAAAAAATAAAAAAAAATCAAGTGATGAACATTAGAGAATTCAACACATTCACTTAAGCTCTTGGACATTTAATGCCCTCAGACTGCAAATAGTTAGATGCATGGACTTTTCAGTAATATATGATAACAACTATGTGTTTACTGTGTACTGCATTGCACTTTGTGTTATTTGTGAGGGTAAGCAATCAATATTTTACTGCCTCAGTTGCTACTGCAAATACGTAGAATTGATAGGTTTTCCCTATCAATAACAGACAGTAGTTTATGCCATAGGAAGCAATGGTTTCTCAAATTTCTGATATTTCAGTGTCTGCTTATTGCCTGTTCTCTATCCACTGATTACCACTGAGAAGAGTCTGTCTTCTTCACTCCCTCCCATAAGCTATTTATATACAATAATAAGATTCACCCCTTAGCCTTCTCTTCTCTGGCATAAATAAACAGTTTTAGAATGGAGGACTTTTTAACTGTAGAGAGGTGGGTGCAGTTTACTCTTGAATCTTGTCAACTGTTTCACAGAATCACTGAATGGTTGGGGCTGGTGCAGACCCCTGGATGTGATCCAGTCCTATCCTCCAGCTCAAGCAGGACCACCTACAGCAGGTTGTCCAGGTCCATATCCAGTCAGCTGGAGATGATGATGGAGACTTCAACACCTCAGGGCAACCTCCGTCAGTGCTCAGTCAGGAGGAGCTGCCAGAGGGACTGCAGTAGTCCTTGTGAGATACAGAGCAAAAGCATTTGGGGGTCTCCAAATATTATGAGATGTTGTCCAGATACTCATGCTGGAACGTCTTGGTGAAGATCCAAAGGTGAGAGAATGGGTTGAGTCCAGCTGCATGAGGGAGGAAGCAGTGTGGGCAAGAAGACTGACAATCTTAGGAAACTCTGGATTGGAAAGGGCGCTGAGAGATGTTCAGGGCAGCCTCCTGTTCCAAGAAGCACCAATGAGGAGGTCAGACCAGGGATCACAGACCAAGGACCCACAAGCGTCACTGAGTTCAACTTCTGACTCCACACAGAACCACCCCAAATTCAAGCCCCATATCTGAGATCACTGTCCAAATGTTTCTTGAACTCCATCAGTTTGAGGTCCACACAGGTTTGAGGTTCCAGTGCCTGACTACTCTCTCTCTCTGCAACAGACCCTGTCCCCAGCCCCCAGCTGCCCCTCCCGTGGCACAGCTCCATGCCGTTCCCTCGGGCCCTGTCGCTGTCACACAGAGCAGAGCTCAGCGCTGCCCCTTGAGCTCCCTGTGAGGAGCTGCAGCTGCCATGAGGCCTCCCCTCAGCTCCTCTGCCCCACACTGAGCACACCCAGGGGCCTCAGACGCTCCTCATACATCTTGCCCTCCAGATCTTTAACTATCTTCATAGAGGCTCTCTAATATTTTAATATTCCTTCTTATAATGTAGCACTGTCATGGTTTTGGCTGGGATAAAGTTGATCTTCTTCACAGTAGCTGCTATGTTGCTGTGATTTTTTATTTTGTTATGAAAATAGTGCTGATAACACACCAGTGTTTTCAGTTGTTGCAGAACAGTGCTTACACTTAGTCAAGGACTGTTCATTTTCTTGTGCCACCCTATCAGCAAAAAGCTGCGTATATACAAAGAGCTGGTAGGGGACACAGCCAGGACAGCTGTCCTAAACCGGCCAAAGGCATATTCTATGCCGCATAGCATCCTGCTCAGCAGTAAGAGCTGGACAAAAAGAGAAATGGAGACAATTAGAGTGATGGCATTTTTCTTCCCAAGAAACTGTTGCACATAATGAGCCCTGCTTTCCTGGAAGCGCCTGAACATCTGCCTGCTGACAGGAAGTAGCAAATTAATTCCTTGATTTGTTTTGCTTTCATGCACAGCTTTGGCTCTACCTAATAACCTGTTTTTATTTCAACCCATGATTTCTTGCACTTCTCTTCTGTCCTCCATCCTACGTGGGTAGAGTGAATGATCAGCATCTGCCTGTCAATGTTAAATCACAACATGCACCCAAATTTGCACAGACCTCAAGGTGAGGCTGCACAGCACACAGCAGATCATGACAATCCCTTCCCTCACCCACTGGCAGTGCTGGCCCTGGTGCACTCCAGGGTATGGCTAACCCTTTTGGCTGCCTGGCCACACTGCTGACTCATGTTCTACCTGCAGACAGCCAGAACCCCCATATTCCACCCTGCAGGGCTGCTTTGCAGTCTCTTGTTTCCCAATCTGTATGTACATCCAGAGCTGCTCAGCTGCAGAGTCCAGCACTTGCTCTAGTAAAACTTCATGAGGCTGGTGATTTCCTAGCCCTCCAATCTGTCAAGAATTCTGCAAGACTTCTCTCCCCTCAAAGAGTCAACAGCTCCTCACAGTTCAGTGCCATCTGCAAAGTTACCCAGTATATATTCAATTCACGCATACAGGAAATGTCAAAGAGAACTGCCCCTAAAATGGAGAAGTGGGGAACTCCTCCAGTGACTAGTTGCCAGCTGGATGTAACATCCTTTGAGCCTGATCCACCAGCCAATTGTTCACCCACTGCATTATGCATTTGTCCAGCTGTATGTTAGGAGGCTTTGGGCTTCCTCCAGCCTGCTCTGAGACAGCTCCAGGGACCCAGGGACAGGGCTGCTAGCATGGCTACTCTTTACAGCATTCTGCATTAGCAGGTCTTCAGGACACGTGTCCTGGCTGATTATCACAAGGTTCAGACTGCCCTCTCCCAGCACTTAGAAGAGGGAGGCCGTGAGCAGAAGAACAAAACAGGCTCTGCTGCAGCAATTCCAGGAAACAAAATCATAACACACTCCAAGAAGCACGTTGCTGAGATAGAGCTAGAAAACATTTCCTGCAGACAGTTGTTCTTTGGAGAGCTTACGGCTGTTTATTCTAAGCCAAGGAAACGCAGGAGCCGGGCACGCAGCAGCAGCATGCTGAAGTTTCCGGGATGCTCATCCACGGGGCTTGCTGGGCGCTGCGCAGCATTCGGCAGGGCTGGCTCTCTGAAGGTGCTGGGTGCAGAGGTGCCTAAGGGCCCCGCAGGACGAGCTGGCCCCCTGCAGGCCCTCCCTGCCACCGACCGATCATGGGTGTGACGCAGGCGCAGGTTGTAGTGCTGATGCGGGGATCTGTTCCGCACCCTCTCCCTGGCTGCACGCCTCCGGCGGTGGGTGAACGGGCTGAGCAAGTACTGCTGGTAGCCACCGTCTGCTTGAGTCGCACACAAGATGCGGTCGAAAGGCTGCCTGCAGACTGGGCACACAGCATTGTTGGCAGCCCACTGCCAGATGCAGCTAAAGCAGAAGCAGTGAAAGCAGGTGGGCACGTGGGCAGCGTGGCAGATGGCGTCCAGGCAGATGGGACACCGGTTGTCTGCTGCCTGACATGGCCCTGCCTGCTGTAGCTGGCTTGCACTGCCCGTTTCCTCAGAGCCACTCTGCTTCAGATCCTCCTGGGTGTTTGACGCCATGTCCTGCCAAGAGAGACATTGTAAGTGACTTTTCTTGCATTGGGAAGAGAAAAGCAAAGGAAAGTTCATAAAGCAGAGGGAGAGAGGAGGGATGGGCACCCCAGGGGGTGTCCTTGCAGCTGTATCCCTGTGAGCCATCCAGCTTATCTAGGCTGTAGACACAGTCAAGCTTGCAGGGGCACAAACGACTGAAAAAGAAACTAAATCAATAAAATTGAAATGAATGAAATCATCAGATTGTACCAGCAGAAGTCCTGGTGCAGTCATTTTGTTGAAAGAACAACTAGCTAGTTCAGATTAATAGAAGATACTATTCTAGACCAATTAGCAGTCTACCTACCCCTAATTTAGCCTCCAAAATGGCAAAAGGGGAAGCTACAAAGGAAGCCTGACAACCTACAGTGCTCCTTTCACCCTGCAGTTCCCTATCATCTGCAGTACTTTTGTTAAGGGAGTATTAAATCTTCCTGTAGGATAGAGAAGCAGAAACAGATAAAATACTTTTGATTTTCACATTCTAATATTTCATAAAATCAATGACTCACGTATTATTTGTAGGCTGTGCTTTTGCAGGAAGTTTGTACTGCCATACAGCAGAGGTATTTAATGGAGTCCTACACTAGGATTAATGTGTTTGAGTTTTAAGATCTCAGAATTTTCATTTGAAGTTCTTCTCTGCCTTACTAAGATCTGATTTTGAATTCTTTTTTCCTCATAACAGGTGTTAGCAAGGGCTGCAATTTTTCTTTAAATGTTAAATAACAACTAATATTTCTCTCCCCAAAGTTGTATTAGTTTATCGATATATCTGAAGCCTGATTTATGACTTTCTAGGGGGCAGTTCTCAATGGCAATTGTAGGTACAAAGATTTTACTTTAGCTGGACACCATGGCCACCTATTGCAGTATTGATACATCCTAGAAATATATTTCCTATTAACCGAACAGTGCTGCAAAAAGTGCAACCAGCAGGTTAAGAAATAAAAATTAATGAACTGCATTTTATCCCTCCCTTTTTTTTTTTTTTTAATATTACTTCGATGACAATCTTCCAAGCTTTAATAAACGTACTGGAAATTTCAGTTGCAAAAGCGCCCCCTCCTGAACGGATTGTTCTACATACCATATGAATTCCGGTCATGAACAGAGGACTTCATCTGAGTAATGCACACTCTTCAAGATAACTTCCATAACAAGAAAGTTAAACTACTTGCTGCCAGGTCTCTTGACTTGAGGTTTCTAATGTTCAACATCTTTGTATTTCTTGCATATTAACTGAGGCATTGGCTAATTAAAAGAAGACAAAACTTCATAAAAAAATCGCCTCCTTGGAAATGGGCAGGGGAATTCTCAGTTTTACAGACTACCCAAAACATTGTAGAGATTTTATGCAGTTCACTGATCTGTCAGGAAAGAAATCAGAGTAGAAAGAGCAAGAGCTGTGTTCTTGTGAAGTACAAGATGGAGTACTGGAGGGAATAATGCACATTTGAATGCTGTACTTTTATGCTTTGCTGAAGAAGCATACCATGGTCATAGTTAAACTTTCCACCAAGTACCACTTACGTTTTACCTCCTGTAAATTATCTGTGTTTTCTACAATTCTGCTCTTTTGATGATGCTCCATGGGGTGATAGCCATATTGTACTATTTTCAGAAAAAAAAGCACTCACTTCCTTGGATGGTAATTACTATGGCTATTTAGCCATAGTAATGTTTTCTGGATACACATCATTCAGCCACCTTAATATCAACATGCAAGTTATTTCCATGGAGTCAGCACAGGTCACACCTGATTTTTAATGCCTGCTGAGTAGCCAATGTAATTAATATGTAATGTAATTTGCATTCAATATCATTAGAATTCATATAATAAAAAAGGGCAGATATAATAGAGTTGTACAAAGAGAGTTATTAAAACCAACAGCACACTACCTACCTAAAGGTGTACAGTTAAGGTTTCCATGGCAACCTTAACTCTGCACTTCCTGCCTTTTGTATTTTAAAAGCTGAGCTTCAATGTTGCTTTAATATACTATTTTGCACTGAATATTTCTACCAATAGAAGGATTATTTTGAAACCTGACATTTCTAAGACTCCTAATACTAACCCAGTTTGCACAGCAACATTATAAATTATTCAGAAGAAACTGCACTAATACATATCTCACAACAATGACTGAACTTTGCTTCAGGCTGGTGGAACGAGTATGTGGTAGCTTCTCTACAGGTAAGGTGCTACCAACTTCTCTTTGGAGCCCCATTTCATTTCCTTCTCGATCCTGGCTGAAAAATTATCTGTCCCAAATGATGCAGATTCAAACTGAAGGCAGGAAGGAATAGGTCTGCAAATGTAAAATGGGAAACATTTGATTATTTGAACTGTAGCACATTAAAGAACTTATACCACGATGGCTTGAGTAAAAGAAACACTTCAGATTACTGTCGCAGTACACAGAATTGCTCGTTTTGATTCCGGAACTGATCCTGGCAAGAGTGTGCACGGGCATTCCATACACATAGATGTCTGCCCATTTCTTCACTACTTACACTTCTATAGCTTACTAGTCATGTAAAATGTTAGTAATCTGAAAGAGAGGCTTGGGTTTGCAAAATCAGAAGTCCAACTCTTTAGAGGCTGCTGTACTTAAATTCTAAGTGAAAAAAACACATTTTCAGTTACTTCTATGTTAAAGCTTCAGAAGAAAGCCCTGAAGAAAACACATACATACATATTATAAAGTTTATTATACTTCTTATACTGAACAACAAGAATATTCAGATTTCTTGAGTAAAAAATCTGAAACAGTAGGACATTTTATTTCAAAGTTTTTACAGTACATAAAAATGTACTTTATTCTGCCAAGTGTATTTAAAATTTGGCAAACTTCACAACAGCTTTTGTGTACAGAGGCCTATAATAACCAGAATAGTAGTGTTTAGTGGTATAACCTGGCATGCAGCTGAGCAATACACAGCTGTTCACTCCCTCCCTCCACAGTGGAATTGAGGAAAGAATCGAAGAAGGTGAAAGTACAGGAACTTGTAGGTTGTAATAAGAATAGTTTAAAAAGAGAGAGAGAGAGAGAAAAAAAAAACAAACTAGCAAGTAATGTATGTTTACTGTATGATTGCTTACCACCAGACGACTGATGCTCAGATAGTCCCAACACTGCAGATCTCCTCCTGAGCTCTCCTCTCTGGCTTCAGAGTTCCTCGTGATGCCGAATAGTATGGAACATTCCTTTGGCCAGTTTAGGTCAGCTGTCCTAGTTCTGTTCCCTCCCAGCTCCTTGTGCCCAGCCTCCCCCCCTTCTCCCCCCCACCCCCCAGCCCCTCACTGGCAGGACAGCACCAGAAGCTGCAATGTCCTTGGCTCTGCACAGCCCTGCTCTGCAACAACTGAAACATCGGTGTGTTATCAACATAGTTCTCAGAGTAAATCCAAAACACAACATCAGCTACAGACACATCAGTACACATTTTTATCACCAAAAGCACTAGAGAATGTTTTTCCATAAAATACCATCATCACAAATACCTGAGTGCCCAAAATTAGTTTTTAAACATGGAAAAAATTGAACCAAACAAAATGAGCGTTCAGCTGCATCGTCCACAAAGAAGTAAGCTGTCAAGGCAGACATAAAAATGGAAAGGAGACAGTAAAAAAATGTTAACACAACAGAATGCAGGGTGACCACCAACAGTTAGCTCTCACAATTTACTCAGTAACCTGCAGTGCTGGGAACTGAAGACAGCAGGTAGCAAGTAGTATTTTCTTTGCTAGCCCACAGTAGGCCACTCCCAACTTGTTCAAACCTCAGTGTCCTAGCTGAGACATTCATAAAAGTCAGGTCTAACACAGGCGTCAGACCTAATGACTCTAAAAAAGAAAGAAAAAAATGTATCTATCTGTCCCTCCATTTGGCTATGTTGATATCTGCATGAAGTTAACCTAACGGTTAAGCACTGTCTCCAGATGTGTTAACTTGAAACAGTCCTTTCTCACTCACTGATAAAAAGACCAACTAGTTGTAAGAGATTATTCTTTTACATCATTGTCTCAGAGCTTGCTGAGGGACACAGATGAACAAGTCCAAGGAAGTCCTGATCAAGGGTTGAGAAATCCTTTGTCTGAGGGACACAGATGGACAAGGCCAGGGGCAACGAGAGATAGAGGTAAGTCAAAGCTTAATGGCCAGGAAGCAGTCTTTTGTGTGGGCTTATCTCAAGGGAGATAGCCATCTCAGCGGGTACTTTCACATGACTGTTACCCAAGCACCCAGGAATGCCACGTTGGCAGAAGAAGGATGAAAAAGGGACGAACAACCATGAGATTATGTTTCCAGACTACAGATTCCTCATGAAGAGAGGCTTCTGACAACAGAATCCTCATGACCTGAGACCTGCATGCTGAAGAAGAACAAGAAGGTTTCTGACATGAGAAGCCTCATGACCTGCCTCTCCCTCCTGGACTTGCTCTGTGCTCTACCTGCTTGCTGCCTAAGGCCAGCCTCTCTGCTGCTGCTTTCTCCCCTGAGGTGTCTGCCATCGGATCCCTCACTACGACAGGCCTGCATGCTGACGGACTCTCCAGGGCCTGCCACCGGAGACCTGCTGCTTCCTCCCGGATTTCTTCCAGGACCTACTCGGTACCTGCACATTCCCTCTGCCCAAGACTGGCCATGCTGCTGCTGCTCTTCCCCTACGCTTTTGCCCCGGCCCATTGGAACGTCGTGCAACGGGACTGCTGCCGGATCCTGGTGGTGACTATCCCTGCTTTACGCAGTTCTTGCCTCTTTCTATCTTTCCTATCGCCTGCCTTCCCTTCCCCAACATCCTAAATCGTCCGTCCTCCCCTTCCCCATCTCCCTTATTAAGATTTGTAATAAACTGGTCAGACCAACATCTGGACCGTTGTTTTTTAATCTCACACCAAGTATACCTATTTCAAAGAACCTCCTCTCCCTCCTACAAATTGGAGCGAGACACTAGTTCTCAGAGAAATATCTACTAGACCTTCATAATATCCAGTGTCCTTAGTAAAAATCTGACCCTGAAGAACTGGCTTATCAGGCAAAGCCTCCAAAGCTTTACTCAGTAGTCTTAAACTTGGGAAACATCAGTATCTGCCCAGCACTACAACGGATTGAAATAAAAGCAAACAATGTGAAAGCATAGTTTTGCAGAGCTAAGAATTAAGTAGTATCATCCATTGTTTTCAACCAAAATTCAGCACTTATTTTTTTAAATTTGTCTTTATTTGCACAGCAGAGAAAACAGCAACATTAAGGAAAATGCAGAACTTAGAACCTCCTGTTTTAACAGTTGTATATAATGGAATCCAATTACAAAATTTACAATGCCAAATATCTGAATTCATGCAATTGTTAGCAAATATGGATATTAAACTAACTTCTGCACAGCATTAACAACTTAGCACAACAGCCTTGATTTTATTATGTTGGCCCACAGCGTCAGAGGCAGGTTGTGGTGGTGTTATGGCAGTAGAGGTTGAACCTTCTTACCAAAATCCTGTTACATTCTGTGGTTGTGTGACAAATGGCAGCAGAGGGGCAGTCCAACAAAATGGCATCTGACATGGAAGTGTGTATGGAGCAAAGGTGTGACACTGAATTCCTCCATCTGAAAAATGACATCCATTGACACTCACTGACACTTGTTGAGCATTTATGGAGACCAAACAGTGGATGCGAGCACAGTAAGGCAGTGGGTGGTGTGCTTCAGCAGTGCTGACAGTGTCACCTCCATAGGCGCAGACTTTTACAAGCACAGCATGATGGCTCTTGTTCATTGCTGGCAAAATTGCATAGCTCGTAATGGCGACTCTGCTGAAAAGCAGTGTTTTGTAGCTCAGATTTTCCTCTATTAAATAGCATTACTGTTCTCTTTGTATCTGTTGGAGTTTCCATGGAAACAAATAGGAAGCATTACTTTTGGAGCAACATGTGTGTACATTTGTTTGCATAGCTACTATGTATTTCGATGTCAATGCCTGTGGCATACTCACTGCTTTTCATATATAGTTCACTGCAGATTGTGTGATATGTATACAAGTATATAAAACCTTATTGTAATAAAGAAATACGTCGCCTTATTTCTCAAATAAAAAGCACCAGAGAAAAGTACATACAGGCATAACACAAAAATTATTAAATCTGGTTCAAAACCGGTCATCAGAACTAGGCTGTCACACAATGAGAAAAATATAAGGCATTTGTCTAACTAAAAACAAACAACAATAAAAAAGCAACGCATTGATTTCACCTTCAGTATTTATTTGCTAAACTTTTGGATCATGTTTTTAATGCAGTAGATACTTACATGGACACCTGCCAACCTATAGCAACAGATTTGTGTACACCTGATTTAAGTTCTTTGCAGTATTATTAATATCTTGTATTGTTTTCTTGAGGAAAGCTGCTTTTTGCCTCATACATAGAATTTATTTTAGACCTAAGCCTCTGGTTTGGCATTGGTCCCAGAATATCCTGGTTGCTAAACAAACTGCAAAGTATATCATATGGATATCACGATGAAAAAACTGCAGTCTTCACTGTGTATTCTGCATCATGTTAATCCCTTCGTAGCTCTGTTCATTTCATCACAGTTACATTTCTTATTTTAATTTACTTACCATGTTAGGTCTCAGCACAAAAGGTGAAAATGGCATATTAATAATGAAATGCAAGTTTCATTATTTTAGACCTGGTCCTAACACTAGGAACATAAAAAGTGATATGTTATGGCTGTTTTTGACACTGAAAAATGCTTCAAGATAGTTGACTTGTTTCCCAGTAAAGAGAGCATATGGCTGCTTGCTGTTGTAAAGCATACTCTAAACATACAGCTGGCTCAGTTCCCATATATCTTGCCCAGTGTTAACTGAGTAAGAAAAGAGGCCATAGACTTTTTAGGAATTTTAAGGTTTCCATAGAATAGTAACTTTTTCCTCTGTTTGGTTTTGTTTGTTTTTTTTTTTTGCTTTCTTTTTCCTACTTGAGCTACTGGATTTTGAACTGCTTTGATCAAACTTTTCACAACTACTTACCTTCACATAGCACCTACATTTGGAGTATTTCAGCTCTAAAGAAGTTTTAGAAAATCACAAAAAAAAAACAAACAGGAACCTCAATGTTGTTTGTTTCCTTTCCATGACAGAGACTTTAACTGCTGTACTGGAGCAGTAGCAAGAATTGCTGTATCCAGAATTAGCTTCTGAAAGTAATTTTCTTCTCTATCCAACATAAATAAATACTATTTACAGTTTTTAGAGGCCAAATTCAGCCATCTGCTTCTATTAAGGATCATAAACTTATTTCATTGTTCAGTTTCTTTGCTGTTGTTCCAATAAATTTGCTTGACAAACTGTTCTAATAACTGTACCGTATTTATTGTAAAACAATGTTGTCTTTGGAGGCAAGAAGTACATAATGAGTCCTGATCCTATCCTATTCCGGAGTTCAGATGAAATCTCTAGTGCTAGTTTTCAAACTCCCTGTTGCACAGCTCTTAGTATCCCTTGACAAGCAACCTGATTCTTCACAAGAATCACTAAAACCAAAAGTAAGGCTTTGAAGCTCTTTTCTTACACAAGGGGATCTATGCTATCTGTTAACTCCCTGAGATCACAGTCAGGGTCAGGATGGAGGAATGCGCACAATACAAAAAAGCAGAACAGCTCTCAGCATGTCAAAGCACAGAGATTTGTCTCATAGTGCTGTTGATTTGTAAAACATTAGGTTATTTCAAGTCCTTCACTGAAAAGTGCAGGTATTTTGAAAAAGAGATATAGGTATGACATGGGGAAAGATCCTAAAGAGCGAACAGATTGAACAACAAAAAAAGTAAGCATCTGCTACACTATTTATCCTCAGTTCTCTCTCTCCTCAGGGTGCAAGCATGTCAGCTCATTCTTGCATTTGTATTCATAGTTGTCTTAGTACATCTACCACCACTGGGGGACAGATCCTGATTTCTTCACCCAAATATTACTAACTTTGGAGCTTAATTCTGAATTTGACTGCAATTAAGCTATTAAAAATACCTGCACAGCCTGTCTGCTCTCTAGGCCTCACTTGGCACTGCTCATCAGTGGGATGGAGCTGCAACCTACTCCTCCCCATCCTGCCACAGAAATGCCACAGCTTGCGGCATGGTTGTCCAATCTTTTGGCTTACTTGGGCCACACTAAGCGAACAGGAATTGCCTTGGGCTAGATATAAAATACATAATAAATTTAAAGTATGTATCTAAGCAAACTTTTTACTTTATTTTTTGTTGAAATATAAAAAAACAGTGACAAAAACATAAAACTAGTGTGATGTTTGGTCTTGTTTTTGTGTGAATGCACCGAGCTGATTCAGTAGCAGTGGATGAGACTCTTAGTTGAGTTCTAAAGGTGTTTGTCAGAGATTTTTGATGAAATATTACTCTTTCTGTGCATCATCCTTGGCCATAATTCTTCCCAAATGTGCATACTGCCAAAAAGCAATGACATGAATAAGGCGTGACTGGGAAGAGAGAGAGATTTTTCTCTAATAAGAGAGAGCTTATGGAAGTCTTGTAAAAAGACATGACCAGATTTTCCTTTGAGTTGAATGTCTGATTGCAACTCTATACATACCTTATGGAAATTTGCAAGTAATGTATTTATGTCAACTGAAAATGGAGTCGCAAATATATATTAAAAAAAAGGGGGGGGGGGACTTTTTTGGAAATCTTGAAACCTGCTCTCAAATGTATCAAAATGTAGTGCACAGCTGCATATTTTTCACTGTTCACAGGACTGTGTTTAAGTCAGTGTACCAAAATGCATGAAATTATTTGCCATAATTTGAGCTTGCCACAATTTAAGTTTCATTTCAAATGCTGTTATTGCCTGAAACATAACACAGTCAAGGTGATCTTCACCTTGAAGATGTATGTTTAACTCGTCTAAATGATTGGTCTATGAGCCACTTTTAATCTTCACATTCAGGCACAAGTTTTCCTTTTGATTCCATAAAAGGGCTTGATTTCACTTTGCAAATCACAAAGCCTCAATTTTTAGCTTTTTACACAGACTTAACCACCTTCCTTCAGAAAAGTAAATGCTGACCCCATAATCAGCAGTCATACTTTTAAGGAACTCCTGGAATTGGTGATGATTCAGCCCCTTGGACTTTATGAAATCCAGAGTTTGATGACTACCTGCATGACATTATGCATTCTTAAAGCTTTTGCACATAAATTTTCTTGACACGGTGATATTTCATCAAACGTAAGTTGTTAGTGCTAACTGCGTCATCTTCTATTAAGTTCCTCTTTACCAACCATCACTGGGGAACTATCGAGCAGCTACACCACATATGTTGACAAAGGTTACAGAAAATTGCTTTAATGTTTTGGGTTTTTTTTTTTTTACTGCTTCCTACAAAGAAAGAGATTTGTGTCTTTCAATGTCACCCAAGAAACCATTTCATGGGTGACATTACATTCAATACTTGGAATGTAAATGTCAAGTTGAGCCTTATCTGTAGGATCAGTACTTTATCACCAAAGCCTAAGACCTGAAATTAGCAGCTTCACTCTCCCAGACTTTTTCAATAGATGTTCCCATTCCTCCAGCTCACCTGGCTGTAGACTGGTTTTAGACAAAATGATTTTAGAAAAATCTTCTCTCCAATCAGGACACGTTCTATCTGCTGTGCTTTCCGTACATTGCTTAACAAACCCACCAGCAGGAAATGGTTTCGATTTTCCTGCAGCCACATCTGCTATCACGTAACGAGCCTCTATAACAGAATCCATTTGAGATTCAACTTAAAAAAAAAAAAATTGCTGAGCTGACACTTTTCAGTTCTGCTATTTTGTCTTTACGAAGCATTCCTTGAAACGCATCGAATTCGTCAGCATGTCTGCCTTCACAGACTGTAATCTCTGAAAACGGGCAGGACTTCCTTGCCAGTTAAGCACGGAGCCACACTGTCAGCACCCCGCTCTGCGCGGCCCCGGGGCAGAGCGGCCGCCATGATGACGCGGCAGCACGGGGCGCGGGCGGCACCGCCAGCTGTTCTGGGCCGCGGGGCGGACGAGCCCGGCCTATAGTGACAGCTGCGGGCATAGAACGCGCAGCGTGAGGAAGAAGTTCGCTCCGCTTTTTTTACAGGCAGGCGGAGAAGCTGCCGCCGCTCCCACCCGCGGCCCAGCCACAACCCGACGGCGACGCCGCCCCGCCTCGCTCCGCCGCGCCCGCGGGCACCTCCGCTACTGGCTGCCCGTCCTTGGCGGCGGCGCATGCGCCGGGCGCGGAGGCCGGCGGCACGGGCTCTTCCTGCCGCCCGGTCTGGATCCGGGTGAGGGCCTGCGCCCGGCGAGCAGGACTGACTGCCTGTTTCCGGTTGTGCCGCACTCGGCCGCCGGCGAAGCACGATCCAGGTGGGTGCTACGGTGTAGAGTTCTGTGCCCGAGCCCGACGTGAGTGTGCCGGCGAGGCTCGTGTCGTGGCGGAGCCGGACCTGGGCCGGGCGGCGCGGCGCTATAGTGGGGCGGGCGGCGAGAGGGCCTCGCGGCCGGGCCTTCGTGCTCGCTCGCTGGGAGGGGTGTTAGCAGTTCCTTGTTTACCTCCCACAGAAGCACGCGCTCGTCTGACGGAAGTGCCCCTTTGAGGAGTGAGTCTGAGCTGCAGTGCTCCTGGAGCACCCCGCGATCTCAGTCAAGGTGCAGTCGTGGGAGCCACATAAGTGCAGTCACAGCTCCTGCGAGGCAGCGGTGGTGCTGCGTGCTGTCGGGTTTCGAGTTAGGGAAATTGCTGCGCTGCTTTTGGTTTCCTCCTCACTCTGTCGTTTCCCCTTCTCTCTCTGCCGCTTCCCCCTCTGGTATTTGCAGTCTTAAAGATTGAAAACCCGTTGTTTTAACAGCTAAATCCTCAGTTCTGATGCGCAGTTCTGCTATGTTACTGATGAAATATATCCATCACATCCTTCTGTACAGCATATTTAGTGCCCTAGGAGCACCTGAGGTGATCAGAGAGAGGTGTGGGTGCTAACTGTTGTTAAGCTGCTGTCTGTGGAGATGGGAGTGTTTAAGGGACTTGCGTCTGTGAAGATTAAGTCCCTCCATTAACAAATCATGCATTTCTCACTGTAGTCTTCCTCAGTCTGCTTCCTTTCTTAATGCAAGTTTGTGTGTGTTTTGCTTGTACTGTTCCATGGGTTTGAGGCCGTGCTTAAGTGTTATTCATACTACATACAAATGTCAGGTAATGGAGCAGTGGGAGAGGGAAAGAAGGGCAGGTGGGCTTTCATCGCAGGAACTGTGTGCAAATAAACTCCTTGCAATTCTTTTGCATAGGTTCTGTGCTAATGCTGCTTGCACCATCTGCCAGAGCTGCCTGAGGAGGCCAGAACACAAAGGCATTTTGCAGTGGTAGGTGAAAGATGAAATCAGGACTGTGGCAAATGTGACACCTTAGTACAGTAAAGCTAGAAATAACTGATTTGATTTCATAGTGTGGCAGAATAGCTACTAATGTGACTGTTAATACAGTAATATGTATGTGATTAGTTTGATAATCAAGAGAACCTGGAAGTGGTATTTTATTCCAAACAGACTACTGTGTAACACTTCTTCCAGTTGCATTACTATGTATTGGTTTGATGAAAGATTTTGGTACGGTAATTAGGGAAACGCTGCCATTACTCTTCTGTTTTCTGAATGTTTAAATGTTTAACAGACTTCTTCCTCTTAAGTTTGAATCCCTGTGTTGTAATAACTAGGTCGATATTTTTATGCAAAGTGTTAAGAGTAATCATGAGCAACTGTGTTGGTTAGTGAGACATCCTGATTGCTTGCAAGGTTCTTATATGAGCTCCAAGGAAAAAAAATAAAGAAACAACCAATAATTGAAGAAACCTCAAAATTATACCAGGTTTTCACTGTAGCTGAGAAAGGTATAGAGTATTGATAATTGGTACTTTAAAATCTTCTAATGTGGTCTTGACTTGTAAATTCTGGATTTCTGTTTCCATCGTACAAATTGAACTTACAGTGCAATACAGAGGATTTGCAAATCATCAGCAGTTTAACGTGTTGTACAGACAAAGATTTTCATCCAGTAGTTCTGTTAACACATAATCCATACAGTTGTAGAAGACCAAATAGCAGTCATGTGCCAGAATCAATTTTAAATTTAAAAGAAAAATTTAACTTTACTATTGTGGAATCCATTGTACAAACGTGTATAAAGCAATGCTATGTATTAGTAGATTGTATATTAGTAGATAACTTTCCAATTGCTGTTATTGTTTGACAGCTTCTTTGAATGTCATTGAAAAAAACTAATTTTGCTTATGCTTGATGATCAGCAGCATCTTCATGTTCTTATGATGGAGTATATTATAAACATTGTTTTTGAGTAATTGCATTATAAAACACTTTCCATTCAAATACATTATTTTTCCTTGAGATGAAAAATCTTAGATTATATTTCATGGATTTTTTTCTAAAATTAAAGTGGAGGGGAGCAAATAAAAATACAATTTTAAAAATAAATAACTAAATAGTAATTGTGAAACTTGGAAAATATAATATTTTTATTTTCCATCTTGTCCTGAGTGGACATGCAGCTAGTCTGCAATCACAATTTTCTTAAGCAGTACATAGAAAAATGTTCTAAATTATGCAGATTTTTAAACCCAGAAGTTTAAAAAGTAACTTATTTATTTGTTGCCTATTTTCATTTGCTTATTTGCTTTTATTGAAGGTAAAAGGATACATGTTCACCTCAAGCAAAAAGGAGCATGTTCCCAAACTCCTCCAACTTGGGTCGTCCACCCTTTCCTCCTAAACATCAACAACAGAATAATTTCCTCAATAAGGTTCCTTTGAATATACGACCTGTTCTCTCTCACCAGCAAATTATTAATGCTCAGATTAACTTTCAGAATGCAATGTAAGTACAGTAAAATTTGTTACTGGAGATTGAACTGATGAGTATGGTTAACTGCCTTTTGAAAGAAGTATTTCTGTTTGGGGGGGATACTTTTTAGTGTTTTTAACATTAAACTTCATTAGACTTACAAAATCAGAGTGTGTCATGCGTAAAACGCAGCTGTATAATTTCTTGCAGTGATTTGCAAGTTTTAGTGCTCTGCCATGTTGTGCATACTGTGTCAGATGCCATTGCATCATCTACTAATACAAAGCAAAATAAGCAATTTATAAAAAGGCATTTTGGTCATATGAATAACAGTTACAGACGATAGTCTTTCCAGGGCGTCATTGAGTGGGAACCTTGTAGCTACACTAGGTGGTACACCGCAGCCGTTGACTTATGGAAATGGCAGTCCAGTGAACGCGTCTGTTCCTTCCCCGACATTCCGAGGAAAAAAGTAAGATGGATGGGGAAGCGGGTGGGTGTGCAATTAATTCTGGTTGTACTGAACATGTGACAAAGTTTGTCCAATATTATCTTTTTTTGTGCAAGTTGAATTTAGTTAGAAAACTTGTGAATACTGAACAAAACTGATGATTTTCTCCCCTCCCATCCCCTCTCCTCCATGTCATGGATCTTCAAAACATTCTTGTATATGCTATTGAGAATTTTAATCCTTGTGAGTGGCTTGGTACATGTAGTGTTCTTTCCAGCAGTTGTGGCCTTATGGAACTGTGACTCGTCCATTTCCTTCTAATACCTTGATAGCTCTAATACCTTGATAGCATATTCTTTCTATGCTTGACTCTGGGCACATTTGTGTCAATGAGTGTTCTCCTCTATACATTTGCAACTTAATACTGTGCAGTTTTTGTGGGAACAGTAAATGTTTCTTCCGTTTTTCCTAATTATGCAGTGTTGGTTTTTTTTTTTTACATATGCCTGAATTTAGCACTTCGTATTTAAGTTTTGTGGGTTTTTTTTATGAGGAAAGAATTTGCATGGAAACTATTTGCCTACTTCTCAAAAAACAAATGTAGGTAATTTTGTTTCTTCAGCTGCAACAGGACAAGGAATTTCAGATCTGAGCGTGGTTTTCTCCTGGCATCTTAGAAAAAAGTTACTTATCTTCCTTAGGAGTTCTGAAATAGTAGTCAATATCTGTTAGCACACTTCTTAATAATTTTGTGAATCATCTGATACAGAGCAAATTTTGTAATCTTTCTTCATATTTATTTCTTATATGCAGTTTCTCAACCAGGTTTTTAACAGAAAGGAATTATGAATGAAAATATGGTGTTTAACTGTAATTGAGCATATAGACATCGCATGAACTAAAGATGTTCCTGGTTTCATGCTGCTGCACTCATGCATTTTTTCCTCTTGAAAAGCTGTGCCGTATTAAAAGATTTGCAGCCAAGTAGTTAATCCTTAGATGTCAAGTCGACACTTCTTAAGCTATTTCTGTTGAAACAGTCTCATGTTTGGATTTAACATTACACTGTGTGTTCCTTTAAAACTAAGGGTAGGGATTGTTACCGGAACTTCTCTCACATTTGAAAACTGAAGTGATATTTTGAGATCTCTTCGGTAGAATTTTGTATTTCATTGATAGTACTATCTGTCCTGGTCCCTAGACTGTATTGCTGACAGCTTTTCTGACAGCAAGAAATAATTCCAGTTTCATTAATTCTTAATTCATGGACGCATACGAGCACGTTTGATTTCATGTTGGCTTTTTACTTAATATGTGAACACTGTTGTGCTAGTTAGCTTATATGCATTACTAGATACATAAAAGTTGAAAGTCCTTGTATTTACTTTTTCGTGGGTAGATCATAGTAATCTCTATCAACTTTTTTGTGGGTAGATCACTGTATTCAAATCTTGATCAACTTTCAGTACAATTTATTCTACATAAAAATTCAGACACAAAGGGACCTTCAGATCACTGTGTCTCTTAAAGACAGATAAACTCCTGTGACAGATGAATTACGAGGGAAATACAAGAGTTTGTGTTTGGAAATGAAATGTTAGGTTTATGACCTATACGGCTAACTAGTATCACTAGTTTGATTTGTCAAAAAAATAGTGGTTCTTTTTTTTGCCTGGATGATCTAGTTTACTGCCTGTGTAATCTAAGCTTGGACTGACAAATGCTACATTTTGGTTAGCTGTTTTGTTGATTTATTTTATTTTATTTTATTTTATTTTTGTCCCCACTACTGATTTTACTCATCTCTGAGTATTCAGGATGCACAAAATTTCCTTATTATACTTCTGTTATACAGATTGAGTCCAAATTTCTTTTAAATGTATATTACAAAAAATAAAAAGTAGGTGGTCACAAAAATAGTATGACCAACATTCATCTTTCCAAGCTGACCTGCCTAAATAAGCTTGCCGTTTAGTTTCAACTGATTAGTATAAGTAGTTTTGCTAAGTGGTAGTGTCAATTCATTTAAATGGAAGCTGCGCTTCTGCAGTTTTGTGTTCTGTCCTCTCATTTCAGGTTAATTTCACCTGATGTTTAGAATGGACATGCCATCTACTCTGTAAAAGACTTCACTGTAGTAAAACAGTCATGTAATCAATCATTAGTGTTTGTTCTTTTCAGTAACTACTACTCTTTAATCATAGGTTGAAGCTTGCAAAAAAGCTTGCAAAATTTTCCTTTCCTTTTTTTTCTTTAGGAGACTAAGTGAACAAAGTGTTCCATATGATGTCAAACGGCAGCGATATCGTTCACCTCGCCGTGAAACAACTGTAGTTAGCCAAGCAGTGCCTTCACCAGAAGAAAGTGCATGTTTATTTTCAGGATCATCTCCACTCTTCAATGTGTGTTATGTACCAGATTTAAGTATATGTGTTCCTCGATTGCAAGATGTTTCATTTCCAGATGTTACAGAAACAACACTTCCTGTGGCCAAAGATAAGGTATTGTCTTTCTGTGATCATGTTTGATATTTGCCTTCTGCGTACGCAGGGTACAAGGTTGCTGAGGTAGGCCAAAAAAATTTCAGAATGATTCTTTAACATTGTCACAGTGTCTCTACTGCTGAACTGTCCTCAGAAGACGTATAAAAAACCTGTAGCTGCCACTGCGATCCTAGGCATTTGAAACATTTTTCAGGAATCCATATATTGTTTGCTTAAGCTGTTTGCTTTTAACATTGGTTGAGGAAATCTACATGTCAGCTCTAGAAGCAGCAGAAGTTGGAGGTAGAGTCCATTAATCACAGGCTATAGGAGTAGGGAGAATTCTTATAGAATCATCTAGTGACATCAGAGAAGCTCATTTGTTCTTTCTTAATAATTAAAAAAAAGCTTGCGTTTAGTCAGTGTTAATGTTTTATCTGCACCAACATGGCAAAAGATTTATTTTCATATTTATGTCTGCTTATTATAGCATATAATGGTGGTGTCATTGAAGAGGATCAGTTAGTATCTGTTTTCACCAGAGATCTGATTACTTCTTTAATAGTTTGCATTGTGCAAAATAATGATGCCAACCTACGTCAGTTTTAATACTTCCTTTTGTCCTAGTTACTTGTAGGCAAACAGTTGATGTTTAAATCAGCAGAAGATATTCCTGGTCTTTTACTGCTTTTCCCTGACAGGCTGAAGATACTGATTGAACAATTAAAATACATAAATAAAAATAACAGCAATTTCTTCAGGGCAGGTTTTCAGGATGAATTTAAGTGAATTAAGGTGATGGAACAGGTCATGTGAAACAGTACTGACTCGTATTTCTTAAATGCAGTTTTCTGTTTTTCTTATAATTGCAAGAAGAAAGAACGTTCACTTCCTTTATCTTTACTTTCTGAATGTGTGTCAAGTTAAGTCAGCAGGTTTTGGAGTTGTTTCAAGCGTGCCAACAGCAGACGTGTGATTTGAATAGAAAAGAGCTCTGCAGATCAGAACTCCAGAGGGAAATTCAGCGAATTTTTCCATGTATGTTTTGAATTTCATTACTTAATATTTGTTTGAATGTTGTTGATATTCACAATTCTTCCTTACTCTGAGCTATGATGTGTCACATCAGGTTTTATTCTGTGGTGCTTTGTTTACAGGTAGCAGGCTCTTTTTGGTTGGGTCCTCTCTGAATGGATTTGGCACTCGTACAAGTGATGGGGATTTATGCCTGGTGATTAAAGAAGAACCAGTAAGTAATTAAATATATATTTGTTTGTATGTATCAAGCATATATATATACATATGTTTGTTAGGTGCACTCTCTAACAACATAAACACTTTTTATTCAGTAACATTTAAAAAAACATGTGCTTTTATAAGGTTGGCTTCTAAAATGAGAGAAAAATATCAATACTCTTTTGATTTGATAACATCTTTTTGTGCTGATTATAGCTGTGATTTGTGGGTCTCGTAACATTGCACATACTAAGTTAGCCTTATAAACTCTTTAACCCAACAAAGTGTTCTGAAAATGATCTTTGTCTTCATTTCACAAATGGACAGAGCACAGCAAAACTGAAGTAGGTTGCCTAATATTATTAAGAAGGTTGTCTAAAGAACTCTTATTTAATTTTAGATGCAGGAACTACTTTTAAGAGTGAAACTGTCATTTATTATTTAGATTCTTAGTCACCTATTTCACTGAGCAGGCATGAGGTGGATCTTGGTATGAGAAATAGCAAGAAGTTTTGTAAAAGTAAAATTTTTGTTGAGAGAGTTGATTGAACAAAAAAAAACCCCACTTAAATAGAGCATTGTGTTGAAGGAACTGGAGCATAAATGAAAAGAAAGGAAACAAATTACATTTTTATATGAGTAGGGTTGGTTCCCCTTCATGTTCTATATCTAAGTGTTACTAATAATAGTTACTTAGCATATTGGATATAAATTGGGTATGTTTTGTCTGACTTTTACTGCACTAAATATGTGATGATGAATGTGTTGGTATATGTGTTTGTGTCTTACTGTGTGAATTGGTAGATGTTTTCTGTGGTGTTTATTTTTTCTTAATTAGAAAAGTAAAATGTGCTTATCTCATAAGGGTAAGGAATTTAAATTAGAGACAACAATGTTCTTCTTTAACTTTACTATTATATTTCAGGTAAATCAGAAGACTGAAGCAAGGCATATACTCAGCTTAGTCCAAAAACTCTTCAGTACTAAACTTTGTAAGTTCCAGACTACAGTGAGGTGGTAAGACTATTGGCATTTTTGGAAGTTTTGATGCATGGTTATAACTACTTCAATTGCTTTTCTGTTGTCAAGCTTCTAATCACAGTATTATTTGAAGTTAAAAATACTTAATAACGTTATGGATAGTGTGAGATGGCACTGATAGATAGTAAATAGAGCCTAAATGTTGCTCTCCAAACTAGTAGGCTTCAAGTATGGGCAGGATCTCAGATGATTTTTGAATTAAGAAGTGCAACTAGGAGTGGAAAGGGAGATGTGAGGGAAGTGGTTTTCCTTTTCAGAAACCTGTTACTGGACTAATACTCTTCTAGAATGCATTGCATTTCTGTGGACAGTACTTTAAGAATTTATAAAGTAAGCTGTCACTCACAGAAGACTGCGTAGAAGTTTGTTTAGTTGTTTTTTCTTTTCAGCTTTGATACCTGTGAGATAGTTAAGTAGGGTGCCTAGTGAGGAAAATTTCAGTGTTGACAGTACCAAGATGTATAGGAGGAATAGTTCTTGACCTAAAAGTAAATTCCTCCCGCTTCAAAGAGGTTTTGCAACACTACAGAGTTGGAGCAGAGTGACTGTAAGACTGTGCAGAGGAAAAGGACCTAGGGATGTTAGTCAACACTTGGCTCAACGTGAGGCAGCAGTGTGCTCAGGTGGCCAAGAAAGCCAGTGGCATCCTGTCTTGTTTCAGAAATAACACAGCCAGGAGGCACAGGCAGGTGATCCTCCCTCTGAATTCATTCAGCTGTGCTAAGGCTGCACTTCGAGTACTGTGTTTGGTTTTGGGTCCTTCATTACAAGAAAGACATGGAGGCCCTGGAGCATGTTCAGAGAAGGGCAACAGAGCTGTGGGGGGTCTGGAGCATAAGCCATATGGGTAGAGCTGGAATTGTGCAGTCTGCAGGAGTCTCAGGGGATACCTTATCGCTCCCTACAACTCCCTGAAAGGAGGTTGCAGTGAGGTGGAGGTCAGCCTCTTCTCCCATGTAACTAGTGACAGGAAAGGGGATGGCTTTAGGTTGAGCCAGAAGAGGTGCAGGCTGGGTATTAGGAAAAACTTCCTGAAAAAGTGGTCAGGTGCTGGAACAGGCTGCCCAGGGAGGTCCTTGAGTCACCATCTGTGGAGGTGTTCAGGAAACATGCAGATGTTGTACTAAGGAACATGGTTTAGTGGGCAGTATTGGTGGTGGGTGGATGGTTGGACTAGATGATCTTAGAGGTCTTTTCCAAAATTAATGATTCTATGATTCTAGGTTTTTATACCATTACTTGAATTATTAAAAATCACACCATTTACTATTATCAGTGACTGTCCCCCAGTTCTCAGTCTTGTGATACAGTCTTTGATGACACTCTTTACTCCTGCAATGGCAACAGGAACTATAAATTTCTGTGCAGACTTCAGAATTTCTGTACAGGCAGATGTGCATATGTGGCCAAGAAGGCCAGTGGCATCCTGGGGTGTATTAGAAGTGGTGTGGTTAGTAGGTTGAGAGGGGTTCTCCTCCCCCTCCACTCTGCCCTGGTGAGACCGCATCTGGAGTACTGTGTCTAGTTTGGGGCCCCTCAGTTCAAGAAGGACAGGGAACTGCTTGAGAGAGTCCAGCACAGAGCCATAAAGATGATTAAAGGAGTGGAGTATCTCTTATGAGGAGAGGCTGAGGGAGCTGGATCTCTGTAGCTTGGAGAAGAGAGAGAGATGACCTCATTAACGTTTTTAAGTATGTAAAGAGTGTCAGGAGGATGGATCCAGGCTCTTGTCAGGGACATCCAACAACAGTACGAGGGGCAGTGGGTGCAAACTGGAATGTAGGAGTTTCCACGTAAACATGAAAAGACTTCTTCACGGTGAGGGTAACAGAACACAGGAATGGGCTGCCCAGAGAGGTTGTGGGGTTTTCTTCTCTGGAGACATTCAGAACCCACCTGGAGGCATTCCTGTGTGACCTGATCTAGGTGTTCCTGCTCCGGCAGGGGGATGGATCTTTCAAGGTCCATTCCAATCCCTGACATTTTGTGATTCTGTGATCTTTCAACCTGTCCTTCAGAAGCTTACTTGAAGAGCAGATGTGTTTGTCTTAGCATAGGTATCTGATATTTAATGACTTACTTCTGCTGTTCTGTACTGATAGTTGTTTAAGTAGTCCTGAGCTTAGTCTGGTACACTTGCAAGTAATACAAGTAATTTCCATTGCTGAGAAATACAGTGATAAATTAGTTTGTTTTCAGAGACCAGAAAGGGAGCATTTAAATAATTACTGTTGCACTGTCTTTTTTTTTTTTTCTTCAAGAGGTGTTTGAGAGAGTTTTAGAGAAAAATAAGTTTGTTTTCCAGGGTGTACTACTAACAGAAAGACATCCCTGTCATGGGACAACAGTCCCTGAAAGTTGTTCTTCTGCTATTACCCTCCATGAATGGTTTCCTAGTTCTCTGTTATATTGCATGTGCTTTTGGTAAACTTCATTTAATCCAACTGCTCTTTGGAAGATGAGGCTAGACAAAATGCCTCTGATACTACTGCTCCTGTCTAATTCTGTAAGCTGTGGTATGTAGACCTCTTAGATCATCTCATAATTTTAACACCATTGTGGACATAAATTCATCTATCTAGCCATCTATCCTTGTGTCATGTAGATGGAGCTGGTAGGATAAGGTTATTCAGAAGTGTTCATGTGACTCAAAATAAAAATGCTTTTCTGTATAACTCCTTTTCATTTGTATTTAATTCATTTACAAACTTCTTTTCAATTGTGCTGAAGTTCATTACAAGGAGGTTTTCCAGTTACTCTGTTGAAAGCTTATTTAAACAAATACGATTCTCATCCGCAATTTAAGAATAGCTTGTGTGATTTGGAATGGGATGGTTATTTTGTTTACTTTCCCCAGGCTAGCCCTCAGAAGCTAATAGATTCATATGCATTCTCTTCACCTCTAGGAAAGCAATATTAGCAGTACGCTTCTGTGGTGTCTTGTGGGCACTCCTATAGGTTTGTGGATTCAGGCTTTACTTGCATAGAAATAGAGGAAATGTGCCTCTTAAAACTAAGTTCTTAGTCTGGCTTTGTGAAAGGGTTAAAGGGCTAAAAAGAAGTTTTTTGGTGGATTTTGTTTTGGTTTTGTTTTTTTTTTTGTGAGGCAGCATTTGTGAAATAGGTAGTATTGTAAGCTTTTTTTAGTCTTTTACTACATTACCATAGAATAGAAACTTGGGATTTTTTTCTAGCTGTACCTCTCATCATTCTCTTTTTTCCTGGACTGTGATGTTTTTGTACACTTAAAAATGAAAGCTAAAATAAGTGTGTGAAACTGTTCTTACATCACTGTACAGCTTATGTCAATCCTTTTCTCAGCTTCTCACCTCTCTTTTATATAGACGATCTTCAGAACTTTGTGCCGTCTCTTTTACTCTTTATGTTATTAACTCAGATTTTTAGATGAGTGTTCCACTCAAGGAGTTCCCTAGTTGGATTCAGCATTCATGTAAACTCCAGCTTATTTCATTTTAGGTTTGCAAAAGTTAATAAATATGAGCAAGAAACTCAAGGCCATCAGATTTAAAGGCTGTGTTGTCACTGCACTTAGAACACTGACTGAAATAAAGATGTGTTCTTTTTTGAATTGTCAAGTTGCATAGTCAAGCAGGAGGAGGCTTCTGATATTTATTCAGTATTTTATGTGACGTGTTGGTCTCAGAGGTAGGTATTGTGTTTCAGATAGAGTAGAGGGATATATTACTGCAATCCTTACATCTTCTTTCAAAGATCTATATGGATTTATTATAGATATATTTGTTCAGATACCTGCATGTGTATATTTCTACAACACCGGCTCACGTGCAGAACTGTCTTTTACAAATGCGAAAAGTGAATTCAGGCTGATAACTGTTAGGTGTATTGATGAAGAATATAATACAAACCAGCAAGAATTAAACCTCAGTTTTATTACTCTCTTTAGATTAATTCAGTCTAGGCAGGATTTATTTTAACAGCAGTTTAGCTGTAGTATGTTCATTGATGTATACTGCCTGAATTAATTATAAAGAGTTTTTCTCTTAGTTGTATAAAGAAATGCAGTAGTGGTCAGAATAGAGAATAGGATTTCAGAACATAATCCTCATAGCAGCTGTCTAGTAGGGAACTTGAGCTCAAATCAGTGACCTTGAAGGATTTTGCAAGTAGGTGAGAATATAAGGTATTTAATGGTAGGGACATAAATCTTTCTTATTTTCCAAACATGACGTAGAAAGAATAACATTATGTCTTAAGAAGAGCACCCTTCTACCTAATTAGCATTAAGATCTTCAAGCTTTTCCTCTTACCTCCTTACTCACTCATATACAGTTTATAAATATATATACCTCATATATATATATATATGAGGTAAAACAGAGGGCTGTAATAACTGTGACTTAGAAACATTGCCACATCTCCCTGTTGAATTCTTCACAACTGTGTTTAGCATCTGTAAACTTCCTGCCATAAAACCAAATGTTACTAACTACACTCCTGTTTGTTTTACTCTATCATTGAGAGGGTGAAATTTAATGGGTTTAGAATAGCATGAATCTTTTACTTAGTTTAGAGTAGATACAACACGAGATTATTATGTTTATTGTATGATGTTATCATTATATGCCAGTTAGAGTAAATTGACAGTAGACTATATTTATAATGTTTTGTTCTGTTAATGGTTTGTCATTCTCTAGGACTTGTGTCTAATTTTCATTCAGTTTGTAAGATATAACTTAATATAAGAGGAAGAAAACATTTGTTCAGTTAAAATATGGTTTTGCAAAAAGATGTCACTTTACAAGAAAAGTGAATTCTGGACATGAGTGATTAATTCATCCTGTGCTGGATGATATGGTCCTAGGTACTTCATTAATCTGCATTCAGAGTGCCTGAATATCTAGTTTATCTTTCATTAGTATAAAGCTACTAATGAGATCAGGCTGTATGTGTAGGATGCCAAAGATCATTTTGTCTTGTACCATGTGTAGAATTAATATTTTTGTACAGTCACTTAATCATTTATTCTTCAAAAGAAAAGATAGAATTAAATTGCTTAATCTGAAATTCTGCATGAATAGTTTATTTTATTTATGATGACGGAGCTTAGTCTTCACTGGATTGATTATGTTTTTTTCACTACAGCTGAAGTGGCATCTGTAACTTGCTTTCATTTACATGCCCAAAACTGAAGTTGCTGTGTGGAATTCTTTACAAGATTTTTGTGTATACCTTCTGGTCATAGCATCAAGATCAGATAGCATGCTAAGATGCTTATTCAATCTGTATTTATTTTAGAATTCGCCGTCTACTACAATCTACTGTTTATGTACAACAGAGATTCTGCTAACAGTGTCATCATCATGAGCCACTAAGAGTGTTAGCATCAGGTCGCTGCCTTTTGACATTATCAGTTCTCCTTTACCCTTGGAAAACAGATTGGACTTGATTGCTTTTATTTTTCTTAGCCAAATAACTTGACACAAATACCTACCTAGTGCTGGAAGGTACTTGTAAACAAGTATATGTTTGGAAGTGGGTTTCCACTAGAACAAATCCCATTAACACCTAACAGTCTCTTGAGAAGGACTGTAAGTGAGGAAAGTTAAGTTGCTGTGGCATGCATACAGATACTAACAGTTGTCTCCCACACACTATGTGTCAGGTGTCTTTATCATAAATTTTGCAAAGAAAGAAGACAGGATTCTATAGCTTTAAGTTCTGGTGAGTTGTGAAAAGAGATTTGGATGTCAGCAGGTACAGGTAGAAATAGATACATTAGTGTAAGTTGTACTGCATTGTATGTCCAGTGAAGATAGACCACAGTACCAGCTGTAAGGTTCTTCCTTTATAGTAAGGTAGTAAGATTGACTTTTCCCTCTCTGGGTATGTATTGAAGGTAGAGGAGTGTGTGTGTGTGTGTGTGTGTGTGTGTGTTTGTCTGTCTATGTGTTGCTTGGGATCATATATGCATTCAGATCTAAGTAGAGGATTGTTTCATCAAATATGTCCAAACAGCATATCCATAAAGTACTTTCAGAAAGTCCCAAAGAGTTTCACTTGAAGATACCACCTGAGCACAATAGAGCTGGCAGTATTCAATCAAAGTAGCTATCCAAACTGATAGAAATTTGCTTTCCAAAAAGTAAACATCAGCTTTCATTTAAGGTTACCTTTAATCTATGCTGCTCCTATCTTTTTCACACTTATGAGTTCTAATTTGAGGTTAACTTACAGAAACAAGTAGAAAATGTCTGAAGTTAACTATGGTCAAATATAAATGACCTATATTTTGCAACATAAGAAATGACTCAAACTGTGATTCTTGCCCAAGCACATGCCATTTAAACTACAGACTCATTCTTTCTTTATTTTCCATTGTTGTCTTGTGGACATTTTGTATTTAGGATTATGGCAAACGTTAAGAGTGGTCTGAGGTACTGTGGAGAACTGATAAATGGCAGGTAACATGACTGATACAGCAGTTTTGGGTAGCAAAGTGCAAAGATGCAATTGGTGGCACTGGATTCATCTGGCAGGGGTTCATGTGTTTGGTTTTGGGTGTTGATACTTTGAGGATAATAATCTGAGGTGCAATCCTGTGGTGTGTACTTAGTGTATGTCCTATCTCCTTTAAAGCAAAAGGTACTCCATCTTTGTTTGAAAGTGATATCTTAGCTGCAAATCACATTTCCTGTTTTCAGGATTAATTCATCGGAAAAAGTCTTTCTTGGTACTTACTCTATTGATCAAAGAAACAGATTTTAAGTGAAAATTTAAGCATTATATGTGCACAGTGAATATACAGTTACACTACTATTTTTGACCAGTACAATGTGTAGTTTCTATCATAAGAAAATTAGACTCAATTAAAGGCTATGCAGCTGATCACATCCCACTTGGTGTAACGTAGTGCTGAGCTTAGCTATCTGGGGGTATGGTATATAGGTGTGTTCTTGCTCCCTTATTTTTGATCTGTAATGATAGTAGAAATCCTGAATAATGTAAGTACTTCTTGGTGAGGGCACTTCAGACTGGCATTCCCTGTGTTCAAATTTCTTGGAAGTATTTCCTGCCGAAAATTTTTAAACTATTGTTCTAATGTTTAGTGCATTTTTATACTCTTTCCTAGATTGCGCTTTCACAGCAGTTGCTAAATGTTACCTAATGTAGCACCACCGTTCTGAGAATATTTTTGTTAAGTGTAATAAGCTTCTGTTTGCTATAGATTGTTCAGTTTGACTCCAGGAGGTTTTTTTTTTAGGCATCCTGCATGAAACTTAACTAAATATTTTCTCTCTTTCAGCAAGTTACATTGAGCGACCTCAGCTGATTCGAGCAAAAGTGCCAATAGTGAAATTCAGGGATAAAGTCAGGCAAGTACTCTGTTTGGCTTCATTTCTTGGACTTCGACAAGGGAAAACAGTCTGTGTGTGCTCTCTATATAAGTTAGCCCATTGAAGTCTTTTGTTATTGTTGTTTATGTTGTGCTATTGTTGTACTGTGAATCTGTACAGCTAGTGTGCAGTGGCAGAGTACTTCCTTGGCGGTCCAAAACTCTTCTGGTGGGACTGCTGATTCATTTCTGTGATGTGAACTAATAGCAGGACATTGTGTATTTCTATGGGCAATTTGTGTACTGGGAATTCCAGTTGACAGATGCATTGTAAGAGGGGGGAAAAAAATGATAGGAAGTAAACTGTTGTGAAAAACAATTTTTCTTTCCGTGGAAACAGCTGAACTATTGAGCTACTTAAGGACCAGTCCACAGCTTTTTAAAGTATGCAAAACAATACTAAAACAATATTTAGTTTCTTGTAATGGCATAGTCTTCTGAAAAGGAGAAAATATTTTAAATCAAGAAGACAATCTTCTGCCCTCTTCTAGAGAGGTATTCTATGTTTAAACAAAGTGTGGTGTTATATGTTTGATTCACAATATTATGTACTAATTTCATGGCCTTTTTTACAAAGGAGAAGTAATTGCAGTGAAGTGGATGTGTTATATATTCTTTTATTAGTTGTGTATTTGTTAGGAACAAATGAAAATAAGTAACCAAAAGGAGTATACTAGAACAGGGAACAATGTAGTTCTTACCTGGTATAGTAAGTATCTAACATTGTGAAGGAAAGCCTACAGAGCATGGAAGCAAGGGTGGGTAACCTGGAAAGAAAACATCCAGTGATGGAGTTTGCCACTTTAAAAGCCCAAATGGAATTGAGTCAGTCAAGATACGTCAAAGGCAATATGGATGGCTTCTACAAGTACATCAGTGTCAAAGGAAAGAGTAGGGAAAATGTGGATCCAATGCTGAATGGGACTGGGGGTGTGGTTTCACAGAACAGTGAAAAGGCTGAGGTACTGAATGCCTTCTTTACAAGCAAGACCAGCTTAGAAGAATCCCAGATCCCAAACACCAAGGTGAAAGGCTGGAGCGGAAAGGGTGTTACCCTTAGTGGAGGAGGATTAGATCATAGAATACTTGAGCAAACTGGACATTTGCAAGTCGTAGAATGATAGTTCACTGTTGTGATCTGCTGGATGAATATGTTGGAGAATCCTTACTAGCATCAAATGTGTCCTTGGTAAATCATGTGTTAGAATTCTATGTGGGAGAAAGATTTGTTAAAATTTCAACAATTATATGTTAAATTGTTCTGTGTTCTACATTTGTATCTACATATCTACATATATTCTCCATAAAGACAGCTATATTTGATTATGCAGTTGAAGTCTACAAATAATTCAACTATCATAGACAAAACTGGAGTAAGAATCAAATCTGTAACTTGTACTGTCTGGGAGGCTTCTAAAGTATAGTTATCTTAAGGGTGCATTTCTCCACCTCTGTCACTTGGTTGGTAATAAATACTTTGTAAGTTGTACCATGATTGATTCTTTTTATTTTTCCTAACAGCTGTGTGGAGTTTGACTTGAATGTAAATAATATTGTAGGAATAAGAAATACATTCCTTCTGAGAACCTATGCATACAGTAAGTTTTTAATTTATTTCCTTGTTTCTATGAATTTAACATGCTTTCTTAGTTTATATTTTGGTATTGATAGACTATGAAAATTCAGTTCAGTAAGGAACTATATAAGATTACCAGTTAGCCACAGCAGTTAGATTTAAGCCAAATTTCCTTCTCTCTTTGTATTGTGTGTATGTATGGATTAAACCCTGGGTGTCCAACCTTCTGACAAGAGGCATTACTTTCAGAACAGCCCTTGTAAAATGTACAATATTGTTCATTTATAAGTAACAAAGCATTTTATTTTTTTTATATTTTTCTTAAAAATAATGAAAAGAGAACAAAAACAAAATTAGTGGGATATTTGATCTTGTTTTTCTAAAACTGACACATCAGTCTGGTTTAGTGGAGGTGGTTACAGTGCTTAATGAGCCCTCAAAGTGTTCATCAGAGAATTTTGCTGAAACTTAACTCTTCCTTTACTTCATCCTTGATGAAGGATCCTTGACAGTTGTTCACAAATGTGTGTACTGCCAAAAATCAATGACATGGATAAGTGTGGTTGTGAAGCAAAGGATCTTTTCCTCTGGGAAGAGAGATCTTAGGAAAGGTGAAGAAATGTGATCGGATTTTGAAGTTGAATATCTGATTGCAATTGTATACATTCCATTTGAAAATTCATAGGTAATGTATTTACATCAAGTGAAAATGGTATCACAGACATAAATCGGTTTTCTTTGCAATCTTAAAACCTATTTTCAAACTCCTTTATTGAAATGGAAAGCATGGCTGCGTATTCTTCATAGTTCACAGCACTGTATTTAGCCAGTGAATCAAAATGCATGCAATTATTTGCCATCACTTGAGTCAGCACTGCCAACCCCATGCTCTGGTTTCAGATGACAGTGTTTATAGTGTACTGTTGGCTTGGTTGTTGCTGAGCGATAGGTGCATGCCTAGGGCCACTCTGTGCTGAAGAGCTGTCACTTCCATAGTGTGGGGCATTGGGAGGGCCGCATTGCCAGCCACGTTAGGCTGTCTATAGGCCACAGGTTGGACATGCCTGGATTAAACCGATGTGTCAGCTAGGTATGTTTCTAATTGAATACTATAATATTCAGAAGGTAACAAAGATTCTTCATATTAAGGCCCACATATCTGTTACAAGATATAAAGTTTTCTGTAGATAAGGAGGGAGGGGAAGGGGAACAGTGTCAAACACATTGTTGTACTGTTCACTTTATTTTGTTTCCTGACAGTTATTAATCAGTGTGTGTGGCTGATAGCTAGCTGTAGCTGTATGTTCTTATAGAGCCTTTTCTTGGAAAAATACAAAATACTGCTTCAGTTCTTATACTCACCCCCAAAATAATATGGGTTGTCTCCTCTCAGGCATTTGTGTTTCAGAGGAGGATTGTGAAACAGACTTCATAATGAGAAGTAACAGGACTCTAGTAAACTAAGCTTTTCATACTTGGCAACATAGTATTTTTTAGTGGATCCATACATAAGCAGCAGACTTCAGACTAATCACAGGATCATAGGGGGTGGAAGGGATCTCTGGAGATCATCTGCTTCAACCTACTGCTAAAGCAGGTTCCCTAGAGTAGGTTACATAGGGAAGTGTCCTTGTGGGTTTTGAATATCTCCAGAGAAGGAGGCTGCATGACCTCTCTGGGCAGCCGGTTCCAGTGCTCTGTAAGTCTTTCTCTCATGTCCATATGGAACTTCCTGTGTTCCAGTTTGCGTTCCAGCTTAGCCTCTCTGTTACACACAGCACCTCCCCACCTCACCTTTACTGCCTCTCCCTCCTAAAAAGCCCAGGACTGTCTGCTGTGACAGACATCCCAGAACTGTTTTCCACCACGTCTTGCCAATTGTGTCAAAGCTCTGGAACTGAGCCAGGGCTTTTGAATCCTCTTTCTTGTTCCTCATGCTATGTGGATTTATGTAGAAAAGAAACCTACTTAGACCAAGGCAAATTACAAAATTAGGATTTGAGTGCATGATTACTGCTTTCATGGACTTCAAAGAAAACTTAAACATAATCTTATTCTCTTCCAATCATGAGAATTGTTTTCCCTACCCTCAAAGCTTATATCATGTAAATTTAAAATATTTACATTTGGTCTGTCCTGACAGCAAGTTAATTCAGGGAATTTATATAATAAACTGGAGAGAACTGAGAACGCAACACTGCTTTGTTGACTGGTGGATCCAGTTTTGCCTTAACTGCGAGTTACATTGCAAGAGTTAAGCTGGCTAGGTATCTCTAGATCTTACTCCTCAAATGATTGCTTTTCAAATGCAAATATTTTTTGTGACTTTTATGAGGTCGATAGAAGTTGTAGAATGGTTAAGTACTTTCTGTTAAAAGTTTGCAAAAGGTAACCTTAGAATGCAAGAATGGTATCATGTTGATCAAGAAGGAGCAAAAATTGACTAATTGTTGCCTAGTTGAATGTACTTTTTTTGAAAAGTATTTATTTTATTTACAGTTGAGAAACGTGTTCGTCCATTAGTACTGGTTGTTAAGAAGTGGGCGAGTTTTCATGACATAAATGATGCCAGCCGTGGTACTTTAAGCAGCTATAGTCTTGTGTTGATGGTTTTGCACTATTTACAGAGTAAGTATGTTTTTGCATGTTAAAAATACCATTTTTGAAGTTTATATTTGTGTAGTTCTCCTCCTTAAAAAATGTTAAACATTGGCAGAAATCATCTTCCACACAGAAAAATCTGAAAAGGAGTGATTTTACTTCATTTCCCAAGTGCTGTGATTTGGTATAAAAAGTGGACCTACTCTCTGGAGGCAGTTATCAGCTTTTAAAAAGAAAAAAGAAGAGAAAAAAAAAAAAAAAACAAACACAGAATTTGCAGGACACTGTTTAAAATAAACTCAAGCTCTAGTTCCTGAAAAATATGCCTGTGTTGAAAAGGACTAAGCTTGAAAGTAACAATTTCTTTTTAAATTTTGGGAACTTTTAAGCAAATATGAGACAAATACTGAGGGATTGTTTTTTCTTGTTCTTATGTGCAAAAGACTTGTGGAGGGGATGCACCATGTGGTTAGACTTTGCTCTGATTTGGACTTTCCTTTTGTAAAGTGTCTGATGTTGAAGACCATTAGAAGTTGGGATATTTAACTGCAAGGGGCAGCATCTTTTTCTTGTGTCTATAGTATGTTGAAACATTCAACATCTGTTTGGAGCAGGAGAGCTTTACCTGAAGCTGCGAGGACCACTGCTGAGAATTCAAGAAAGTCATACAGTCTAAAAATGTTCCTGAGGAATAGATGGAAATAAGCTTTCCCCCATCCCTTTCTGTCACTAGAGGAAGACCACTTTTGTAATTTTGCAGTTTGCAATTCTTGCTTAAGACTTAAGGAATTACGTAGGAAGTCGTTTAACTCAATATGAGTTTCTTCACTGCTTATTGTGAGATAAGTAATTTCACAAGGGAAGGCAAGAAACCACTGGAGAGTACATCATATGGAGTAATAAACCTGTAGAACTATTTTCTGAATTCCTGTCAGTTCACACATAAACTTTGTGTTTTGCTGCTTAATTCTATTTCAATTTTAAAAATACATTAACAGTTCTTTCAACTTTTTTTTTGTCAGTTTGTGTAGGTTTTTTGTTATATTTTTTTTATTCTTTTTTTCCCCCATTCTTTGAATCATATGAACCATAGAAGGGCTTGGGTTGGAAGCAATCTCAAGGATTATCAAGTTCCAAGCCCCCTGCCAAAGGCAGAGTTGTAAAGCACTAGATCAAGTACTAGTTCAGAGTGCCCAAGGCCCCATCCAACCTGACCTTAAACACCTTCAGGGATGGGACATCCACATCTTCTTTGGGCAACCTGTTCCAGTACCTCACCATTCTCTCAGTAAAAAAAAACTTCCCCAACATCTAATGTAAATCTCCTTTCTTTTCATTTATAACCATTCCCCCTTGTCCTATCTGTATCTGCCCTTGTAAAAAGTTATTCCCCTTACGTTTACAAAGTTTCTTTAAATATTGGAAGGCCGCAATGTGTTCTCCCCACAGCCTTTTTTTTTTCTTTCCAGGCTGAACAAGCCCAGCTCCTTCAGCCTGTCCTCATAGGACAGGTGCTCCAGCCCTTGGATTGTCTTCATGGCCCTCCTCTGGACCCTCCCCAGCAGCTCCACATCCTTCCTGTGTTGGGGGCCTCAGCGTTAGATACAGTAGTCCAACAGGGTCCTCATGAGAGCAGAGTAGAGGGGGACAATCACCTCCCTGTCCTTGCTGGCCACCCCTCTTCTGATGGAACCCAGAATACCATTGGCCTTCTGGGCTGCAAGCACACACTGGTGGCTCGTATTAAGTTTTTCATCAACCAGGACCCCTAAGGCCTTCTCAGCAGCCTCTATATATGTCTGAGTTTACTTCAATTCAGTGCAAAATCTTGCACTTCGCTTTGTTGAACTTCTTCTTTTTCTCCTCTATTCTCCTATGTTCTTCTCTTCTTTAATCCATTGGAAAGATGCAGTGTTTAGGTCATCATACAGCTTATTTGGCCTGGAATGAAGACACTGTAGAGTGAGCAGCCAAATATTTATTAGTTTCAAGATCATACTATACCCACTCTGTTCTAGGGTGGAAAGCTTGTTTATGATAGTTGACTCAAGGTGGTAGTTTTCTTTCAGCTGAACAATACGTGTAGTAGAGGACCTAGGAGGATGTTTGTGTGTTTGGCATCCAGCTGGCTATGTTAACTTTGATGCCTACACCATGTGCATACTATTAACATACAAATCCCAAGGACAGTAGAATGTAAGCATGTCTGTCCTGTGTGTTGTTTTCTCTACATGTGCTGTGGTGGAATTCCATAGATTTATTTGTTTCTGTGGAAAGGAAACATCAAGTCTGTTGTCATAGCACCGAACCCATACTTTAGGCAACTGAGTACTTCTGTGTAGATCCTTAATAAAATGCAAGCATATATATGCATATGCGATTTATTTGGAGGAGGTGAAATGACAATCAGCTTTAAAAGGCTGAAGTAATTTTTAGGTGCAAGGTTGGAAATATTGGGAGCTACATTGCAGTACAAAGATGGCCGTGTAAAGGTGAAGCACAGGCAGGAAAGGTGAAAAATATCTTTATACAGTCTAGCAATTAGTGAAGATCTTAACAGTGACTTGATAAGCATTTAGCGACTGATATGACTCTTTTAGTGGAACCTGCCCTTTTCAGTTGGCAGTTTATTCCCCAGATCTATTTTCAGTGTCACAGTAACTCCGGATGCTGATGGCGAGTGGGGAATTTCTTCCGTTGGATGCTGTGTGCGGTCATGATCATCCCATTACTGGGTCATGCGTCAAAGTACAAAAGAAATAGTAGGAGTTACTAGTGAGTATAAACGTGTAGGCCTGAAGTAATGTTAACAACTTCGCAAGCATGAGTGCACTTGCAGTAGTCATTTGTGGCAGCTGCCACAGCTGTCTGAGAGAGGAGAAAGTTTGAATAATTATTTTTATGGAAATCTGTGTGATCAGTCAGCTTCCTAAGGAGTAATAGAAGTCCACAGACCAAAGGGGGGCCTTTTAACTGTGCTTTGTCATCTTTTCTGCCTAGAAAAGGCAGTCATCTGGTCGTGCATCTAGCACCTAATCTTTTGTAAACACGTCAAGGTTTTTTTGTTTGTTTGTTTGTTTTTACTTCTACTACATGCATGTAGTAATACTGAAAGCGGCTTATGTCCCAGTCACAGAATTTTCTAATGGGGCTTTTGTTGATGGTACTAGGGAAGAAAAAAATGTAATATAAAAGCTTTCTTTTGCAGGAGATAGTGTCCCTATCTTCACCAGGCAAACTGTTTCCCTTCTTAATCCGTTTCAGTGTTCTCATACTTGTGCAGAAAACTCAGAACCTTGGTTTGAGTTTATTTCTTAAATACATCAGTGTCTTATGAATGAACCTCCAGGTAGCAGGTCCAACTGTCGTTATAAATTAGGAAAACAGAAACTTGTGGCAAATGCTAGTGGTAAGTAATTTTTCCACGCAACTCCATCCTCTCAGTATATTATACAGACCCAGATGAAGTATCTTAATTACTCGTATTGCCTAGATCTTGTTGCCATTTCTTTCATTATGGCAGAGGATAGGAAAATATTCCAAACCTTATAGAAATAAAATACTCTTTCATATTTGTAAAAACCCATCAAAAAAAAAAAAGATTATTCAAGCAACTGCTAGTTCATATATTATACTCTTTGAAGGTATCCCGAGCATGCTGTGAGAATTCTGCTGTTCTAATTTTTGGTCCCTGTGGAAGAGGGATTCTTTAACATCTCTTCCCCTGTGAGACCTTGTTTGAAGGTTGAATCAGGTGATGTAGGTAACTGTGTAAAAAGACATGGTATGAGGTAACGTTAAAAGTTAAGTACAAGAACTGTGCTAACAGTGCTGTCAGTGCTCTGATTCTTTAGAAGGATGTTGATACTTTGGGATTTTTTTTTTTCCACCTTTAGCACCATCAGACCTGGGAGATAATGTTTTCTCTCTTAATTTTATTGTGTAGTTTGTTTTCCCTATTCGTGACTTTAAAAAGTTATAATTATTTAGTTTATGTTGTGTTAGTACTGTTATTGTCTGTATGATCTTAATATCCTGCTTGCCATTCAGTAGACCAGCTAAGAGCCTTTGACTTTATTGTGTTATATGGATAGGAACGGCTATTAAGTATTCGGTGTTTTATCTTAAAGTTATGTTCAAGACGCAGTATATAATACTTAGCAGCTGAAAATTGTATACTTATGCAGTATATAGAGATTTCCTATGCTTTGGCAGAATCATTTTAAATTTAGGGGAAAAAATGAGTGAAGCTATGATTTGCCTTTTGAAAATCTAGATGAATTTCTTATAACAATGAATTAACATAAATTTTCGAAGTCACGTAGTACCCAGCTGCTGTAGAATTTTTCGTGTCTTTTGCAAATAGCAATGTCTTAGTATCAGTGTCTGCCCTTAGCTGCATTAACTCCTTATACTACTGCATACAAAATAAAGCAATATAAATATTTATGGAATAATTTTTACTTAATGCATGCAAGTGAAGTTCATAGTGGATGTTTCTAAGATAGAATTTCAGTCCAGTCCATTGAGGTAATCAGTGATACTGTTTCCTATCAATTACATGAATCACAGCAACTTTGAACTTTTTTTTTTTATAGCCCTACCTGAACCCATCCTTCCATCCCTCCAAAAAAATTACCCTGTAAGTGTTTCTTATGTATTTACTACATCATGTATGTATATGAAACTACTTATCTAAAATACATGAATTGTTAAGTGTCTATAATGGGTTAAATTAAACAGTTTGTAAGCCTGGTCATTGATAGAATAAACCTGAGTGTAAAAAGGGCTATTTACTTCTTTTGATCATTTCTTTAGTGAAAACAACTTTCTTTATAAGAGTAGATTTCACTCAATCAGAAATGTGTGCTAATGACAGCTGCTGACCTAATTCTCTCTATGTTGAACTGAAAATATCCCTGTATCCTCTGTAACTTTGATTGCTATTTCTTAATAAGTTTAGTAGTGTTGTTTCTGTCCAATTGTGGTACATCAGTTTACCTTCCAACAGCTGTTGAGTTGTCTGACATTTTTGATTTCAGAGACTGAGTAACCTATGTTTGAGACATTTGAAACCTCACGTAACTTAACAAAATGCCCTTTTGGTATAGCCTTTGTGGCTGTATCCATATCATACTTGGTTGACTTCCAGAGAGCTCTGTGAATCTGTATGCTTTAATCCTCTGCAGAACTACTACTGTAATTAGTGAGCTTTTATCTAATTCCTTACCTAAAAATAATAGCTGATCTCTGAAGTACTTGAGGACAGAAGAACTATTGCTGAATAGTCCAGTGTCATCATTTATCTAGGCAAATTCCTCATGCCTTCCTATTAACTTTTCATTTCAGTTGCTCTCTTTAAAATTTTTCTTTATTTGTTGTTGCTATGTCTTGATGTCCCTGTAGAGATATATTTTTAGTGGATGGTTTTTTTTTTTGTTTTTTGTTTTTACTGTAGCTAATAATTTTGTGGAGATAGTGTCAGAAAACTACTCCTTTTGCATACTCTCCCTATAATGCTTTCATGAAGCTGTGTATCGGGGAAAATACTGTGGTGTCAGCCATCTTGGATAATGAGGATAATCAAAATGCAGAAGAAGCCTTTGAGCTAACAGTAAATGGAAGTTTTATTTATTCCTGTTTTGTAACCCTTCTTAGGTACACCTCTGATACATTTTGATGGTGTTTATTTTTTCTCTGATTTTTACATTGCCACATATCTTCTGATCTCTTCATTGCTGCAAACAGTGCTCAAAAGCATCTAAAACTGCTTTCTAGCTCTTGCGTGTTTAGCTTTATCTCCTGAATTTTTTTTAATTACTAAATTTGCTAATTATATTTGCCTAAATTTTACATGCTGTAGTATTTAAGTCTCTGTAGCATGTAATTTAAAGAAAACAGCTGTGAGAATCAGTAACATATACTTGTTCATAATAATAATTCAAATTGTAGTGTTTGAACTGTATAAATGTCTTCAAAGTACGTTACAAATATTAATGATTTTAATGAGTAAAGCAAAAATATATACAAGACTGTAACTCTGAAAATGCTGATGAGTGTATACAAATGCAGGTTTTTATGTGTGAAAGAGTTGAATCAACTGCAGGTTCCTGTGTTTCCAGAACGCTGCTGTAAGAATAGCATTTTTGTCTTGTCTCAGCATAAATTTTTGTTTGTTACCTTGCCTTTGGAGAATCAACTAAATATTATAGGATTAGTGATAATATTAAAAGAGTATTCTATATATGATTGCCATAGAACCAAACCAAAACTGTTGATTATGATGTTAAAATATTCTGGAAATTTGCAAATACATTTTCCGTTTACTCCCTCCGTTAGGGATATAGTTTAGTATTTAAAACGTGCTGCGAAGTTACAACTTCTGATACTGAAAAGAAAATGAAAATGAGAAATACACCAAAAAAAAAAAAAAAGGTGCAGGTGATCAAAACTATGTCTCTGTTCTAATACTGCGCATAAATACCACTTACCTGCTTCTGAAACAAGCCACCCTACTTAGTCCGTTTTTCTTCAAAAATCACAGTTGCAGCTCTTACTGCAACCTGAAAATACTTCTGTGCTTTGAAGGAAATTACTTGCTTTAGATCATAGGTGCCATATAAAAGACATGCTTATCTTGAATGAGAAACAAAAGGCAAATTCTGTGACTCAATATATCACTATCACAGATGTGAACAGTGACAAGTCCTGGAGTGCCACCAGATCTGCCCACCTGTGCATTCTGTTGCCATGTGGCACTTAGTCCAGCTGGCATCAAACTGACTTATTGCAGGAGAGCTGAAGCGTATCATACATGGAGTTAGATTCTGGGGATTCCTGACAGTCCAGCCAGATGGGATAGATGAGAGTAGTCCACAGAATGCACCGGTCTGTTCTGAAGCTTATACAGAACTTGCTTCTGTGTTAGATTTTCACAGATGATCTCTGGAGATCCTGTAATAGCTTGGGTCATTACTGCTTCTGAAAGAAAAATGTACTTAGCTTAAATGCCACATTCTGTATTCAAGTTTTTTTGGTGTAAGTCTCTTTTTATTCTTTCAGATAGCTTGAGTAGAGAAGATACTACTACAATCTTTGAAATAATTATATGGCAGAGTGCAGGTTTATATTAGAGCTAGTAGGTTTGAAATGCAAGTTTATGCTGTGAGAAAAAGAAATCAAGTCTTCCTTTGGATTGAGTGTGTCTATATTGCAGTTAAGGTAACTTGATTATAACTGAATTATCTTCTACACTATGTTAGTTCAGCTGGACCCAGCTTGGTGTAGGCTATCTTACTTAGCCTCTGCTCATGTTCTAATAGCTTGTAAATGCAAGTCTAGTCCCATGTAAAAATTCTTCATTGAACTGAAAGCAAGGGATGTTGTCAGAGACTCCTATATGAGATGATTCTGCTCAAGCTCATTGCAGTAATTAATATCTAACAGAAGAGCACAAGAATAATAGAACATTTTGCTTGTAAGTTTTTCTTGAACTTCTAATAAATTAAGGCCAGCTTTTGTTTTGTAAAAAAAAAAAAAAAAAAAAAGTGTGCACCTAGATTAAGGTTGTGTGTGTGTTTGTATATACATACTCTGATTTTATTTTGACAGGAATCTTTTGATCCTACTATGCAGCTGCATCTTGTTCATCAGGCACCATGTACCATTCCTCCTTACCTCTCAAAAAATGAGTCAAGTCTTGGTGAACTGCTAATAGGCTTCTTCAAATATTATGCTACAGAATTTGAGTAAGTAAGAAGCTCATCTTAGTGTTCTAGAATATTTAGAATTTTTCATTTCTTCAGTATATAATCATTTATGATACTTAAACATTATGATACTTAAAGAAGAACAGTAATGCAGGAGTAATAACTGACAGAAGAAACAAATGAAAAAAAAAAACCAACAAAAGGAAAATAGGAATGCTGATAGAGTATTTTATGTCTTTTTTCCAACCTGGGCATTTTATTCTGTCAGATAAGAAACTAAAAACAAAACAAAACAAGAAAAAAACCCACATGAGTATCTGGCTATGTTTCCCAGCACTAAGGGTAAAATATTTAAACAATGGAATAATGACATTTTGCCTAAAAATGTAACAATTACCCTTAACAAATCCTGTTTGAAAATTGTGTAGAGCTGACAAATCAGGTTGGGAAATGTTAGTGCACTAATGCAGTAGCTTATGATACTTTCAACTCTTCTGACTATAGAAATAAAACCTTGCTTTACTGTTGACTTGGTCATCTCTCCATCACTGTTAACTTTAAATCCTGATTGAAAACTTCAAGGCAAATGCTCTCCTCATTCAAAATTCTGTGTAGTTTTCTAAAACTGTGAACTGGATGTAGAAGAAATACCCAAATTAATGCCCTTGTTGATGAGAAGGCAGACAAAAAATGCTTCAGTGTGTGTGTGTGCATGTGTGTGTGATAGTGAGCCAGTGAGGATAAACATAGTGCCACACTGTTGAGGTTGTTGATAGGAACAGTGCGATAGGTGGGAATGAAGATGAATTTAATAGACACAACAGGAGGCTGTTAGTTGTATCTTTCATTGAGCTATTGTTTTTCATTGCTACAATCAATGTATTTTTCATTCTTTTCCTTCCCCTGTAAAACATTTACTAGTCTTTTTATGCACAGATTTGTTTTTTCCGATTTTATTTTGGACGATATGGCTGTGAAGTCAGGTCACATCTAACTGACCTGTACTGTGCCAGTTACTGAATTGCAGTGTGTTTGGTTAAAAAGATTACTGAAGACAACACTACTTCAGTTTTCATAGAAGTGATTCTTATAGATTCCTATCTGTGGTAGAGGACACAGTACTACAAAGTTTAATACACAGGGTCCATTCTGCTGAAAGAACAGTGTGTAATGGTCAGTAGTAATGATCAGATCATATATGAAGACCCTCATTTTGAACAGAGTAAGTAATTGAAATTACTTGCCTGGATTGCATAGTTGATTGACTCTTGCATGTATTGGTCAGGAAGATAAAAGCAAGGTGGAGGTACATTATTTTAAATTTCCCCCTCAATCTAGCAAATGCCAATAGATATTTCAGTTAAAATGTATATTTTATTTTACTTGATGCAGTGAATAATATTTGATAGCAGGATAGATCCAAGGAGTATGGCGAGAAGTCATTTTATCACCTTGTTTTGTTCAAATATACTGCAGGTTACCATGTATTTGTACGTTGCTCGTTCCACTGTCTTTTTTCTGGGCTTTTTGTTGTGTATGCAAGAAGTAAATTTTCTCCCCCTTTCTACCAGAATTGTGATGTGGAAGTTCCTGCATAGATAAGACTATAAGGGCAAAACTTAAATGGATTATCAACATAGTCGGAATTATCTTGCTGTGGAGTTCAAGTCTGCATGATGTTCCACATGACACAGCTGGCTATATGTATGCTTACAACTCCATTTTAACTTTCACTGTTAAAGCTCTGCAGATCATGGAGGGAATGTGACAAAGTATAAGAATGTATGGACATGTTCTTGAAAGAAAGTATTTGCAAACTGGTCCCTGTTTACCAGACCTTCTTTCAAAGAGTGTCTGATTTCACTTCTACCTCAGTGAGTGAAGGCAGCAGGTTTCCTCTTGGCTGCCGTTTTACATAGTAAGACCTTGAGGTAAGGCCTTGCTGCACTGAAAGTACTGTTAGGGAAAGTAAAGATTGTCATCTGGGACTGTGCTGCTTTTACACTTCTTGTTTCAAGTTAAGGTACCTTGGTTAAATTATATTTGGTGCACATGATCAAAAATGAGCTACATTGTCTTGATAAAATATAAAACACAATTGCTGACAGTTCCCTTCAGGGCAGAATTAGGTAATAAGGTGATCATATTCTTCAAGACGTTTGTAGTTTGTACACGTTTCATAAGCCAAAGCTACTTACAGAAATAGATGATAGTAATGCTTTGGAAAATTCAAGCTTTTAACTCATACACAGGCTTACGCCTGGTTTTCTATCAAATTCTTGCATTCTACACATGGTACACATACATGATGTGGGCAGTCACACCAGAAACAACCAATGACTGAGATAGCTGTTCAAATGGTTGTTGTTAACCTATGGATTAAAATACAAAGATGTAGAATATTTACTTTGCATTGGCAGTTGTGGTGTTGTGTGCAAGTAAAAGAGGTTAAAATCAGTAAACAAATCATTTGCTGTTGGTAATTCACTTCTAATTCATGCTGGTTTTGGTACCAAGGCAGGGTTAATGAAGACTTAATGAGATAAACTAGTTGTTTTCATGTTTGTATACAAAGCTTTTTAAGCAGATAGAAACATACTTTATTGTTGCTTCTTACTAAACCAGTATGTGGTAAATGTTCTTATTTCTTGATGAAGGATAAAGCCAAGTATAACCTAAAGAAGAAAGAGGTCAAGGGCAAAAGTGTTTTTTGAGGTGAAATTATACTTCAGATGGATAGTTAAACTGTCTGCTTCTTCCAGTCACAACCACTGTTCCGGAACTGTAGCTTTTCTGTGATCATCTAGGTTTTTGTTTTTTCCTTTTGTGTGGATATTATTTGTTTGTTTAAGAGCAGTGTACATGCTCTGTGGAATTACAGGCTGACTTTCAAAAGTGGTTTTAATCACGAGTTGTACTTGAGCTAATTTGTAGAATCTGTAGGCACAGACTTTTAGCTAGTGTAAACTGTCTTATCACTACTGACTTAATGGAGTTACGACAGCTGGTCTATGACCTGTGGGGCACAGAGTTCTTCCAAACTTAACTGATGATTTGCATTGCCTGTATCTTTGCATTATGTCAAAAGATCCATACAAGCAGGAGATCCAGTCAGGTGTACATTACACCAGTTCAGCTAGCAGCATGCTACCCAGCTATTTCTAATCCCAGCTCGTCAGTGTGTGTTGTGATCTGTTGTTGGAATTTCAGGCTTTTTGCTGTGATACAGCAGTTGTCTGGTTTAGATAAGAACAATTGAAAAATGGCTGGGTAGAACTGGTTGAGATCATAAAACTGTAAGTGTTGCTCTGGCTGCCATTATGTTTGGCATGTCATTGTGCCAAGCCTTGTAAAAACTGCCCTCTAAACTGCACTGCTGTTCCTGTTTCAGTGTGATCATTTCTTCTGGTTTCATTGTTGTAAAACTGCAGCATGCAGTAGCTTACATTCAAAGGCACCTTTGAGTTGTTCTAAATTTTGTACAGTTACAGAATATCTAAATTACCACATATACAAAATATCAGTGCTTTCTAATGAGCTTCTTGCACTGGGAAAGCTCATCTGTAAGCATGCTTTCTTTTTCTCTGTTCATCACTGAATGCATGTTAATGAAATACTTTGTCTTCCTCTGCTCTTAAACTCTTTTCCCCAAAGAAATATCTGAAAGATATATGAGACTGTAATTTATTTTGGATTTAGAAATAAATGTAGGACTCCATATTCAAGATGACATGGAAATCTATGATGTTCTGTTCTGCAAATGTTTTCATAAATATACTAAAGTGCTTATGGAATTCTTTCTTGTTTCCTACCCAGCATTCCTTACTTTTGTATAGTACTTTACACTAACTTTCTCATTACTACAAAGTACTGTAATATACAGGCTTGTGACAGAGCAGTATGACAATTTATTAATGTAAACAGACATTATTCATTCAGAATTAAGAGTTAAAAGGTCTGCAATTTCTTTTCCTTTTCCGTAGTTGGAGCCATCAAATGATTTCAGTTCGTGAGGCCAAAGCTATTCCAAGACCTGATGATATTGAATGGAGAAACAAATATATATGTGTAGAAGGTAAAATTTAAAGCTATGTTATCATCTTTAACTTAAGACACTAAATCAATCACTTAAAATATGAGCACCATAAAATTTAATGACATGCATGTGAAATATATGTATGCAGCAAATGAAGTTTAATCAGTGTAAATAGTGTTGGAAACAGTCTTACTGAAAACATCTGATATGGAAGCTTTAAGTTCTGTAGTGTTTAAAAATAGTTCTCCTGACCTTTTCTTCAAGAGGACTCATTGCCCTGTTACTTTTGGCATAGTGATTAAGGCTTTGACAAGGAATGGCCTTTATGGACAGTAGTATGCTTGGCTGCTCTGTAAAAACAGTCTTCAGTTTTGCCATGATTGATCTTCTGAAAAAAACAGAGTGGACCATATTCAGATACCTCTGTGAGAATATTTTTTGTTCTAGTAAGGTTCTGGCAATTCATGTCTTAGCAGTAAGTAAATTATGCATACATTGATCCACTCACAGCTACTATTTTTGATGGGCTTTTGCATGTGCAGTTTCCACAGAGAATGTATGTTACCCTCCAGAACCAGAGGTGAAACCAAGGCTACGTTTTGGAGTCACTGGTCTTGGCACCTGTAGTTCAGGCTAAACTGGGAAGTAGCACAGTGCAAGAACCTATTTCTTGTGCTCTTGTTTCCTTTCAGCTGCCATCAGTAGTCTACAAGGAGAAGGTGAAGCCTAGACCAGGGAATGTGAAAATAATAGAGAAGGATTGTGATTTTTAGATCAGTGTGTGAAAAGAAAAGCAGGGAAGGGACTGGGAGGTATCATGTAGACTGGAAAGAGGACTGTGAAGATGAAACAAAAAAGAAAAGTGAGAGTCACAGTGCAGCAGGTGAAGGAAAATTTGCTGGAGAGGAGACTGTGAAAAGGAACAAGGGGGCAGAAGAAGTAGAATTAGAAGTATCTGGTTTAGGACACTGAGGTAAGAAGTGAAGGTTTGAAAAGTGGGAGGTGGCTTGGGTCCTAGCTTCAAATATATGGGAGACTATTGGGATTAGGACCTCAAAGGTTGAAGTTTTTGGATAAAAGAGAACTGGAGTTTGGATAGGAGCCAAACAGTATGTCAAGAGTGGCTGAGAGACTGCAGAAATCCTGTGGTGGGGGGAATAGGGGCAGTAAAGCAGAAGGCCTGTGGCTTAGATGCAGGCATCCCTCAAGATTCGTGGCAGGGTGGATGTGCATCATGTGTGTGTGCACGTAATTTCATACGATTGTGCTACTGTGTGCAGAGAAAATTACCTACTGGTGAAATCAGCTGTTCTGTGGCTAGAGCTCACTAATTTGGCTGTAAGTCATACGGATGGCTGTGTCAAACCACGTGATGAAATTCCTGTCCTTTATTTGGTCCTGGGGGGAAAGAAAAAATAAAAGGGAGGAAAAAAAAAAAAAAAAAGAAAAAAGAAGTCATGAAAGAAAAAAAGAAAAACAAAAAAAAACAGTTATAGGGTAAAATACACTGAAACCTGTGAAGAAGGCTTCACATTCGACTTCATCGTCTCAATTAAGAAATGTGAGGATTCAAGAGTATCTGCGCAGCTGAAGTGATCTGGGATAGTGTAGTGCAGACATTGCCAAGGCTGTGTTCTGAATGTGGGAGGTGGGAATGCTCAGCAGCTGTGCCTGCTGCTGTCACATGATGCTGATGCTCTGTGTTACAAGGCGGCTGCCTGTATGTTTCAGGCTTTCAACTTTTTCATGGTGCTTCAGTGTGGTAGAATAATAACATTCACTTTCTGCTGAGTTGGAAAATAGAATATTAGCATATAGAACAGCCATTTTAGAACTTGTATTAAATATTATTGATTGCACATAACTTTTTAAAGGCTACATTTTGCATTTGAACTATTAAAACAGCAAAATGATCTGTAGTTGGTATTTCCTATTCCTTCCTGTTACGGTGTGCTTCCAGTGAAGGCGTGATTAATCATTGTATTCAGAGATTTTATTTATAAGTAGGAAGGAAAAAAAATGCATTTCTTATTTCAACTCAAAGTAGGCCTCATACTTTCAGCAGTTGTTGAGCTGAACTGGTTTAACAGAAACTATTTGGATAAACTTCTTTGTAATTTGAGAAGCTTTTGAAAGCTAGCTAAATGTGTCAAAATGTTATGGTTTCCAAGTCTGGTTGGGACTAAAATTTTAATGATTGGTATTGTGTATTTTTTTTAATATTTCAAATGTATTTGTTGATAGATCACAGAACTCTATGTATACAAGTTGCCATAATTCATAATCCATTCCATGTAGCAATATATTTAGGCTTGCTCAAAGAAAAAATTGTGTTTTAATTTTTATCCATCTTGAGACTGATTCTCACTTTATTTCTGCTTTTTGAGAAACAAAAAAGCAGAGGTGCTCTTTTCAAACAGTTCAAAATTTGGCAGGCAGTTAGCATTATAGGCATAGAGAGAACACTTTTTTATTGGCGCATGTTCCTTCTCAGAATCTCTAAATTGCTGGTGATTATTCTGTTTTGAGGTTAAATCTTGTCCATATCAAACAATAAAAATGTTATCTTTTTTTTTTAAAAAAAAAGGCAAGTTTGGAAATGCTTAAAGCATGGTAATTTTATTAGACAGTCAATTAGCAGTCACTTAGGGAAACAGGATTGGAAGCTTTCTACGCTGTTGTACCTTATTTGTTCTTGGACCAGATGTTAAAAATAATAATAGAAATAATTCTTCGGGGTTTGTTTTGCATCAGTTTTGGAAGTTTATGATTACTTATATTTTCATTTGAAAGAACGATGCCTTTTTAGGCTTTCCCACAAATATTGGTGATCAAGTTGCATTACATTTTTTTCTTTTAATATTTTCATCTCAGTGTGTGAACAAAGTAACTTATGATGGAGTCTCACTGTACAGATGGTTAGAAAATGTAAAGTGGTGTAAATAGTTGCTGATTGCAGAAGTACTTGTACTGTGCTCCAGGGAATGAATTTGTCTGTTGACAGCTAGTAAATATGCAAGAATAAAGGGAAGATGTGAGTCAGTTTTTTGTGACTAGGAAGAGTACCTTTTCCCCCAGTGAGCTAAGGAAGATTGTACAGCTGTTAATTCACAAAAATCTCACTTGGCTCAAAATAAAAACCAAAAAGATCCTAGCATTAAATGAACAGTTAGCATCATATGTAAGACAAACAAAGGAAGTGCTACACTGTTTCACGTGCTAAGAGATGTGGAATTCTTTGTAGCAGTAGGTCAGTCTACCCAATGACATCTCTGGTACTAGAAGACTGGGTAATTCCCTAATTTAATTGACAGTTTTGAGTTTCAATCAAAACTGTTTGATGCATTCTAAAGAATAATAAATCTGCCCTGTAAACATAAATTAAAAATTTTATATAACTAGTCTGAAGAAATATCTTACAGAAACTTCCCAGATGCAACAGTTACTGCTTGAAACGATTTGTTTGACTACAAATTTAAATAGGTTTCAGTAATAAAACTCCAGTGCCCCAGAATATATTCCACATTTCAAGTCCTGGTCCACGCGATGTTGTAATCCCTTCTGATGTCTGTTTAGTGCTTTATTTTACCTTATGTCCCTATCTGAATAAAGGCAGTTCACAACCAACTGTTGTGGTTAGGTAGCCAAGCAGCACACAGCTGCTTTCTCACTCCCCCTTCTCAATGAGGCAAGGGAGGAAAATACAATGAAAAAAAATTCTTGAGTTAGATAAGGACACCAGTCAATCACTCCTGAGTTACCATGTGATGGTCAAAACAGACTCAGTGTAGGGAAGATTATTGTAATTTATTGCCAATTAATAATAGGCGAGAGCATTGAGAACTTAAAGGAAACTACCGATACCTTCCCTTTATCCACTCTCTCCTACCTCCTTCCCCTGAGCAGCAACAGGGCAACAGGGGGTGTGGTCAGTTCATAACTCTTTTTCTCTGACACTTCTTCATGGCCACCCTCTGCCCCTTCTCCATGTGGGACCCTCCCATGGGATGCCATCCTTCCCTGTCTGATCCTGTGTGGGTTCCCCACGGGGCACAGCTCTCCAGGCACTGCTCCACACAGCTCCGTACCACAGGGCCCACCCTCAGGACCTCATCTGGAGAGATATACCTGTTATTTAAATAGTTTTCTAGTAACGCAACAAAGACGTAAGAAATTTTTTTTCTACTGCGTCCCAATACGTAATTGTTCAGCACCTGTTACTTTTCCATAATGTTAGGAAGTTTTATCAGTAGCAAAGAGTACTTTAATCAAAAAAATGTTCCAAAGTATTAATTGTTAGCAAAAAAAAGGAAAACATGAAAACCATATAAACTTGTAGTCTGATAGCTGCAAACTTTAAACTCTGTTAGCTGTTAACTTCTGAATAGATATCATAGAACAGATTTTTACAGCAGTTCATACTTAGATAAAAAGTGATAGTATTTTAAGATCTCTCTGTATTTCACTGAAACTGTTGCATGAGGTGAGTCTAATGAGTAGCAAGTCTTAAAACATTTACATTTACAAAATCTTATTCTGATATCACAGACTAATAAGCAGTCACTGATAATTACTGATGCATGAGTTAAGCACAACCAACATACCATGCTTTGCAAGAAATTATGATTTGACAGTATTGTGGTTTACATGTTAGAGCATTTAGGGTTTGAGACTATTTTGGATTAATATTGCACAGAAATATAGATTTGAGAAAGAAGCTGCAATCAGCTGCTTAAAAACCTCTTGGGAAGAAATGGTATGTTGACTCTATCTTTTTTTCCTCTTCATTGCTAGCTCTGTGAAGATTGAATAGCTGTAGTTTTTTTTTTAACACTTTTAATGTTTGCCTTTGATCTTGCAGAGCCCTTTGATAGGACGAACACTGCGAGAGCTGTACATGAAAAACAGAAGTTTGATACTATCAAAGAGGAATTTTTGAAGGTAAAAATAGCATCCATTTTATTTTTCCGGTCACTTTGGTTTTCAAGATAGGTAAACAAATGATAGTTATTTTACCTGCCTGATTCTGATCATAGAATCACTCAGGTTGGAAAAGACCTTAAAGATCATCGAGTCCAACCATGACCTAACCATGCTACCCTAATTCTAACAACCCTCAGCTAAATCATGTCCCTGAGCACCACATCCAAACGGTTTTTAAACACATCCAGGGATTGTGACTCAACCACCTCCCTGGGGAGCCTATTCCACTGCTTAACAACCCTTTCTGTAAAGAAGCATTTCCTGATATCCAACCTAAATTTACCCTGGCACAACTTGAGGCCATTTCCCCTCGTCCTATCACCTGCCACCAGTGAGAAGAGACCAACCCCGCTCTTGCTGTAAGCACCTTTCAGGTATTTCATGGGAGCAATAAGGTCCCCCCTCAGCCTCCTCCCCAGACTAAACAGCCCCAGTTCCTTCACTTGCTCCTCATAGGGCATGTTCTCCAAGCCCTTCACAGTCTTGTTGCCCTTCTATGGACCTGCTACAGCCCCTCAATATCCTTTCTGTACTGAGGTGCCCAAAACTGAACACAGTAATGTGTATGTACTTCTTAAGTACATTTAATATAGATGTGTATATTACATGTATGTATACTTCATGTCTGTAAACCTACAAAATAGAATATACATATAAATATGCGTGAATAAAAAAATTAATCTTTTTTAGGAAAATAAAGTAATGTAAATACAGCTCACTGTTATTGAGTGATATCTTTTCCTGTGGTTTTCATTACATGTTATGGGTAAAATGAACTGTGCATTAAGATAGGAGAGTCAGTACAATTATTCCCAAGTTCATGATCTGAAAGATGTGACAGATGTGTATTGGAATCCATGAGAATACAGAAGAAAATGTTAATAATGTACTTTAAAGACACAGATTCTGCAAATGGCAGAGTATAACTTCCTGTATCAGTAGTTTTGGTATGTGTGCTTTTAAGACAATTATTTTGCAGTTAGAGTATCAATGTAATCCTTATGTGAAATATATGACCATCTGTCTCAGTCTCCAAAAACACAAATCCACTTTCTTCTTGAAAGGATGCACCTTTCTTAATAGTCCTGTGCATTTTGTGTACTTTTAGATTATTTTTCCCCAAGTAAATAAATAAATAAAAATCTCTTCTCAAGGGGAGAAAAATACCAAATTTATTTTTGTGGATCTGTGAGGCTTACTGCTTAAAAGGGTATTTAAATATTGATGGAAAATATGATTTATCCTTCTAACCCTTCTACTTTTTTCCTCAGTCTTGGCAGATACTGCGAGACAAGAAAGACCTGAGCTTTGTATTACCTTTAAGAGCCACCATACAGAGAAGATAATAAACTTCTTTCATTTTCTCCATATTGGATCCTGCTGAAATAAAAAACCCAGGTTACACCCTTGTTATTTTATGACGTGCTTTTCTTGTTATACTTTTGTTAAGGATATCTTTGTAAGAAAGACTTCATATTTTATTATTGACATTTATTAATGCAGTTGTTCACTCAGAGATGTGTTTTCTGGGAACGCTTGTATTGTTGATTTATGGAAAAGAATGTTGTGAATAAAGCAGCAGACCACAGGAATAAATCTGTTGTAAACAAAGTATGGGGATGTACTGACTTTTTTCCATAATCTGTGTTATCATCAATTCAGACAAATTTAACAATGAAATAACTGAAATCAGAACTAAACAATGTATGAGTCTGTGTCCTTAAGGCATTGCACACAAACTCTCCTTGATGAGCAGACAGCTTGTGCTTTCTGTCTGTTTAATGCAGTATGCACTTTTGCTCAGTTTGGCACTTCCCAGTTCTATTTTTCTTTTATATAGAACAAAGGCAACAATTTATGAAAATTAAGCTAGATTACAGTTGGTAATGTTCTGGATATCAAGAACTGTAATCTAAAATGGAATTTTCAATCAACAGTTCTACTACAAGAAAGTTGAACTGAAAATGGACAGTTCAGTTTATGTAAATGATTCATGTTCACGTAATAGGCAAGATGATTTTTAGTGCTTCGTTTTACAAATTCAAAGTAGTAGCGATATGTGCTTAAAATACCCACTGCCCCACAATAGCTACACTAAGCTGGGATTTTGTTTTGATTTTGTGTAAATGTTTGTTAACTGGTAAGCTGCTGTAAATTGATTTCAAATAAGTAATCTTAAAAACTGTAGCTTTTCCAAACAACAAAGTAATGAAACTTTTTAGACCTGCTGTAGCACAGTTTGTGCCTGTCATGTGTTTGTTATTGAAGACCAATTCATTGTAAAAGCTGTACTTCTAATGGATGTCAAATTCATATTTTCTTTTTTTTTTTTTTTTTTTTTTAATATTTTGTATGGTGTCCCGTGGAATAAAGTTTATAGAGAATACAGCTTTCTTTGACGTTTTATGTTCTTTTGCACTGAACATTTGATATCGATCCTATAATTAAGTAGAAAAGGAAATGAATGTAAAGGTCAAGGCACCTGTTACAAATAAAAATTTTCTACGGGTATTTTGTACTGTGTCTGTGTACAGGTACAATTTTCATCTGTTGCCACTTGTAACAAGTTTGTGCAAGCCCTTGCAACTGAAAATAACATGTATTATTTTTTTCTTGTGCAAATGTTAGGTTCTAATTTATTTAAAGTCTTACAATTTAGAAGTTCTAGAAACAGTAAACTGTTTGCCTGCTGGAAGTTTACTTTCTGCTCACGCTTAATCATGATCTAGTCTATCTAATATTTTGGCTTGCTTCTTGAAACAGCTTCCTTTTAACAGGCTTTCAGTTTTAATCTGACATGGTCACTCATCTAAAATGTTCTCCCTCTATGTGGATGTTCCCTGCATCATTCCTCATTTTTATCAAGTGGTGTAATGGGTGAAGCGTTTCATTTTGCCCTGTTTTATGTAAAACTCTACCAAATTTTTTTTAGAACAAAATGATGCCTAGATTCAAAGATGGTCTGTAGATTGGGGTGAGGGGGATGTTGCTCCTTTTTTAAAAAGCCCTGGGCATTGCTTTTTCTACAAAATGTGAACTCTCAAAAATAGTATAATTAAGAAGGGACATCATGTTCAAATTCAGCAAAAATGCATTTTAAGTGAGCTGGATGTGAGGCAGCAAAGTATAAATGACCATCTCTTAGGGTTTTACATTCAAAACAAATATAGGGAAGAAAAAGCCTTAAATTACTGCTTTATGTTTGAAACAACGTTTTTCCTGAAACTGCCATGCAACTTTATAAAAACCAACCCATCTTATTAATCATCTTTACACAAGCTTGTGATGACCTATATTTTTACAAGTAATCCAGTGTGGTTTTTTTCAGTTCATTTACTTCTGATAAGCTATACTTAAAATTATAAAAACTAGATGGTATATTTGCCAAATACCAGGACAAGCATGTTTGTGACAAAACTGCCCCGGTAATTAAATTAGTTATAGTAAAGTAGTAGTTGTGGGTGCCATCAACAAGTGCAATGCAGTATGACTTAGTTTACCTTATAGTGAAAGAAGCTAATTGGGTAAGTGGATACCTGGCATAATGCACAGAAAGTGGCAGTACGTATATTAAAAAATAATCTGAGATGTTCAGGGATCAAATGTCACTAGATGTCATATTATCATACTCTTTGTCAAGGCAAACAAGAGCAGCCCTACTTTCTATGGAAGTGCCAGACAACTGGAACAACATCAAGTAAACGATATTTGATGTGTGTTGGACTGTAACTTTTGATAGAAAACTTCAGATAAAGTTCCACAATATAAATTGTTTTGGAATTGTTTTGCCACAATTTCAAAACAAAGCCCTTCATTACACCCACTGTGAGGAATACTTCTGCTGGGAGACTTTTAGTAGGATGTCTGTTTTCCACTGCTGACCAAAGTTTCAAAATTGGTGCAAGATGCCAACATCTCTTTGAACCAAAAGATGCTTTAGTTCAGCTCATGTGTTTTAGGGCTGGTTTGGGGTACTTGTTTGGCATTAGGTTCACTTGTCACCAATCATCTTACACGATGTCAGTAACTGTTAGTGCCTTATCTAGGATTTCTCTAGGAACTCTATAGTCTTCTAGCAGAACTTTTAATAGGCTCAGATTTATATGGGAGAAACAGATGTTATCGAGAGCTTCCAATTCAATAATCGTAACAGAACTGGAATAGGCTGTACAGGGGCTGTGCCGTGTGCCCTGGCACCCGGTTGGTGCTAGGACCTGGGGTGGGACCAGCAGCGACAGTGCTGCAACTTTGCTGCCGTCTATTTAAAGACTGCCCTGAGTCAGGAGAAGTGAGAGCTGCTGGGGATGACAGTTGCTTCAGGCAACCCTGGGGAGGACAGGGTCGGGGGTAAAAATCAACGACGAGAGCCTGAGCAAGAAAGAACATGGAGGGGTACCGTGGTGCAGAGTGTGACCGGGCATCTGAGACCTCCTCCTTTATAGAGGATGAAGAAGAGGAGGAAGAAGAGGAGGAGGAGGAAGAAGAGGAGGAGGAAGAAGCTGTGGACCCAGAGGAGGCGGAGGAGCTGACTCACAGGTACTGCCTCCCCTGGGGCCTCGCCTCACAGCGCTGCGTGGGGAGGCGAGGGTTTGGGCCTAGGCCTGCTGAGTCCCTCTTTTCCCCCTCATCCCCCCTCCCATTCCTTCAGGGGCTTTTTGATTACTGCAGCTATGAGGCGGAGGCTGTTCTGGGTGGAAATGGCTGTAATAAGATTTGTGTAGTAAGCGCCAGCCCCGAGTTCCCTGAAAGCTTTTCTATTTAAAGAGCTGCTGGCCTGCCAGCTCAAGTGGCATCTCCCTTTGCTCCTCCCCTTCTGGCTGACTGTCGCATATCAGTCTGAGAAACACTGGAGGTTTGCCTACTGAAGAGAAAATGATCAAATACTATAACAGTGCTTTGGATTTTTTGTCTTTTTTTCTACCCTTGTTCCCTTCCTACTCATCCCTCCCTCACCAGTCTGTGTTTCCCAAAAAAGGAAAAGCATGTTCTATACTACAGTCTCCACTCACAATCAGGCTTTGTGGGGCTGATTTTTGGGTGTGAAATGAGGAATACTGTGCCGCTCCAATTTCCTATTTTTTTCTCCTTTGTTAGTAACTGTTGCACAGAAGCTGTCTGTTGTCCTAACACTGTGCTTTTACTGCGAGGAGAATGAGGAGAGGAAACTCATCCCATTGCACAGAGTGTGGGGCTGGTTCTACGCTGGGGCAGGGTGTCTGCAACTCAATCCACCCCAGCAGGCTCCACTGGCCACAAAGGGACAGAGAGACCTCAGAGTTAACCTCTGTATCAGGTTGCAAGATTTTTTTTAGCAAAGCCTATCAGTCTCGGGTGGATACCATAGGGAGAACCAAAAGCATCAATGTTGGCAGTTTAAGATTTTTGCAGAAAGCAATTTTGTAAGAAATTTAGGTCATACGGTTCCTCAAACCTAAGCGCTGTGGAGCCATCCTGCATTTACTGCTCTGTGTGTGACACCTTCTTGTTCCACTGGTCTTCAGAGGAGAGAGCGAGATGGCCACAGAGGGGGGTGGGACAGCCTCTGTGCAGCCTGAACCATCCCAAGTACTCTGGTGGGAAGTAAATTCAAATAGCCCTGGAGAGCAGGAAAATAAGCCTCTGTGCTGTGAGAAGGAAGAGCTGGTTTTTCAAAGTGAAGAGTACTGCCTGTGTGTAATGCTGCTTTTATCCCAATGGAGTTGTTGACTCAGGTCCACGCTGGCGGAGAGCAGGGTTACTTGACTATAAACATGTGTATAGCTGCAACCCAACATAAAAACAGCTGAAGTTGGAGCTACTTCCTACAGACAACAAAACCACCACGGACTGGATTGTTTTTTAATGCAACCTACAACTGAATAGCTACTAACAAAAGTCAAACTGTAAAACAGCAGTAGGAATGGCTAACTCTTCCATTAAAGGAAGGTTCATGTATGTATGTATGTATGCAGTACTATAGTTAGTATGCTCATGCTGGGAGGTCGGCCTCTCCAGAAGTGCCTGTTTGCAGCTCCCCACAGCTGCGTCTTGCTTCTGGCTAGCAGCCTCTGCAACAGAAACTCAGGCACTGCATCACAGTGTTTAATTAAATCGCAGAAATCATTCCCTTTAGATGTCAGTTATATTACAAATAGCGGAGTTCATACCTACCCTTAACCGTCTCACTAGTAAGGGAGATCAAAGTCAACTAGAGGGGTTTTTTGACAGCTGCACTTAATGCTTACCGATTATAATTTAACTCCATTTGATTAATTAGGCTAATGGAGATGAAAAATTTTGGTTTTGGCACAGACATGGAGATAAATTAACTGCACTTGGCACTCAGAAATAGCACGATGAAAGTTAAATAAAACTGATTCTTTAACTGTTTAAGTTTTGTTGTTGCAAATATCAGTGCACTTGTAGATGTTAAAGCCCTTTATACTCTTGCTGCTGGGGGCAGAACTCCTGAGACGTACTTAGTCTGTGCAATAATTATTGGTTAACAAGCATGTTTTAAAGCCCCAGTTGCAGAACAGATTTTATTTATTTATTTACTTACTTACTTGCTTGCTTGCTTGCTTATTTATTGTGTGTTTTGAAAACATAGCTGAGAGGATATGTAACCAATATGCAAAGTTGGATGAAAACAGCCTGTCCTGGACTCTGCTGTCATGGATTTATTTTTAACATCTCCAAGCTCTCTGCCATTTTCGTGTTCCTGTTCTACATGCAGTTGAATAGCACCTGATTGTGCAACACTGCAGTCAGCGGGAAGTTTCCCATGGGCTCCTTCTATTTCCATCTTTCAAGCATGCATGTTCTCATTCCTATTTTATAAGAGTTATGCAACACAATGATGGCCCAAGGTCAGGAAGTGCTTCTGTGAGCAAAGCAATAGGGCCCTGGTGTTCCTCCACTCCCTTCACAGGGTCCAGCTGATCTGCACCACTTCCATGCTTATCCTTTTGCAGCACTTATGGAGTCTGCCACATTTATTGCTGCAATTTTCTTCATGCATGCCCCTTCCAGCAGAGATGCCTGGCCTTTGCATTTTGTTACTCCCCACCAGCTGCTGGAACACAAGCGGATGCCCGTGTGATGGGGCTCTGGTGGTACACTAGGGTAAAGGTTGGTGTTGTTTTCCTCCTGTAGCACAGATAAAATGCCAGTCAGCTATCAGACCCCCATGGATTCCTGACAGCACTGCTGAGGACAAACAGAAAATAGGATTTCTCTGATGGAAAATGCTTTGCTTTAGGAAATACATAGCTTAATTTTTAGAGTGCTCAAAAAAAAAAAAATGCATAAAGCTGCAGCAGAGCTTATGACTTGTCTAAGAATTATGATGCCCTTGTTAAGATTTTTAATGTAATCTTTAAATAATTTTGTTTCCTAACACAGTTTTTTATGTAAGTAATGAAGCCAGAACATGGTATTAGAACCTATTGTGAAGCTGGTCCAAGGCATCACGTCCTTGTTAGAATAAATAACCCATTGATCCTCAGAGGGTTCATGCAATATTTTCTTGCCTCTGGGCATTTTGCTCTCTGAGACTGATAACTCTTGACAGATGTCTTTTGTTTCTAGTTCTGTGTAGAATTAATCATTTAAACAGCAGAAATATTTTGAAAGCATGCGTTGTATTTCTTAAAGCAAACAGCAAAGATGAGTATGATGTTAGTAAGTTTTAATTTTTGTGTTGATGACTGTGAGATTACAGTCCAGCTATGGAAAGGTAGTATCCAAGTGGTTTATGTATCCTCTAGAATACCTGAGTCTCTAACAATTCCCTGATATGTGCATGGCTCCAAAACAGTTCTGCCTCTCGTAACTTCCCCAACCAATTTACTTTTGCAGTGGGAAAGTCTCAGGGAGTGCCTGCATCCAGGATTTACACAAAAAGGACTCTGCAGCCAATTTATAAGCACTTCCATGTAACTTCATTAGCGGTGACATCAAAAGGACAGTAAATGAGGAGAAAGTCATAGAATCCTTGAATTTATTTATTTATTTATTTATTTATTTCAATGAGATAGTCATTCCACAGGAAGATCTGAAGTTAGCAGGACATTAACAAGTGAAAGGCTGGGTTTAAAAACACTGCATTTCTCTAGCACCTAATTCCCTTACTCTGAAGAAGGAAATGTATGAGCTCCAGCCCTAAAAAAATGCACAGTAGTTGGAAGAGATGATGCTAAGCTTACAATTGCTATAGGGAAAATGGGCCAGCATGGTAAAGGCAGAAACTGCACAAATGTATGAAAAAAAAATCACAGAGAAATGATGTATTTCTTTCATCTGGGGTGGCAATTTGGTCAGTGCAATTTTTTTTCTTCTTGCGCTATGTCTGATTCTGGTAGCAGCCGTTAGGAAATGAGACGTCTTATCTGTGCAGGTCATCACCACATCTTGACATCTCAGCTGTTTCACTGAGGTTGTTTCCAGCTTGCGAGGTGTCATGCAGCACAACAAGAAGTTTAAATCATACCAGGAGTGACAAGGTCTGATGTGAAGAGCATGAAGCTCTTCATCCAGCTCTGGATGATTTTAGAGAGCTGGTGCTTCTAAATGTTCCTCTGTAATGGCAGTGGCGTAGCACAGACAGGCATACTTCAGTGTCTGAGCCCTCCTGCTCTGGCAGATGGGGAGGTGAAAACTCTTCCCAACATGATACAGAAGAGAATACGTATCCAGCCTTCTGTGCTGGACTAAAAATCTGAAATCTCATTAGGCACAGCCTTTTAAGAGGCAAAAGACTGTGAGAAGGAGGAAGTGGTAAGAAAATTCTGGGGTTTGGGCTTTTATGACAGAAAGAACAAAACAGATTATCGGTGTCTTTGAAAACTGTAAAAGGTTTGAGCCAATGTCCAGTAACAGATTAACACAACAACAGGATGGGGTGTGAAATGTCCATCTGAAATAAAGCAGCACTGGCTTTTGTCCCTAGATGCCATATCTTTATTTATGCACCCAAAATATTTGGAGCATATTTTTTGCAATGGCAGACAGTTCCCCAGCTGGAAAGCTTCTACTGTGCAGCACACAAGTTGTAGACAAAACTAGAGGAGAATTTGGAAGTATATTGGATGGTAATGCTTGAATTCTACATCTTTCACTCTGGTCTTAAAAACAGAAAGCATGTGCTCCTTGCACTATAGGGGAATATAGACTACTGCCGGTTTGGAAAAGGCACAATGACATGAACTAATGAAACCTTTTGATTAGGCAGGGCCAGTGGAGCCCACTTTTATTACCTATTATCAGCTGAAATGGAAGTGCTTCCCTATTTTGCATGGGACATTATTTAGTAGCACCAGGTGATGTAGAAGAATAGGTTAAAAAGTATCTGAGGGCTATGTAGAAGTTGAAAAATCTGTAAAAATATTAGACTTCTGTTACTGTGAACTCAGATAAGACATTAAGTCTTCCTTAGAATTAATGATATTAATTTGCTGTTGTTGTCATCTTTGCTACACTCAAGTCAACTAATGCTAAACCATGAAAATAGCAAAGGAAAAGCTAGCAGCAAAATTGATACAGATTTTTTTTGCTTCATTTTTTCCTCTGAACTATAGATCTTACTTCATGAAGCCAGCCTTACTAGGGAATACCATACCTAGTCAGGTAAACAGCTGTACATGCTGCATTTATGTTTGAGTTTTGATGTCTTCTTTATTTGGCTTTGTTTGGGAGCTAGGTGTTGGGTTTGAGTTTTTTTGGCTAGGCAGTGATCATTTGTTATCATACTGTCAGATCGGCAAGGATATTCCCTCAGTTAGGTAAAGGTAATGCCAGCAGTGCTAAAAGTGTTACCAGACTAGAATCTTTTTTTTTTTTTTTTCTCCTTTACTGAGGGACTGAGCAGTTTTGCTGAGAGACCTTTCCGAATTCTTGACGGTTTGCTGAGTTTGCTTGATGGAGAGAATATGACCAATGCTGAGCGCTCCTGACCGGTGTTCCCTTGGCCTTTGACACAATTGTAATGCTGAATCACAGCTTCTGGTGTCACTTGGGTTCTGCTTTCTTCACCTTCGTTTAAGTGCTTTATCCAGATCACGTAGAAAGTGGGTTTATCCTCTGTTTATCAAAACTGGACTTTGTGTAGCCATAGGTTTGCACCCTTCTCCACTTCTTCATCAGCTCTGCTGAAGTCTCTGCCAGCTAAGCACTCTACATTTCTTTCAATCAGCTACTAACAGAGTTCTGTTCTGTACTATGACTGTGAAGGGGAAAGGGACCTGGGGGTGTTGGTTGATGCTTGGCTGAACATGAACCGGCAGTGAACCCAGGTGGCCAAGAGGGCCAATGCCATCCTGGCTGCATTAGAAATAGTGTGGCCAGGACAAGTAGGGAGGTAATCATCCCCCTGTACTCAGCACTGGTGAGGCCGCACCTTGAGTACTGTGTTCAGTTTTGGGCCCCTCACTACAAGAAAGACATTGAAGCCCTGGAACATGTCCAGAGAAAGGCAGTGAAACTGGTGAGGGGTCTGGAGCACAAGTCCTCTGAGGACTGGCTGAGGGAGCTGGGACTGTTTAGTCTGGAGAAGAGGAGTCTCAGAGGAGACCTTATTGCACTCTACAACTTCCTGAAGGGAGGTTGTGACAAAGAGAGGTTTGGCCTCTTCTTCCAGGCAACAAACAGGACCCGTGGAAATGGCCACAAGTTGTACCAGAGGAGGTTTAGATTAGACATAAGGAAAAACTTTTTCTCTCAGAGAGTGTTCAGGCACTGGAATGGCTGCCTAGGGAGGTGGTGGAGTCACCATCCCTGGCAGTGTTCATGAGGTATCTGGTTGAGGAGCTACAAGATATGGCTTAGTGGCTTGTGGTAGTAATGGTGATGGGAGGATGGTTGGACTAGATGATCTTGTAGGCCCTTTCCAACTTTGTGTTTCTATGATTCCATGATTCTCCTTAATTAACTAATATCTACATAAGGAATATTGGGGTTGAATGCAATAATCACCATTCACGTGCTTCCTTGAAGTAACCATTGCAGCCCTAGTTAGATGTTTGTTTTTTTTTTAATTGCACTGTGTTTTAGTGTATTTTTATTTCTTTCACTATTCTTTACATTCTTATTTCTAAGATTGTTTTTTCAAAGCTTCCAAGAACACATTTCTACATTTTTAATTTTTTTTATTTTTAATGAGACTAGATTTAATTGCAGCATGTGATAGTGTATTGATTGCATATCATAAGGTTTCAAGTTATTATTATGAAACACTGTTATTTCATTCAGGGATAGCCTGGAAGGTCTAGATTGCTGTATGTATTCTGAATTACTTTATTAAATATGTACACTGCTTAGACAATGAAACAGAAGACAGCAACAAACTATTCTCTACTACCATGCGGACTGTATAATCATTTTACAATTAGACAAAGCAAGTGTAGGTGCTATTAAAACACTGACAGTATCTTATGCATGTTTAGTGCAATGTGTAAATTATACTGTGAGTTAATCAGGCACTGATTCAAAATCCATTTGATCTCACACTCACAAACAAGGTCACAAGAAATGCAGTTTTTCCTGAATTGTCATGAGCATTTCAACACCTCCCCTTCATTGAACTAACCTTGCAACACAAAGCCTTACACAAATTTATCTAAAATACATTTCTCAGATGAAATATGGCATTTCTTCTGTTTGTGTTCCAAAATCTATGCAAATGAAGTATTTTTATAAGTTTGAATAACGTTGCTTTAATGCATTGGACTTCACTGCAATAATTTGATGTTCTATGACTTTATGGCTCTTTCTTTTCTTTTCTTTTTTAGTTTGAAAGATCTTATCCAAAGTGAAGATGTGAAACCCAAGCTGCAGTACATCATGACTAATCCCTCCTTTTCTATGGTAACAGTTCAAAGTGAAGATAGTGGGATAACATGGGAAACCAGCTCAAGCAGGTGTTCTACTCCATGGACTTCAGAAACTAGTACAACTTCCGATCTTTACAGTATGGAAAGTTCACCAGTGGGTTCTCCTCCAGGAAAAGTTATCTTTATTATGGATGAAGGTAAAATTGTTCGGAAAAGGAAGCGTAAACCTTCAAATAGAATGCCATTGCCCACACATGTGATAGGAGGTCAGGGCAATAAGAAACGTGATTTTTCTGGAATGCAGAGGCAAGAACCAAGAACTGTTCTAGGAGATGTGCATGGCTCAGTGTTAAATGTTGAACAGATGGAAGCACAGGATATAGATGAAGACATGTTGGAGGACAGAGAAGATCTGGAGAATATTGCAGAACAACCAGTAAAACGTGCTCCAATAAGATCAATATTTAGAGAAAGCAGACTGAGAAAAGTAGGGCCAATCCTTGGAGGACCAGTAAAATCTAGAATCCAGCTGTTCAATTCAATTTTTGGAGGGACTGGGCCACTCCCTGAAACACTAGAAAAAGGTAGAATCCAAAGAAAGAGCTCTGTTTCGGGAGAACTTGAATGCTTCCTTGAAGCATCAGTAAAAGAAAGATCGCATAAATTCATTTCGGAAACAACACATACAAAGTCTTTCCAGAGAACAAGTAGAAGTTTTGAAACGCCATCAGAAAGAAGAAGGAATCAAAGGCAGCAATCCACAGCACAGTCAAATCAAAGCTATTCTTCAGTAACACCTCTTGAAAAACAACTTAGTAGTAAAGATGTTGCATTTAAAAATATTAAACCTGTTAAAACAAAAGATAAACCAAGCAAGTTTTCAAAGTCTGGTGAAGAAACAACTTTTCAGCACGAAGAAAGAAAAGACAGGCAATCTCAACTGGAGAATTTGAATCAGGTATCAGGGAAGTCACAAAAATTCAGCCCTCCCAAAGAAGCAAGGAAGCAGCAAAGTTACTCATATTTACCCGCAGCTAACAGCGCAATAACAGAAGAGTTAACAACTACTGCACTAGAGTCTGATGATAAATCAGAAGAACAAGTGCCACTTCCTTCAAAAGAAACTGCAAATAAGAAACCAGATAAATCACTCCTGACAGCATCAGATCTTCTAGATGAACCAAAGGAGCAAGAGATTCAGCCCAGTTCAACACTACCGTCTGTTTTGGCAGATTCTGTTAATAAATTAGATAGACAAAGTACCCAACCTACAGTATCTGCAGCAGAACATCTTGAGAAGGAAGTACAGAAGTCAGCAGTTCAGTCTTACTTACCTTATGCTCCGTCAGCTAAATCCAGTTATTCCACTCCATCTGAAACAAGACAGGAGGATATTATTCCTAAGTCATCAGAAACTGCACAGTCAGAGTCTGGACATGTGCTTTTACCTCATTCTCTAGATGTAACAGAGAAGCAAGAAACTGAGTGTCACTTGTCAGCAACTGCACAGTCAGAAACTGACCATTCTGGTCTATTGTATTCTGTTAAAAAAAAGGAGAGTCAAAGGACCCCACTACCAGAAATTCAAAATATTTGCTTAGAGAAGCAAACAAAGTCAGAGCAAGACTTATTCTTTGCTCAAGAAGCAGAGGAGCAAGTAATCAAACTAAATTCACATACTCCTGAAAAGATGGATTCTAAGTATTTTGGCATTTCATATCCTGTTTGCACAGAAACACAAGAAACTCGGAAAAAATCAGTTGTAAATAAAGCATTAGATTTGGATCGCCCTGTTTTTTCTGTTGATAAAAACAATCAAGCAGAAAGTGCACAAATGGAGATGGAATATCCAGATTTTTCATACTCCAATGAGGAAAGTGGGGAATCAGAGATACTGCAGACAGAGACAGAGCATCCAGATTTCTCTTTTTCCAAGGAAGTAACAGGGCAATTTGAGAGTGCACAACTAAAGACAGACAATCCACATTTCCCATATTCCACAGAAGAAACAGATAAATCAAAGAGTTCACAAGGGGAGACAGAGCAGCCAGATTTCTCATTTTCCAGGGAAGAAGTGAGGGAATCAGAGAGTGCACAGCTGGAGACAGTAAATCCAGAATTCCTTTTTTCCAAGAAAGAAATAGAAAAATCAGAGAGTCCACACCTGGAGACAGAGCATCCAGATTTCTCGTATTCCAGGGAAGAAATGATGGAATCAAAGAGTGCACAGTTAGAGATGGAGCAGTCAGACTTTTCTTTTTCTAGGGAAGAAATAGAGGATTCAGAGAGTGCACAACCTAAGATAGAGCATCCAGATTTTTCATATTTCAGAGAAGAAATGGTGGAATCAGACGATGCACACATGAAGATGGAGCAGCCAGACTTTTCTTTTTCTAGGGAAGAAATAGAGGATTCAGAGAGTGCACAACCTAAGATAGAGCATCCAGATTTTTCATATTCCAGAGAAGAAATGGTGGAATCAGACTATGCACACATGAAGATGGAGCAGCCAGACATTTCACTTACCAGGGAAGAAACAAGGGAATTGGAGAGTACGCAACTGGAGACCAAGCATCCAGAATTTGATTTTTCCAAGGAAGATATGCAGGAATCAGAAAGTACACAGATGGAAACAGAGCATCCAGATTTCTCTTATTCCAGGGAAAAAATGGTGAAAACAGAGAGTGCACAGCTGGAACAGACAGACTTTTCTTTTTCCAGGGAAGAAACAGAAGAATCAGAGAGTGCACAGCTGGAAACAAAACATCGGGACTTTTTGTTTTCCAGGGAAGAAACAGAAGGGCAAAAATCTATTCCCTTTGAACTGGAACAGCCGAAGTCTTACTCTCCTGAAGAAGCAGAGCACGAAAGAACAGCACAACTTGAGTTGGAACCTTCAGACATATCCTGTTCGATGGAAGAAGCAGAGAAAGAAAACACTACAGAACTTGAGTTAGTACATCCAGATATATCTGATTTTGCTGGAAGAGATAGAATGCAGCACATGGGGCATAAGGAAACAAGACATTCAGATTTACCATATCCAATGGATGAAACAAAGCATCAAGATTTGGCACAAGTAGATAATAACAAACCTCTTTTGTCATATTTTGATGATAGAGGGGAACAGCCACAACCTGTACAGAAGGATTTACAACCTGGAGGTAAGCTTTACTCCCTTGGCAACTCAATGCAAGGAGAAACTAATCAACTGCATTCAGAGTGTCCAGTTTTGCCATATTCTGCTGCAAAAGAGCAGCAACATAAAGAAGAGTCAGATACATCGTATTTAACTGGAAAAACAGATCAGGAAATATTTCAATCAAAGGTGGAACATGCAGATTTCCCGTATTTCTGTGGAGAAGCAGCACAAGAAGCAGTACAAAAAGACGTAGGAAGTCCAGAGTGGTCATCTTTCACTAGTGAAACGCAACAAAGTGAAATCACACAACTAGCTTCAGAAAATAGGGATCTCTCATTTACCACGGGAGAAATAGTGCAAGAAGAAATGAAGTCAGGATCTTCGTACTCCTCACATTCAATTGACAGACCAACACACAGGCAGATGGTTCAGCTGGAGCAAGAGCATTTACTTCCTACTTATTCCTCTCCTGATAGTCAGCAAGAGGAAACCACACCACTGGATTTGCCTCAGCCAGATATATCATATTCCACTGGAAAAGTAAAACAAGAAAATAGAGTACAGAGAGGGCAGGAAGAGATGGTAGAAATCCAATCAGAAGCTACACAGAAGGAACTGGATTATTCAGATTTGACAGAAAACTGGGGGAAAGCAGAAACACGGGACATGGACCAAATGAATTTGGCACAGCAAGAAACAACTGAACCAGAGTTAGAGCATCCACCTTTGCCATATTCTTTCAGTGAACTAATGCAAGAAGAAAAGGAAGTGGAATCAGCATATCCAGAACAGACATTTTATGCAAGTATAGACATGAAGGAGAAAGTGACACAACAGAAAACAAAGCAACCATTTCTTTCGTGTTTCACTGGAAAAAAAGAAGATGAAATTATGCATCCAGAGCAGGAGCAAACATCTGTGCCCTTTTCTAGTGGCAAAGAAGCACCACTGGAAATGGAAATGGGTTCCGAATATCCAGATGTGTCATATTCCTCTCACAGACCTGAACAAGAAAAGTTTAGACATCCAACCTTGCCATTCAGTTCGAAGGAACAAGAAGCTGCACCACCAGTGATAGAACATCCAGATTTTTCATACAACACTGGTGAACTGAAACCCGGAGATACCATACAGCAGGAGTCAGAATATCCAGAGAAGTCTTACTCCATGGAAGAAATGCAACAAGAATCAGAATATTTAGATTCACCAGAAACCCTGGGCAGAGCACAAGATGAAACTGTGGAGATGGAATCTGAATACCCAGATGTATCATGTTCTGATGACCAAAAAAGCCAGCAAGAAACTTCACAACTGGCTTCAAAATATCCAGGTACATTGTTTTCCTTTAGCGATTTTAAAGAACAAGCAACTCAAGAGTTTGACTCAAAACACAAAGATTTGCCTAGGGTTGCCAGGAAAAGAGCTTTACCAGAAACAGCACAAATAGACTCAAAATATCCAGATTTGACGTATTCCTTTGGAAAAGCAGAGGAGCCAGAAATTTCACAGTCAGAAGCAAGACACTCTGACTTGTCACATTCCACCGGTGAAACAAACAAATCTGATCTGTTGGATCAGAAACACATAAAAATTTCTGTTGACAGAGAAAAGCAGCAGCAAACACCAGAAGAGCAGGTAGAGCAAGAAAAGTTTTCATATTCTTCTAGCAAAACAGAGCAGTTAAAATATGCTGAAGAGGGCTTTGAGAAACAAGATTTATCATTTTCCAGTGTTAGGCCAGATGAGAAAATGGCTCTGACAGAGACTGAACATGCTGCTGTGATAAATCCTCTGGAAAAAGCAGAAGTGCAACAAAGAGTACAACTAGAATCAGAGCAAATGGATTTAACTCGCCCCTTTGAAAAAGAAGAACAGAAAATGGCTCAGCCAGAAGCGGAAAGATCTCGTTTGGCCCATTCTGTGGGTACAGCAGAACTAGAAGAAATAGCAGAACCAGCGCAGAGATATCCTGACCTGCCTTATTCTGTTTTCAAAGTAGGAAAACTGCAAAGTGAAGAGCTGAAGCCTGAACATCCCGGTCTAGCCTGTTCCTTCAACAAAGTAAAGGAAATAACACAACTGAATGTGTTGGATACCCACGACAAAACAGAGGAATGCCCACTTGCTAAGCTGGAGCTGGGCAATGAAGATTTGGCATCTCCTGCTGACAAAATTGGACAGCAAGGAATGGTGCATACAGCCTTGGAATGCCCTGATGAGAACCAGTCTGCCAGCAGAGCACAGCATCCACAACCAACAAAAGAGAAACTAGAAGTTCCAGATATATCATCTCACAGTGGAAATGAAGAGCAAAGAGGAATGGCAAAACCAGTGCTGAAGCATCCTGATTTATCATATTCTACTCATGGAACACAGCCACAAAAAAATACACAGCTAGAGTTAGGAAAACCAGATCTAGCAACTTGGCCTGGCAAAACAGAGCAAGCACAGCCTGCTCAAAAAGAACAGTCAGGCTTCTTGCATTCTTTTTACAAAGAGGAAGCACAACCAGAAATGGGACGTTCACAGGTATCTTATTCTGTTAGTGAAACAGAACAAGAAATTGCACATGAGGAATCAATCCATTCAGATCTATCTGCTGGCAGATTAAAACAGCATGAATTCATACAACCAGAGGCAGAAATAATGGATTTATCATGCTTGGTTGGTGAACCACAGCAATCTCAAATAGATGAACTGGATTTGGAATATCCGGATTTATCACATTCCACTGGTGCACTACAGAAACAAGAAGAGGTTCAACCAGAGCTGGAAGAGCCAAGTGATTTTTCATCATCTCTCAGAAAAGAGCAAGGGGAAAATGCAAGAATGCAGGCAGAATGCTCTGAGTTTCAGAGCTCTGTTTGGAAAGCAGAAAGGCTGCAAGATTCGCAGGTGGAATCAGAACGCACAGATTTGTCATTCTCTGTTACCATAGCAGAATCTCATGAAACAACACCATCAGTGTTGAAGGAACTTGATTTGTTGCGTTCTTCCGTCAAAACAATGCAATCATGGGATTCACCAGAGCCTGATCATCTAAACATCTCAAATGCTGTGGCCAAGGTACCACACCCTGACATGTTCTCTTCCACCAGTGAAGAAAAACAGAGTGCACAAGTGGATTTTAAACAGGAGAGAGAAAGCTGTGCATTACACACAGAGGAAATGACAAAATTGAAATTAGAACAGCCAACACTGTCAAGTGCTCATGGCACAGTGGAGCAGCCAAGAAGGACGTCAATGGAAGGAGAATTCCTGGACACCTCACGTCTCTCTGGTGAAAAAAGAGAAAACAGGAAAGAGAAACGAGACATGTCAAGACAAGAGTTAGAACATTTATCAGATTTATCAGATTTGACTGACAAAACACAGCAGCAAGAAACCACACAACCTGAGTCAAGACAATCAGATTTATCATCTTACTCTGGAAAGAAAGAACAACCACAAACTGTTCAAGTGGAAGGAGAACATCAGGAGTTGCTACGTTTTCCTGGTGAAACACAACGGCAAGGAACAGCAGAACCGGAGGTTGAACATTCAGATTTGTCATATTCCATTGGCAAAGTAGAGCAGCCACAAGCTACACAATGGAAATCAGAGCAGCCTGTAGCACCTCATCACATTGGAACAACAGATCAACAAGGAATAGCACATTCAGTGCAGGACTTAGGACAAGATTTTATATATGACCCTGGTAAAACAGATGAAATACAAACTGTGCAAGGTGAACTGGAACATACAGCTTTATTGTATTCTTCTGACAAAACAGAACAAGAAATGGTGATGTCAGAGTTGCAACATCCGCAGCTATCTTATTCTGTAAGAGTAATAGAAGAGAAAACTGCACATCAGAAATCAGACAATAAAGATTTGTCGTATTCTACTTGCCATCAGGAGCACCACAAAACTGTACAACCAGAGATGGAAGAAATGGATTTATCCTATCCAACTGAGAAATCAGAGCACTCACAATCTGCCCAAATAGTACTGCAAAAGCCAGGGTTTTTGAAGTCTTTTGGCAAGCTGGAGGAAAAGGGATTGGCTCAGCCTTCCTTTTTGCATTCAGTTGGTGAAGAAAAGCAGAAACCATCTTCAGAGTTAGACTTAATGCAACCATGTTTATCACATTTACTTGATAAAGCAGAAAAACAGGAAACTGCACAAGAAGTGTTTATGTCTTCTGACTTCTCATATTCAATGGGAAAAGCAGACCAATTGCAAACAGAACAAGTAAAATTAAAATATCCAGATTTTTCATATTCTCTTGACAAAGCAGAAACTCATGGAGTGAAACCACTGGGTTTATTATCCTCTTATAGCAAAGCAGAGCAGACACAGACTGCCCATCCGGAACATCCAGAGACATCATATGTTGCAGGCAGAACAGAGAAAAAGGATGGGATCCATCCTGAACTGCAGTGTTTTAACTTGCCATCCTCTGCTGTTGAAGTGGAGCAACAGGAAACGTTTTCTGTATCTTATACTTCTGCCAGGACTGAGGAACAGCAAACTGCAGAACTGAAGTCTGAACAATCAGATTTACTAAATTCTACTGAAAAAGTAGAAAAGGGTGAAATAGCCGAATCGAGAGCAGGACATTCAGAGAAGTGGAACACTGGGATTATTTCATCTCTAACTACTCTGTTGGAAACTGAACAAGATTTATCCTTTTCCACTAAGGAAGCAACAAGCCAAAAAACTCAACCCTTTTCATCTCTTCCTGAAAAATCAGTGTCTGTACCGTTGGGTGTTTCACATTCTGAAACAAAAGTGGAAAGAAATCCAAAGTCTTCACCTGTAACTGGAAGTCTGTCCTCTGAGCATTTAGATTTGTCTTACAGCCGGTGTAAAACAGAGCCATCAGAAACAGCACAGCCTGTGTCAGGTTTCTTCTCTACAAGAAAAGAAGCAGAGAATACAAGAATTCATCTACATTTGCCCATGTCTGCACAGTCAGAGGCTGAACATGTAATTTTACCTGAAACAGAGAGAGAGCAGACTCCACATTACTTCCACACAACTCCACAATTAGAATCTGAAAAATTAAGTACAACATATTGTATAGATAAAGCAGAAACTCTAGAAGGTCAGGAGTATTTAACTGCACCTTCAAAACTAGAGACTGAATCTTCAGCTCCATTTTATTCAGTTGATGAAACACATCAGCAAGAAATTCTACCTTATTCAAAACCTGCCTCTGAGAATTTGTTTGCCGAGTATTCTCTTGCTGAACAAGAAAAGCAAAGCATGAAGCTAGTTATTCCCCAGTCTGCACAATCAGAGTGTAAACATGTAACTCCACCACATGATGAAGCAGAATTGCAAAAAAATCAGGTATATTCACCTAAACCAGCAAGCCTGAAGACAGAACAGTTTGAGAATAAGACCATAGTACACAGAAAAGAACGAGATGAACAAGATCTCACGGAGTGTTTGTCATTAGAGCAGCTAAGTTCCCCCAAATTATCTGTCAAGTGGGATAAACAAGAAGTACAACCAGATGTACAGAAGGTGCCACAACTGGTGAGCGCAGAGTCAAAGGCAACTGCTGTAGCAGACCAGCAATCAGTATCATCAGATCCATTTGTACCTTTTCATGCTGTGTCTGAAAAAACAGTATCTGTGTCTTTCACTGATGACAAAGAAAAGCAAAATATTCCATCATCTCTACCTAACATATTAGGCATACCTGAAAACCAAACAAATATAGTTTCAGGTAGTTACACTAAAGAAGAGGATAGACATGGAATGCAGCCATATTTCACAGGGCAGAAGCATTCATCCTTAGAGCAACCCAGATCTGTTTCCTCAGATCTTGTTTGTGACACTGTGGCACACAAAACTCGGCATTATTCTTGTGAGCAGGGTACACTTTATTCAATGGAGTCAAAGCCCATTTTTCCCAGTTCTAATGAAAAGCAGAATCCAGATATTCCATCTCCTGGGCTAGCCAGCTGGCTGGCAGAAGAAGTGAAAGCTCATTCAATTAATCCTATACCAGCTAAAGGAGTAGACAAGCTTTCTCCAAATGAAGCTTCAGATCTTGGATCAAAACAATTCCCAGCTGGAAATTTCACAGAAGTTGCAGTTCATGGCACTACAGACAATAAAGGTGACACATTTAGAGTTTCTGATTCTGAAACTGAAATTTCCTGTGGGCTGTCCTCAGAAGCTGGTCACAGAGCAGGAAGACATGATTTGCCATCTCCAAGAGCAGATAATCCAGGTTCAGACAAAGGTCCAGAGAGTGAAACTAGGTTTGGAAACCCTACAAAAAGGAAAGCAGCACAACATCTGGAGGAAGACAAAATGTCTGAAGTGTCTGAGCATTACCTGAGAAGAGAAGAAGAAGAAATGAAACACATGAGCACTGTAGAAGACAGTCAGCATGCTCCAGAACCTATTGAACAAAAAGATCTATTTAATATAATTTCAGAAGGTTATGAAATACTCAATATTCATGCTCCTACACATATTTCTTCCATTGATCAAGAAGAAAGTAAACACATGCCAGATAAACTAGAATACTTGGAAACAAATCCTTCATTTAAGAAAAAAATTGCTCATGAAAGACATGAAGCTTCAGCTTCTGAAACAACAGAAATTTCTGGTATCTCAGTGTTGGGAATGTCTGAAAGCCATGAAGTAAAAGAATTGGTCAAAACTGAGGATGCTGGGGAAACTGAAGAAATACAAGAAGAAAATCCAGTGTTGTCAGAAAGCAAAAATCATGCAGTCTTGGATCCTGACAATGGCATTTCTGAAATTGATTATTTTGAAAAATATACCTTGATTGATGACAAATCCCCAATTAAGCCACATTTTGAAAGACCAAGTTCATCATTCCCTGTGAAAGAAGATCTTAATGAACCTGTGGAACAGGCCACATCTTCCAAAGAAACTGCTGAGGAAGATACTTTGGAAGAGGAATTTGCCTTACTTGAGGATTTGGATGAAGTATTTTATGGAACTGTGAAAGGAGAAAGCAAAATGGAGTCTTATGCAGGTGCTTCAGAACCTTTTCCTCTGCAGAAATCAATTGACATTAGCAGTAAAAAAACTACAAGTGTAGAAGATGAACAGAAGTCACCAGGGACCCCACTATTTGATTCAGAAGAAGGAGTGCTAGAACGATCTCTATTGTTTCCTACCACTGTTGCTGCTGTTAATCCAGAGCTTTTGGAGGAACCACCTGCTCTATCATTTTTATACAAGGATCTCTATGCAGAAGCAGTAGGAGAAAAGACAAAGGATGAGACTCCTTCTGATGAAGAAAGTGGTAACTCTAATGCATCTTTTCCAAGCAGAAATTCAGACACAGATGACGGAACAGGAATTTATTTTGAAAAATACATTCTTAAAGATGAAATTCCAGGTAAAGTCTTAGAGCCTCAGAAGGATCAGATACCAGAAGATGAATCTTTTAGTGGAGGAATTTCAGTTCCAAGTTCAGAGGAGAAATATAAGCAGACGTCTGCTGATGCTTTAAGTGTTAGAACTGAGACTGTGCCGGAGAGAGAGATTGTGGAGAAAGTCCACAGTGACATTAAAGCAACAATTTGCAAACCAACGCATGCCATTCCTTTTGGAGGAAGAGTAATTGTTTCAGGTGCAAGAAGTGATGTCACTGAACAAAGAGAAGAAAATGTTCCTGTGGAAACAACTGAGGAGTTACCAGAGCAAACAAGTCAACAAGGTTATAGTCAAATAGTTGATTCTCTGGGAGCTGCACATCGAGAATCTATCAACAAGCAGGAAGAACACCGTGAAATAACAGCAGCTCCTCAAGTGGAACAATATGTTCCATATAATAGAACTCCTGTTGAAGACAGTGAAGATGATCAGTATACCCAAGAAATTGTTTCTCATGTTCCTACCATTCAGCAAAGGGAGAAGCCAGACTTTCAAAGAGAAGAGCAGCACCCTCATGTTTATGAAGATTTCGCTGAGTCAATGGACTATGATGTGATTACACAAGAAGAACTTTTGCAAGATGAAATATCATCTGAACTCACACATGAGGAGCTATTATTTGAAGACAGGGACTCTTTTGAGCATATTGGGGATAGTTATGAATTTTTTAATGAGCCGGAGCAAAGAACACCTGTTGAACTTGAAGATTCAGGATTTGTGGTGATGTATCCTGAAAAATCAGCAGCAAACATTCCTGAAATTGAGAGTCCACAAAGAGAACTGAAGAAAGCACAGACAGATACATACTGTTATCACTGCAAATGTCCAATATCTGCTATTGATAAGCTTTTTGGAGAACACAAAGACCATGAAGTCACGACCCTAGATGATGCTGCAACCAAGATGAAGGTAAGAATTAATTTGGGTGGGGAAGGAAATACTGAGCCTGATTTCTCTATGCTTCCCATGTAGTCAGTGGAAAGTCTTCAGAAAGCAATTGAAAGACTATCATAATATCTATAAAATAAAAGCTATTCCTAAACAAGAGAGAAATCTTGGAGGGAAAATATTAAAGTGTTCTGTAGAATCCTAAGTTTTCTAAGCTGATATTCTTTTTTATTCAGAAGTTTGAATGGCCATGCTTATATATATCTGTTACCAGACTTTTCATCTTCTAGTCTTCTTATCTGTGCAAGTTTGTCTGTTTTGTATGTGTAGAGTAAGAATTGGGAAGATGTTTCAATGAAGAGAATTTTAGTAACGGCAGCTCGTTTCATTTGACAAGGTACAGAAACCTCAATATGCAAGGGCCGTTATCATCACAAAATGTTCCCCAGTCAGGTTATGTGTATTGGTTGCTTGGAGATGCTAGACTAATTACAGAGTTTACAGTGCATAGTTTTTTTTGAAATTTCGTCCTCATTTTCTGTTCTTTCTGTTCATGTTTGCCTACCCTAATAGTATTTTAGCTGTGCTGCAGGTAAGAGTTTTACAAATCTTAGTTCTTTCCATTATTTTCAATCTGTATTACTCTAAAAAAACAGATAGAAATGTATCCCATTTCAGTAGAGTACACCTTTGATCTCATTAATAGTGAAAATGCTTTCATTTCTGTTGAAGGTCATTCTTCACTTAATTACAGTTTTACTTGTGAAAACCACAAGCATGTGATGTTTCGCTTTTCTCATATCAGATTTATTTTTGTGTACAGTTATAAAGATATTCTGTTCTTGTTTACCAGCCGTTTAATCTCACTTCAGAAATGTGAAGTCTCTTTTCTGGCTCATGATCAGTTGCACATAATACAGATTTAGTACAATTTCATTAACATCCCAGAAGAGTTCACATTTCCAGTATTATGTTATCTTTATAACTATATATTTTTATATTTTTATAAATAGTTTCAAATACCAATATTTGCAAACTATCTCCATGGTGTGCAGATGTATGGCAGCAGAGTTAGTTTTTATATACGACCATTCATTCTTGACATAGAAGTGATAATTAGTAACCAGTAAGTCACTAGCAAAGTCACAGACCTCAGTCATCTCTCATATGTACTTGCATTGCAGCAAGTCAAATTAAGCCACAAATAAATGTCCCATGATATCACTCCCTGGCTGTGGAACACGGACATGAAGCCAGAATTAATTCCGGCCACAGCGCAGGCTTGGCTTCACATGATTCTGCCACTCAGGGCTCAAGTTATTTTGAGATGGCATTTTGTATGTTTCTTTTTACCTCTGTATAATCACTGAGAAAATAATAAGATAGCAAAATACTTGTTGCCTGAACTTTATTGTAAGGATATAGCATTGCAGTTAAAAAACAATGAGCTGTGGATGGCACCTGTTAGATTTTATAGGTTATCTTGACAAACAGAACTTTGTCTCTGAATACTGGTGATTAGCCTTTAATATTTATAAAGTCAGCTTTCAGCTTTACAGTCCGTTGTGACATTTATAATTAATGGAAAGTCATATGCTAGTTTTCAAACAGATTTGACTGTAGAAGTTTGCCATAATATGAAGCTGTTACCAAGGGAGTTGACCTGTTGACCTTCCTTTTAGATTTATGCCAGTTATTTACAACTAAGCATTTTTATAAATTATAAATTTTACTTGAGCAGACAGCTAGTTTCTTTCAGGAGTGGTAAAGAAACATTAAGAAAAAGTTCTGAATTGTTTCTGGTGCCTGTTGTCCCTTGGATTGCTTTTGTTTGCACATGTAATTCAAACAGTGATTTTGATGGATTCTGGTTTACAAGAAAATATCTTTAAAATGCTAATTAAAAAACAAAATCATAGGGCTGCATAATCTGTCAGCCTCATAATTTCCTGTCATAATCTCCTTCTTCTGGGCTTTTTTCTCTTGAGAATACTCATGAGGCTCTAAGTATCCTCTGTTTCTAACAAAGCTACAATGGAATTTGTAATGTTTGACAACTTGTAGAGACACTCAGCACCTTGTTGAACTGAGATAACTTTTTTTGGATTGGAAACAGTCTTGTAGATGTTCCAGTTGCTATTTCTGCACTTGCCTTTGCATCCAGGGAGATGCCTGAACTTAATTTAGCAATTGTTCCAATGGTGGCTTGTGGCAAATAAAAATATACATTTCAACATAATATGTTGTGTGTGAAAACTTTATAAAACAACACAGTTAACAATACTTTTTAAATTTCAGGATCACTTAGGTGAATTGCTAATTGCACTGGAAAAAAAGTCAATGAAGATTGAAGAGTTTGTGAGTGATATCGAATCCCTATTTAACTCTGTGGAGGTAATTCCAGTGTTTTTTCACATTGATTTTCTTTCCCTCTACAATGTTGCTTCTAAATTATGTTTGACTTTCTCACAGTGTCATTTTTTGTGCTACAGTGGGCTATTTCTCCAGTCCTCAAAATGACTTCTGCTGGAAGGAGTTGCATTAAGAGGAAAAAAGATTGCTTTTTTGCACAACATTACAAAGAGTAATATGTGACTAGCAAACACGGGAGAAAAAGCTCCCTTGATTTTGATTATGCTTATAAAAAGTTCACTCTCTATCTATATTTAGAGACCTGTGTTAAACATCTAAATACATTGCCCAATGGCTATACATTCTTAATCTTGAGGACTGTATTAACTTCAGTTGAAAGCACGAATTTTTAGCTATTTTGTAATCAGACTTCCTCTCTATGATTAAATATAGAAGCTTAATTTTAAGCATTCACATTAAAAAATATATATCTGCCATTATTTAAACGTATTTCTTCAGAATTATTTCTCCCAAATGAGCTTGCTTTCAGAAATAACATTCTCTTATTATCAGGATGCCAGGTGTCTGGTGGATGAATCATGTATGGGCACTGCGAATTTCTGTGTACTCATTAACTATTGTAATTTCAGTCTGCAGATCAATTTACTTCTGTTTTTATTTTCCAGGAAAACTGTAAGAAAAATGCAGAGTTACTGGAAAAGCAGAATGAAGAGATGCTTAAGAAAATGGTAGCACAATATGATGAAAAATCAGAAAACTTTGAAGAAGTGAAGAGGATGAAAATGGAGTACCTTTATGAACAGATGGTTAACTTCCAGCAAACTGTTGATTCGGCAAAGGAAACTTTGGAGACTACAGTAAAGGAAATGGAAGAACTCAATGGATTTGCTTTCCTAAATGTAAGTATAAATGGCATTCATACTCTAGTTATTATTATACTAGTTAGGAAAGAACTTATGACTTACATAGTGCCTAAGCTGAGAAAGAGACAGTTGTGTTTCATTTTTCAAAGGTCTCTAAATCCTGCAAGCTCAGTTATTCCATCCTTGAAATCCCAGATCATCTGCTTTTGTCATGTGAATAGAGAATTGCAAAGAAGATGCATAGGAGGAAAACATGCCTTACAACATTAAAATAGTTCTATTTTGTTTTGTGAAGAGAAAGCTGAGAGACATCTCAATAATTTACCTAGAATTTACCTCTGAGGAACAATAAATGTCACAGTAAGAGTTACTTCACTGTAAGAAAAAGAGGTGGAAAAATAGAACATAACTGAAAATTAACCAAAGTGAAAGCAAAATGGGTTCTTTTGGTGGTTTTTGTTTGTTTATTTATATGAGGTGACACAGAGAGTAGGTATGCATTCAAACTATAGACACTGAGATAAATGTTTACTACTGAGAGATTTTTAATCAGATGAGGTTTAGAAATGTGAATGTGACATTTATGTGGTCCTTTCAAGATTTGAAAAACATCCTGTGTGAATCTGTGTGACTTCAGTTACCTGATGGTACAGTCATCAGTGAGTCATCAACTGGTTTCAGAGACTCTTGCAAGTTAATCATTAATGGCCAAGACTGTTCTTGTGTTCATAGAATTGTTCACAGGTCAACTGCGATACTTTCTCCTCTTTAAAACTGTATCAGAAGGTGATGGGATTCCTGTGGCAAGAATCTTCTCCCACTGTACAATTAGTCTACAGCTTGGAATTGCAGAAGTTATAATAGGATGCAAGAAAATGAAAAATTAAAATTACTTTTTGAAGACTAATCATTCATGCAAAGTAAAACAGCTTTTGGAATAGAAGCTCCTAGACCAAATACTAACAGTTATAGAAATGGTCGAGCAATATTTGGCTGTCCTCTTGTTGAGCTGCTCAATGACTTAGTAACCTAGTGAGTCCTCTGTGAGATGGGCTACCGTGGAATGGATGAGAAATGTTTTTTATCTTCTTGATAAGATTTGTGAAGTACTGGATTAGTCCTTTAGCAAAAACAAAGCTTTGTAACACGAAATTCTTTTTTAGGATAGGATAACTCTTTCCCATGATACTCAGGGTTTTGACTAGATGCAATTATAAAAGATTCCCTAGCCCTTTCTTTTACTGATATAGGACAGGAACTTTTCTTTCTGAGACAGGAAATGTTAGGTGACAATTCATGGAGTATGGGAGAAAATCTTACTCCACAGGTGCAAATCTCACCCTGCTTCTGGTAAACAGCAGTTATGAAGGAGATTTCAGACAGAACTTGTATTTAAGTGGTATAATGCAAAAGTGATTTTCTTCTGTAAAAGCTTTTATTTAGAAAAGGATTTGATTATGCCCTGGTATTTATACCTAGGTATTGAATACTGACTCCTCAGGAGTTTTAAACCAGATAGCCTCATGAGTGAGAGCTTTGAAGAGAAACACTGTTAAGGAACCATATTCTCTGTTGGTGTGAATGAGCAGCATCCCAAACAACATCAAGTTAATAAATCCCTGTGTTTTTATCTCTGTGGAGAGTAGCAGAACTGTGGGATGGATGGGGGGCTCTTCAACATTCTCAGGTTTTTGAAACTGTTAATATATTTCTTTTTTTTCCTTAGTCATCTAAAGAATTGAACAAAAGGTATCTGAAGTATGGGTGAAGTGCACTGTAATAATAGGCTTACCCTGCTGGATGCTTAATTTACTAACTGCATTGCTAATATTGGTAGTTACTTTTGTGAACCTTGTGAGTAATGAAATTAAGAGCAGTGCTTTATACTTGCTGCTGTAACTTGTTTTGTGTGTGTTCTATAACACATCAATTAAATAAGTGCCATTTTAAATTGTCAACTCAATTTTAAATCTCAGGCATTGAGCACATGTTCCTTGTAGTTATTGCTATATATACACATACTAGAAACCATTTTGACCATGTTTATATTTCTTAACGTCACTACTACGTGATATTTTTCTACTGTGTTTCGGTAGAGATGCATAATATCACATACTCCTTGGGGAAGTCATTTTGGTGACCTCCATCCTTCATCAGACGGAAGTTCAATTTAGTTCATATTCCCCCAATACATTTTCCAATATGAACTAGGACTATTTAGACAGTCTCCAGGATTCCCCTATAGAAGCCCCCACACTAAAGGAAATTTCACTTTGCCTGCTTCATTTACAGAAACAACCACCACTGACTTTGCTGTGAGGTTGTGGCATGGCATGGTGCAAACATCTTTGTCAGTGCTGCCTCAGTCATCACAGTGATACAAATGCTGATCTGGGATGATGGACTGGGATGTAAAAATGACATAAGGGTTCCAGCTTATTGTCAACTTACAAACCCAGGAAAATGGTGTGATGAGAATGTGCCAAACACCCCCTCACAGTTCCCACATATTTGCAGGATTAGGACTATAAATTTGGACTTTTCTGTTTTATGACAAAATGTGTAATTTTGGTTTCATATCTGCATTTAGCTTTTTTCAAAGACTTGCTGCATGCTTAGAGTTTATTCATTAACTTACACACTAAACTCAATGTTAATTCTGTTTTGTGCATGAGTTTGATTATTATTTTATTTAATAATACCTGACTTGTTGCAAAAAACCTATATAGCAATGCATGCTTTTCTAAAGAAAATATATTTATTACTTGTTTTGTTTTTTGAAAATTATACATAATTAAGTGCTACAGTGATTTTCCATTTCGTCAGTGAAAAATTAAGAGGAGAATGGTAAATTTCAACTGCTTTGGAAAAATAGTCTTTCATCTCCTACAGTTGTTTCTGTCTCAAAGTTAAAATTATGTTTTTGTTTTTTTTCTTCTAATGAACTCAGCAAATGTAGTATAATCAGGTGAAATCCATCTTCCTTCCTGTTTGTTTTCGTTTCGTTTTGTTTGTTTGTTTTCCACTAGCAGCTGTATTACCTTACATCTATGGGTCAGCTGCTGTAGTTCAGGGCTGACTGTAACCTTGTGCTACTGTGCCCAAAACCTTATGTTCTTGGAAGTCTTACTTTGAGCTTCAAATCCTCCCGTTCTCAGAGATTATATACAGATATGCAGTATATACAGATCATGTTTGTTCTCAAGATGTTTCTCATGAATTGTCAGTATGCTCTAAATGTTCAAATTCAAAACAGCTTCTTCTTGCATGCAGTCCTCAGCGTAATGGGAAACTTAGAGAAATGTATGTTGCATGCCCATTGCTTCTGGCCCTTGGAAGCTACATGACGCCACAAGGGATTTACATGGTTGTGTTTTATTCTAAATAGGTTATGTTCTGCAATGGATGCTACTCTTTCTTTAGAAAAGGTGCCCAGTACATTTTCACTGTTTGAGCACTATGTGGACAGTCCAGGAAAGAGCAACCAGAACTCTTTAAAACACGTAGCTGGTAAGAATCTCTGAATATCGTCTTTACAAAAGATAATGTTTTGGCAATACTCTGGAAAATTTAGGAAGCTAAAAACAGAATCAATTTTAGAAGTATAAATTTGCAAACCATGTTATTAGCAATCAGAGTCGAATGTAAAATGAAGCCTAATTGTGCACAAGTGTTTGGCTTGTAGTAGGACATTAAGATGAGCAGAGGAAAAAGAGCTATAATGGAGGATTCTTGCCTTTTTTGAAAGATCAGTATCTCAGACTAGCAGCATAGGTCTCTCTGTAAATCTCATGAGGCTAAAGAAGTTGCTGTTCCCTTGTAAGCAGAGATGGAAGTCAATCAAATGATCTCCTGAGCATGCATTCTCTAAGACGGATGCAGCTCACAGTCAGGAGGAAAACCAGGGGACGACTGATGGCCATGGGTTTATGCCATGTGAATGAATGCACACTGAAAGCACACTGGAGCATCTCTCCTATGAAGAAAGGTTGAGGGAACTGGGCTTGTTTAGCTTGGAGAAGAGAAGGCTCCAGGGAGACCTCATTGTGGCCTTCCAGTACTTGAAGGGATGATATAAACAGGAGAGAGAATGGCTGTGTACATGGGTTGATAGTGATAGGACAAGGGGGAATGGTTTTAAACTAAGACAGGAGAGATTTAGGATAGATATTAGGAGGAAGGAATGACAATCTGTTTCTCTCTTAATGGAGTCTAAGTCCAAGTGACTTTGTAAAGAGAAGTGTTCTTCTGGGAGATCACATCTCACGGTCCTGTTTTGTGACCCCCTTATCACTGTCACATGCACTACTGCTGTCACAGTCACTCTACCGCTATTCAGATAATAACATTTTCTCATATTTGACCCCTGAGCAGTGCAACTAGAGCATCAGTGTCCATATTGTTCTTTGTTTCCTTAATGTATTGTCAGATGGGATGTTGGAGAAGTGCGGTCTTGTTCAGACTCTCCTGTATCTAGTAGGAGCTGATTGCACTCAGCAATGCCACTGTGGCTAGATTGTCTTCCTCCTGCACATAGTCACTTACTTTTATTTACTAGAGAAATTGAATATCTCTCAGACCTTAACTTCCTTGTCACACTTGTGAATTTTGTGAATTCAAAACTTCTCAGGTGAGATTAGACTGGCATTTCTTCATGCAATATTATCTCAGCCTCATTTACTTACAAAATCAGATTAAAATACATGGTTTTTTAATCTACTTTGAGCCCATCTTGACTTAGTAGTGTAAATGTGCAATATACCACCATTTAGTTCCTAAACTCTCTTTCACAATTCCCTATATACAAACATAATTTCCTCCTGGGTTGTTACCTACTGTCAAGGTCATATGGGAGAATAGAATCATTTTTTTATGCTGCTTTTCCTTTTCCCAGAAGTCACTCCCAATGTGTTTTTCCCAGATTGCTGAGATCTGCTGTGTAGTTTTATCTTCATTCTCTACTGTGCTTACTGAGCACCAAATGGTTCCAGACCAGGTCTGCTTTTACAGACTGGAAATGAATGACTGTCAACCAGCAAGTGACTTTAAAAGCTCTCCAGCTTACATGCTTCATATTCTTTTTCTTTCTAAAAGTTCTGTTTTTCATCCTTCATTTCAACTACCAAATATCTCTGTTCCTACTGTGATTTTTACTTTGGTGAGCAGTGGACTAAATACATTTTTTTTTTCATGATTATGCCCTTCCTGAAGAAAAATAGAAGTAAGTGCCTGCATGAAACTAAATTTTGAAGTGAAAACTCTGAGTATGTCATTTATCAAATAGCAGAGGCAAATGTCAGACATTCAGAGTTTGTTTTGATTTAATCCACTTGATGAAATAGATGTGAATTTGTCATGTTTCCTCAATCCACATATTTTTTCCTTCAGAAATAATAGTCTTCTACTGAGCAAATACACAGAACTTTATTTTCATCACTACAGAAAAATCTTTCCTTCAAAATACCATCCATTTTCAAATATTCCACATTCATTAATGAAAAGTCCTTTTCCCTCAAATTCTTCCTCCTTTCATGTAAGCCACCCATTAACAAATGTATAATCATAAAGAAGACCTAGCAGCATGCCTTTGTGCACACTAAAGGACAAGTTCTGTCACAAGAGGAGCTGAAATAATTTCAAAATCAAGAAAAATATTCTTTCAGAAGCCTACTAGGTCCTGCCCATTTATACCAAAAGATGAGGACCTTTGATGATGGAAACAATCATCTGTTAAAATCACATAGAAATGTAACTGCACTCCTTCTTCAAGATCACAAAGCAAAGGAAAAATTATTTACAATTACACAGGAAAGGCATGAATATCTATTAAGCATTTTGGATTATTATCTTCTGTGTTGTGATCCATGGAGATCAAGTGGCATGAAGAAGTTTCCTTACAGCACAGTACTTCAGCAGAAATCAAACAGATCAGAAAATGCCCCATTTTTCTGTTGAAAAATGTAACTTAGTATAACTTGTGGTGCATGTAGCTCTTTTGTTTGATCAAAATTCATTTTAAAAAGAACTGGCATTTTGATAATGCAGAAATATTCTATTTCCACTGAGAACAGTTCAAATTTTTGCTTTGAAATTACTTCCTTTCAAAAGTTTATCTCTTATTATGCAGAAGTAAATTAGAAATCAAATGTTTTTCAATGCCACTGAACTGAATTTTGATATGTAACTTTTTTTTCCAGAAGCTTCATTCAATAAACTAGCTTCTCTTTGGATTTGGCATAACAACAAACTTTGCGATTGTGGGGTTTCTGTGATCACAGTAGTTTCTAGGCAACTTCATAGGAAAAGAAGCTGGTTTTCCCACTGGGTCCACTGAAAGATAGTCCTTTCATAAAGACGATCAATTTTTAAATTGACCAACCAGGTGCAGTCAAAAGACAAAATGAGGATGGTTTTAGCAATGAAAAGGTTATTTTTTTCAGTGGGAAGCAGATGTAATCCTACTGTACTGTTAGCTCTCTGCATAAATCATAAGGAAACAAACAGCATCTGCATTTGCCTTGTTCATGCCACAGGGGATCATCATCATTACTGTGAAGATAACTGAGAAAAAGCAAAAGCTTTTTTGCTGAGATTCTAACAGAATTCATGCAATATGGAAATTTACTGGGTGAAGAAAGAGATCAGTGTATTTTTGTTCCCTGCAATTACTTTAACAATGAACATCTTTGGGGGGGAGGGGGGGTTGCTTCTTTCTTTCTCCTCCCTCCCTGTTAAGCCACAATCTTAGAGAGTAATAATATCTCAACAGAGATGGATCTGTGCAGATCAGCAGCAGACAAAGTTTACATGAAATCTGGGGAACTTTGGAAGTCTTTGAGGCACCCTCTGTGAGGGATCATAGAATCATGGAATTGTAGGGCTTGGAAAGGGCCTCCGAAGATCATCTAGTCAGTAGGTTGCACAGGGAAGTGTCCAGGTGGGTCCTGAATAGCTCCAGAGAAGTAGGTGCCACAATTTCTCTGGGTGACCTGTTCCAGTCCTCTGTCACCCTTGAAGTAAACAAGTTTTTCCTCATGCTCATATGGAGCATGCCGTGTTCTTGCCAGTGTGCCTTGTTCTCTTGCTGGGTACCACCAGACAAGCTTGGCTTCATCCACTTGACATTTGCCCTTCAGATATCTATAAGGGTTGTCAAGACCCCCTTTCAGTGATCTTGTCTGTCTTAGGAGGTTTGGGAAACTTGGCTAAGGCAGAACTCAGGCCCTCTGGCTCACCAAGGATCTGGGACTAAGGGGAAATGATCATACCAGGCAGGGTCACCCAGCTGTGTACCTGCTCTATGAGTCCACCACTGGGCAGGTTAGTTTCAGGGAGCTTCCTGCTTCTCAGGCCTTGAGTGCATGATGTCTGGATCTTCTCTTTCCTAAAAACACATACCCATTGTTGCCAGTCTGACAGTGTAATTGAGACATTGCGTGAATCCCTCCATGATGTAGAAGCTCCTTTCACCTGCACACTTTTCTGGGATCAGTTACATGTCTCTCTGGAAGCTGTCTTCTGCAAGCTCCCTCTCCCCATCAGCAAGCTATCCTGTGCTGTTTGCTACAAACAAGTGCTTTCAGTCTCCAATTTCACAGGCATTCTTTCAGTAAGGTTTTCGTTCCTCTGAAGGTAAAATGTAATGAAAAAAGCATTTGCCCAGAGGAGCCTGCACTAAAGTCCAGGCCCATTCTGTCCCATCTGAGAAGATGACCTCAAATTATTGGGTGTCCCTTGGACTTCCATGTCTTGAAGTGGAGTGCAGAGCTGGACTGCAGCTGGAGAGACTGGAGGGAGCAGGTCTCCTGGAGAAAGAAGAGGCATAATTGCTACCACTGGGGTTTTGTGACAGTTCTACTTGTCCGCACCTGGGAGGCAGCATGCTGCTCCATTCAGCCTGTGGAAGCTAGAAACGAGCAGACACACACTGTCCATCTGTGCAATGGTCCTGTAGGCAGGGACTCTGAGAGCTGTGCAGGACATTGGCACATGCTTTTGGCTGAGTTTAGCTGGTCCCAGTACTGAATCTTAATTTTTAGGTCTGTGAGAGACATGGGCAACCCAATTTTTATTCTGAGCAATTAATTATTGCTGTCTCTAGTTCAGATGAACCTATTGCTCTAAAACTGCACCACTGTTTCTAATACTTGCTGTATTTTTCTATGGAAACAAGCACCTGAATGAAAATAAGAAATGTGATTGCTCATGAACCTGTAGTTAGTTCACCTGAAAAGATGATTGTGATTAACAACTGACGATTCTCCATTCAGTCCCACAGACACCAACCTTAATACCTCAGGAGCCAAATTCAGCTACCAGCACCTCCATTGCTGTCTACTGGACTGTGAATGAAGGGGACGCCATTGACTGCTTCCAAGTGTATTGTATGGAGGAGCTTCAAGCCAGCAAAGATGAGGGAGGTGCGTAAGGTCTTACCTTCATGACAGCAGCAGCCCTTTCTCCAATGACCTCGTGTCAGCACAGGGGAAGCTGAGCTACAGGGGAGGGTGCAGGACGCAGTGGTGAAATCCTCCATTGGACAGGTAACAGTAGAGGAGAGCATGAGGTAGATGACATTCCCTATCTTCTCATTCATCCTTCAAAACACAAGATGAACACCACAGTCCTCAAAGTGCAGAATAGTTGCATCTGGAGAAGCAGCAACATCCTTATTTTGATGCTTTTATAAAGCAGCCTGACTTTCAGGCAGGATGCGTCCCTGCTATTCCTTTGATACTAGTGGAGAGAACAGATAGAGCTTGCAAAACAATATGCCCAGTTAGGTTTGTAGAACCTCAAAATGTATCCTAATTTAAAAAATGACAAGAAAAGGTCATTAGTATTTCTACAGTTTTTCCATATATTCCAGAGATTTTTTTCAAAATGACATTAACAATTTTGTATCTTAAGTATGGAAACTGAGAAAAGAGGATACAAATGCTCATTCATCAAAAAGCTTGGGTTGATGGCCGAGACACTTAGAACATGCATGTGTTTGTGTTTGTGTACGTGTGCACACAAATGGATGCATGAGATGTAAATTCCATTATGAGAAATAGCTATTCTCTAGAGAAATTATACCAGAGTTGATAACTGTTCAACGTGTGTCCCAAACTGCAGCCTACTGCACTGTAAGACTGAAGGGCATAAGCTCCCTTTACCACTGATGGTGTTAAAGCAGACCCAAGAGCATGTCAAAAACTTTCTGTCAGAACTGAGTCAGAGTGAAATACTGACTTAGCAACATTTTAACATACTATTTCTAACATGTTAGATGAGAAGAACTATTACAGGCCCTACAAGAGATCTATGTAGGTGTAACAGCCTGTGTATGTTTCTCCTAGCTTTGGTGGAAGAATACAGAGTGACAGTGAAGGAGAGCCACTGCATTTTGGAGGACCTGGAGCCAGATCGCTGTTATAGTGTGTGGGTCATGGCTGTGAACTGTACAGGGTGTAGCTTACCGAGTGAAAAATCCATTTTTAAAACAGGTATGTACATAGATTTGTATCTGATTACTGTAAGCTTCGGGTTCTTAAAGAAATTTCAGTCCGTATTGTTACCGAAGCAGAGAAAGCTGTTCCATTCAGTCCATCTGTCAGATAGCAGGCAACTCGCAATCATTTTCCTTTATGCTAAAAGATGACAGCATAGTTGCTCCTGACAGGAAATTTGAAAGTACTGAGATCCAAAGACGTTTCTAATCGCAGGCCCTGTGACTGGGGCATTGGAGCAACACATTACAAATTTCTCTTCTGAGTGCACTGCAGTGCTCCAAGGCAGCTCTGGGAAAGCCACCCTGCTGCTCCACCACTGCTTTTCCTGTGGAAAATTGAGGTAATAGCTGCCTTTTTTTACCTCTCCCCCATTCTCCCAAACATGTCTATGTTGCATTGATTAAATGATTAACTTTTCAGAGGGAGGCATGCTTTACAGATCTTACAAGCCACACCTAGCTCAGTGGACACAAATCTCAGTGTGGCTGAGAGGCTCTGCTGTGGTTTGAGTAGTGTAAATTAAGATGAGTAATTAGATGAGTATTGCTTATGAGCTTCATTTGACTATGACAATGAAGTGAAAGACATTTCAATTTTCCTGAGTTTTAATTTCCTAAATAATTTGCATTGACAAAACTATTGCTTCTTGAACTATAAACAAAACATTGCATCTTTTGTTCTAGACCTTATCTGAGACACTCGTGCCAGATGATTTTTCTAGTGTTAATGGGTAAAAATTCTGTCGTAGCATTTACAAAATACAGACAAGGGTAACTAACAATTTCATAATGCAACTGTACAACATTGAGTGTACTGTTGACATCGCTCGGCAGCAACCATAACTTCAAGCCTTCTGCTTAATCCATTAGACATCAAATTTGTTGACAGTTCTCCTTGATACTCAATTTGCCTTCCATATTTTTAGCTAAGACGATTTTCCAAAGAATTTAAAGTAGAAAATCAAATTCTATGACATAAATGATGTAATTGTGATCACTGTGCAAAATTCCTGTGAAATGATCAAATAATAATGAATGATTACTAGCTAGAAAGTCAACTTCTATTAAGAACTGTATCTCCCTTTTGGAATCAAGCTTCTCCTACTTTTCCCCCATATTCAAACAAGTTCATATCCTCAAGTCACTGATGACTTACTTTGGCCTGTTTTTCTAGGAAAACAAATAAACTAGGCCAAATAAGGTCTCATTAAACACCTTCCCTTGAGCTGAGGTGATATGCCTCTGGTGTGCACTGAGCCTCAGGGAGGCTTATGGAGATACCACTGAGCACTAAGTGATGCTAGGTCCCATTAACATCAACATGAACTGAAACAAGAATTTAGAACGTTTATTTTCAGTAATTCAGTTTAAATGTTGGCACAAGAAAGCTGTGTGCTGGTATATGCAGTTACAGGAACATACACATTAATGGTGGATCAAAGCTGTGCCTCTCCAGGGCTTTCCCATCAGGATTGCCCCTGTGGAGCTGTGGGGAAAGCATGTGGGTGCTGCTGCATCATCCCCTCAGCACCTCCAGTCTGCTGCTTCTCCACCGCCCAAACTCACTCCCTGTCCTCCTGGGGAACACAGAGTTTCCTAGCCATATTTCCTGTGACAGAATGATGCAGAGGGCAATAAATGTCTGCCTTCTACTTGTCTGTCCCCAAGAGACATCCAGATGAATCTTCTGCAGTCCTGAAGAAAGAAGAGTAAATGCACTTTCTTTTGTCATTGAAAACTGCTGCTTATCCTGTATCTGAGAGGCAGAATAAGCATTTACCCACTTCTACCCTTTGTCTCTTGGAAGATCTCTCAAGAAAGTATGAGAATATTACCAGGAAGTCAGCTATAGGTTCTAATTAGTACGGTAACTACAGGTAATTTGTGAAAAAAACATAGAATCACAGTAACAACTTTTTCTGTCCTTCTGACTCCAACTGCTCTTTGGATAGATAATTTCAAATAAACAAAACAAAACAAAAACAAACAAACAAACAAAAAAAACAGCTAAGCCTCATGACGTACTGTTTGCACATCCATTAATGTGGTTATGTGTTTCCATTTCCTAATGCAGGCATTTGTGGATTTAGCTATTAATTTATCATTCTCTAGTGACAGATACCTTTAAAAACAGACAATAATCAAGTATATCAGAAGAGAATTAAAGGACTATTGCCAAGGAAACCGCACAGATTTATTACCAGATAAAAATCTATCCCACACATTCTTTGATCTGGTGAATACCTGGATTAGCTGTTCCTGTAGTAGAACATCAAGTACATCTTAACCTGAAACCTGATTGTCACTAAACGAAGAAATCAGTATGTGCTTCTGTTTTTTTCTTCCTTCTTTTTTTAATAATAGCAAATAATTTTTGTTACAAAACAGAATGCATCTTGCATGTTGGTTGAAGCTCTATAAGATTATCTTGTCATAACGTTGTCCTTTTCCTATTCTTTATCTAGACCTTCTATTTGAGGTTTGATTTCTTTAAAAGCATAACAACTTTCTATGACATGTTTAAGAATAAATTTTATTTTAATGATTGGTGTTAAGGCTGTTTATGAGAGTGAACAGCAGATGACAATGTTCATTTATGTTGCTCTTCCCTGGAAAGAGACAGGGTAGATGAATACAACAAAACCATTTTAAGCCTGTGATGTTGGATGTGCTATCTCACAGAATAGCTTTTGATTACTTGCATTCAGTGCACTGCTTTACATTCAGTTTTCTATTTTGCAATTGGGCCTGCAGTTCTTAAACTGATGCTCCAAAAAAGAGAAATTACAGAACCAAATTTTAGTATCCGCGTTGCAAAAATAACACTACATAATTAAGCAGAAACTCATCATTTCCCCCTCAGTTCTACAGCAGCGTATTTTTTTACTGATGCAGCTCATGCAGGAACTGCTGAGAACAGTACTGAGATAGCCTGGACAGAGCTATGCACAGTACTGCCTTGGTGCTCTGCTCTAAGAAAGGGTGAAAATGAGGAATGTGTGTTTGGAAAAAGGCATAGAAATCTACTTGGACATTTTAAGGATGTGCAGAAATGCACTAATATTCACAGTGACTTTGCCAGCATGTCCCCCACCCCCCTCCTCCCCCCTTATAAGGTAACTCTTTGCTGTTGAAACATGAATAAACTGCAGATCATCGCTGGACAGGCTAAGCCATCTATTCTGTGTTTTCTGAGGGGAGATCACTCTTCCTTTCCTTTGCAAGTATCCCCTACCAGCTTCTGGTGCCCTCTTTGTAGTACTGCTAATGTGTTCCTGTGTCCCCAGCACCTGCCATCCCCACCATCAAGGCCGAAGACTGCACAGTGTGTTGGGACACAGCCACCATCCGCTGGCAGGTTGCCTCAGCAGCAGCAGAGTCCTTCACCCTGGAGTACTGCAGACAGCATTCACCAGAAGGAGAGGGTCTCAGGTCAGTGCCACAGTTGCAAAATGTTGGTCGATCGGATTAGGCAGACATTAATGAGCGCACCCCAGACTACAGGTCTTACACAAGAGATTATTCTCTCTTCAGCTGTGCAAGAAAGAAATAAGCTTCTGCATGCTGAGGATCTTAGAGACTGGATACAAATCTGTGAGATTAGGCTGAAAGATATAAAAATACTTCCTTTTCATTCTGCTTAACTGAGCACTCCCTCTCATTTGGGGCCAAAACCCTGGAGATATTGTACTGCCTGAAATCAGCCAGAAGTTGCAGGACTGTGCTGTCTGGGGAAACAGTCACTCCTACTCAGCTGTGATGGCCCCAGGCAGGGCAGGAGAGAGCAGCTGAGCTCTGCAGGAGGGAAGGGGTTCAGTTCAGTTTGCACTCTGCTGTGTGGGGAACAAAATGGAAGCCATCTGGGGACACAGAAAGGGCAATACTGCTGTCCCAGTAAAGTTGATGACCCATCTGCATATATGCAGATTTCTCCTAAAGTACAGCTGAGCCTAGTGCTGACCAGACTTACATGTGTTTCCCTGCAATCCACTGTGCAAGAATGCCATAGGAGTCTGCAGCAACCCAAAGAACAGCTTGGAAGTTGGGGGTGGCATGTGCTTATTCCAGACCCTATCTTTTTTCTCTTATACTACATCTGAGCTACGTAAAGGGTGAGAAGAGACAAAGACAACATGAAGTGAAACCATGGAGTGTGTTGAAATGCACAGAAAATTATGTGGTAGTCTATATGTCTTTAGATTTATTTAAAAAAAAAAAACAACAAAAAACAATGGCAACAACATTCCAACAAACTACAGTTGCTGATGTAGAGAGTGGGACCCTATGAAAGAGCTTCAAGCCAGCTAATTTTGCCTTTTACTCCCTGAGGACCTGATTGGAGTTTTTACATTTGGGCTAGCTTACAACAAGAGTTCACAGGTTTCTAGTAGACAGGTAAGACAGAGCAATCGTGTGTGCTTTGTTGCTTACATAACTAGTCTAAAAACTGAAAGAAGAAACTTCTACAAGGTTGAGAGACCCTGTTTTACCCGGCACCAGCATGCTGTTAATGCAAACAAGAGGAGGAGGGGCAACTCACCCAACTTTCCTGCTCTTCGGGAGAGCAGCCATGACCTGTTCTGGTTTATACATATTTCATGAGGCCATCAGGACACTGTTAAACTGCCAAAGTCTCGGTTGGTCAGGAATAATGTAGCTGCTCCCAAAATCTGCACTATATGTTTGCCCTTAAGTTTCACTGCTGTTAACTGGAATTGCCTCTTTTTCTCAAAAAAGAACCAGCATGTGTGCCCATTTCTGTAATCTGTGAGCGAGGTGTTGTTAGCACCAAGCATCTTGTTATTGTGGAGTTAATTGTGGCAACAAGCTGCCAGAACTGACCCGTTCCCTTTTTCAAATAAACTATGCGAAATCAAAGATGTTTGTAATTATACTGAGTCACATTTGACTTTTTGGTCTTTATGTGGGCAGAAGCTGTCCTTTTACTGTGACACATGAAAAATTCGCAGAAGATGAAATCAAGACTTTTCTCTGAATTGCTGCATCTGTATTTGTAGGAGGGCTTTGACCTTTTCATAGTGCCAAAGACCACCTTTTAACCACTTATTTGCCCTCAAAGCAGTACCTCTCTTTATTTTTCCAAGAACAACCCCTCTGAGATTAACCTAGGAAGCTTCTATAATAGCACAGGATGTTTCAAGGATGGATAATTCCTTTCTTTTTAAAAATTTCTACTTTTTGTGTGTGAAAAGCCAGAGGAAAAGGAGCCCAGTGGTAGATGGAGCATATTGCCTGTATTGCTCCCATTTAATGCCCCTGAGGTGCAAGTTAGGACTAGAAATTGATTCCTTATGTAGCTGATGAGTGAGAAAAACAGCTCCAGGTGGTGAGTCAGATCTTAAACTGTCTGAGTCGCCTTCTGGAAATACATGAAAGGGTATTTGTGTTACTTCACCACTTACCTGTATTAGGTGGAATAAAGTTGTGTCTTTAATGCCCACATAGGAGCATTTGGGCCTGAAAATACTGTAGTTTCTTTTTTACTATCTTCATTGAAAGTTCGGAGTATGTCCTTCACAGGTTTCCTGAGCAACGCTCATCTTGGGGACCAGCCAAACACAAAGCCTTTTGACAGACAGCCTGTGTGTCTCATCAATCCCTTAGCTGTACAATTCCCTAGTGCCCATGTGGGAGTTCAAACGCACTTCCCAGCAGCCCTGGAAAATTCATATAGCTCCTCTCAAGTGCCCAGTAGGGAAAGCAGAGGTGAGGGAAGGGCACCTAGAGAAGGTGTGGGCAATAATAATCAGCCATCTCACAAAATTCACTGTCTGCAGTCCCAGCTTCAGTGGCTACTTTCACACATGTCATTCTGGAAATGTATGCAAAGCAAGGGATGCTGCCAAGAGAGGAGCAGGTAGGGTGAAATGCCCCCACAAAAAGCTGGAGCCGTGTGTGAGTCCCTGTGGGATTTGCACATAAGGCATTAAAAGTGCTGGTGGCTGCACTTATCTCCTGCGTAAACCTTGGGGACGAAGATCTGCAAGTTAGGCCCAGAAAGCAGCCAAAGGAGGAAGCATTTGCTGAATGTTTATGGAGACCAAACAGTGGATGTGAGCACAGTGAGTCAGTGAGTGGTGCATTTCAGCAGTGGCAACAGTGACGTGAAAGACAAGCCATGTTCCAAATGGCTGTGCACAGCTGTCATACTACAAAATGAAGAGTATCTCAATCAGCTCATCTGCATAAATCAATGAATTATGACCAGGTAACTGTGTATGGATCTGAATATTGGCTTCAACACATTGGAAATGATGGTAGCAACTCTGGAATCAGTCTCAAAGTTTGTGCCAAGCAGTTCTCACAGATGATCACACAGGAATAGAGAAAACATCATATGCAAGTTTGTCAGGACCTGCTGAATCAATACAAAGGTGACAGTTTACTGCATTGCATTATTGCCAGTAATGAGATGTGATATCATCACTACAAGCCAGAGTCAAAGTGGCAGTCCATGTGGCAACATGTGAATTCCTCACTGAAGAAGACAAACTTTCTCTTGCAACACAATGACACCAGACTCCATACCAGATTGAAAATGATGGAAGACATTGCCAGTCTTGGCTGGACTCTCCTACCATGCCCATCATATAGCCTGGATTATAACCTTCTGACTTCTATGTGTTCAATGAAAGATGGACTCTGTAAGCAACACTCTTCTAGCAACAACATCAAAGCAGTAGGTCGCTTTGTTGGTGCAGTTTTTTACGAGTGTGGCTTGCAGGCTCTTGCTCATCACTGGCAAAAAAAAGCATTGCTAATTGTTGTGACTATACTAGAACACAGTGTTTTGAAGCTGAGAATTTGCTCTATCAAATAGTGTTATTGTGCTCTTTGTTGCAATTTCCATAGAAAAAAAAAGGGGAGGCATTACTTTCGGAGCAACCTACATATATTAACACTACTGTGACTAGTGCATTTATTAGTGTCAATCTTGAATCTGTTATATCTGACATTTCAATAAGTCATCTATTTTTTAACATTTGTGAAACTGTTCACTGATTTGGAACATTAGCCTAGACTGAGTAAGCCCTCTGTAGCCTTCAGCATGATCTTGAGCAGTTCCAGTCCCTCAGAGAGGGAACTTCAGGAACCTCTAGAAATCCTCATAAAATATTTTCTTCTAAATAACATTAAAAAATCTAGGTTGTCCCTCTGGTGCTTTCTTTTCCAGTTTGCAACGTGAGGAATATGACATTATATACAATGCTTTTAAATCTCCTACAACCATGGGTCTCTGGCCTACTAGGGATTTTAAAGCTCCTCACCTACTTCATACTTTTTTCCAGAATTCTTGTCTGGCTTTGAAATGTTTCTTTCAGTTTCCAGAGCTCTGCTATTTTCTTGCCATTCAGATTCTTTGTGTTGAGAAGTCAATGGAGCTGTGGGCGGAAGATGGAAAACTGTGTAGTCCAGGGATTAGGTGTGTGGGCTGTTCAGATGGAAGCCATGTATCATATTAGGAGAAATCTGTAAGACTTGGGGAGGCAGAAATCAGCATGGTATGCAGTGAGTTCATAAAAATGGAAGTGAATGAGTGTCATCCTCTCCTTTAATGTGATACTGACACCACTAGTGACTGAAATTTTCTGCCTGCTCAAAGAACAGGTCTAACACTGGAAGCATAGGATAGCATACCTCCCTCTGATAGCTTTGCTAACAGTTGTCCAGTCAGCTGGGGAATCAATTGTGTAGAAAATAGGGAATCTTCCTCCTCTATGCCTGTGCTGAGTTTGCCCTCTAAGGTAGCAATGAACACCATTGCAAGTGGTGCTTTGGTGATCTAACCCTGTGATGGCTAGAGCAGGAGTGGAGGAGAGGAAATGAAGCATGCAGCACAGCTGGATGGAATTCAGAACAATTTAGTCTTTATATTTAGCTTCAAGGGATTTTGTTTGTTTGTTTGTTTGTTGTTTGTTTGTTTGTTTTCATTTATGGTGCACCCCTTCTGTGTGCTTCTGCACTTTTTGTCAGAAGTCTATGTGCTTTCAGCTCTAGCTTGGCATCAGAGGTACCAGCTCAGGTCTGGAGGTGCTGTTTCAGTGGGATGTTGGGGGTGGGAATGACAATTACAACACAGAGGGCGTTCTGAATCACTACCAGGCGTATCATTTGCTGAGTTCATGCAATATTAAAAAATATTCTCTAGACACTGTGTTCTTGAAATAAATGAGGATGCTGATCAGAGAAACATGCATCAAAACACAGCATCAGATTTCACTGAAAACAGGGAAATGACAAATTTATCAGGCAGTTGCTGCTATAATATTGCTTGGCAATTTAAAGTTGAAGAGACATGCAAGTCCTTTCTGCTCTGTGTTGAATAGCACATACTAAAAATGTGGAGCCCGGATTTTGAGACTTTTACAAATTCTTATAAAGAGAGAGATTAAGAAGGGATACATAATATATTTAACTTAAAATATTTATTGAATTTCTAGATTCTGAAGTTTGTATCATGATGCCAGCAGACTGTGAGGACAGTACAAATGTTAAAACATTTCTGCTAAAGGGCAGAATGCATCGTGCCTTAACAATAAAGCTACATTTCCAATCACCCTTAAAGTAGGCAGCTGTACTTATGTGGGAAATACATAGGACAAAATTAAAAGTTGCCTTTGCATTTCTCTTTCATGATCAAAACTACATGCTTTAATACTGTTGGCAGTCTCAAGAAAGATCTAGCTGCATTGCTTCTTACAAGAGCTCTGAAATGAAACAGGCTTTTCCCCAACATATTCAGGATATTAGAAATGCATTTTCCCTTCTCTTCTCCCACGCCTGTTTGCTATTGCTATAAGCTGGACAGCAATCATACCTTCTCTTCATCTTTACTTTTTTTTCTTTTTCTTTTTTTTTTTTTTTTAATAACTGATTGCATGGTTGTGAAACATGACAAACAACAATAATTGCTCAGAACCTGGGAAGACCTCAGTATTCACTCTTTTCCTCCTCACCCTATCCTCTAGTCAGAGAGAATAGAGCAACACCTATTTCTTCTTTGCCCTCAGTCTCTTGTGATCTTGGAGCTGGCTAAGTGTTGAAGATGAAAGTCTTTCTTCCTTGCACATTCTATTTCATACTTGGCAGCAGCAGGACTGTTTCTTAAGCCATAATTGTAGCTAACATTGATGGACTCTTATTCCTAGGCAGATTAAGGCTGGCTAAAAAAGATTATCAAGTAGAGAATGCTATTCAAAAATCTGATTGCTGTTTTACTAACCAGATATACAAAAAGATCAGGTCATAAAGACAATGACTCGGTATTTCTTTCTCAGTATCACAGCTTGAAGAAGTATGCTGTTGCTCTCAGATTTAAACATGCAAGCAAATTCTTCTTTGAAGAATTTCAAGTTTGAAAGAGACAGTAGTCTGAGCTTTGATAGCTGACTCTATTCTGCAATCAACTAGACCCAAAATCTTCTCTGAGTAGCCAGGCTCTGGGATCTAGACTTAGGAGTAAGGTAATATCCCAAGTTTACCTGTTGCATTAAAATTTACTTGCTCGCTTACAAGTAAAAGAATTTTTGTTTTTTATTAACTAGTCATCAGTTTAATAAAAGTTAATAGTGTAAAAAGAAAATATCTTCTAATTTCCAGAAGATTGAAGAAGGCACCAAGCTAAGAATATGGCTACAATTCAGAATCACTGATCAACATGTTGCCACAAAAAGCTTTTGGGGAATAGCTTAGTGTATCCTTACTTCATTTCACCCGATAACTTCTTGTTCAAGCTTCTTGGTAGTTGGTGCTTCAGACTCACACCCATGATGTCAGGATGGTAATCTGAAAGGGCAGATTGGAACAGACTTGTAGAGGAAGCATGTACAAGTTTTTTTCAAAGCTTGGGTGCCTCTGCTTCCAGCCCCATTTTTCTTTCTATTGCTTCTTATCTAATTGCCTTCTTACTCAGTTCCCATCTTGAACTTTTGTTCAACTCATCTTTCCTTTTTCCCTTGCCTCCTATGCTCAGACAAAGCTTTTCTTCCTGTTTCATGTCTAAAGGTCACTCATCATCTTGCATCTCTTCCCTGAAACTTCCAGGGAAGCTTCCAAGAACTTCAGCCTGCCTGTCTGCCAATGCCTTGATGAAGTGCTCTCACAGTCAGGGCTTTGGTTAATGAAGCAAAAGTGCTTTGGGCAACCTACTTCTTTTGTTTACATTGCATTGGTTCTAGCATTAATGTAGTACATTCTGCAAAGACAGCAAGGCCCCCAGTGCTGGCCATGCAGGAGCCTTGAACGGTTTGAAATTCTTTCAAATTGAAAAGATCACAGGAACACCCCGTGCTTTTTCTGTGTTTTTAATCATTTCTAATGTCACCTGTCAGTACAAAGTACTTGTTACAGACTAATGAAGATGATACACCAGCCTTTCCCCAGGCACTGCCCTCCTAGACATAGAACTCTGTGTGGTGTTAACAGGAATATGCTATATGTAGGGCTGTGGGATTTTACCTTAGTCTGATAAATGCAGCAGAGGCATGTGAAAAATCCTCATGGATGAGCACTGATTATTCTTCAGATTGTACTGCTCTCTGCTGGGACGTGTGGGGAAAAACATTCACTTCAAATGAATAGCAAAGATCTTACCTGACAGCTGGCTTGCCTGCCATACCTCCTCTGGGTTCACAGTAATTAGTGGTGGAAAAGGTGATTTATTGAATCTAGCTCCCCACAGCGACATTACCTGCAGGAGGGTACCTATCATCCTGGGCTCCATCTCTAACCCTGCTTGTAAGAAAGATGTCTTGCATGCTCACTGGAAGCAAATTTGCTGTTTGTGAATTTACTGGAGTGCAGATTGAGTCATTTATCTCACCTTCTTGCCACTGAAGTCACCATCTTTCAGCCTAGAGGTCAGGGAGACCTTCATTACACTTGAAAACAATATTTGCCTTGAAGATTACTGGACAAATTAGATGAAGGGAACTGCCTATTCTATTTAAAAAAGTAAAAAATAACATCTTCACCAACAGACATACAGTGCAGTGGATATACACTGTATTTCTTTGCCATTATTATATGAGGCAAAAATGAGGAAATTCCACTGTGTGAGAATTTAAGTTGATCCTTCATATTCCCCACTATATATAAAATAAAATTGACATCTGTCTAGCTATCCCAAGTGCTTTCACTGGTGCTTCAAAGTGCCTGTGAAGCAGACTGGATGCTGACTCTCTTTTGCCTGCAGTGTAGCAGTGGCTGAGAATGCTAGTGCTTGAGTTTTTCTGGACAACTCAAACAGGAGACTTAGTCAAAGCAGGGCACTGTGTAAAGACAATCCTCCTGCTGCTGCCTCTTGCAAAACCAGCCTGTTAGAGCACATGACACAGCGAGGGAGACAGAGCCAAGGCTTTGCTGATGAACAATTTGTGAGTGATGAGTTAATAATAAGAAGCTCCTGGATTCTGTGTGTTCTTAGAAAAGGGTATCCATTCTTAGAAAAGGATATCTGTATCTGGAACCTGTACCCAAACAGTACAAACACAACAAGCACATTCACTATTAAGCAGATGAATTAATCACAAACTTTCCTCTTCATTAGCTTGTTCATTTTGTAATGCAGGCTTTTTACAGGAGGCAGATGAGAATTTTATGCTGTTCTGCTTGCATTTTATGTGATTAATTATGCTGTAAAATGAACATAGAATGTTATATCAAATGACTGTACTGAGTAAGAAGGTGTAAGGAGCAAAGGCCTGAAAATTTGCCAGACAACTCAGGGAGGACATATCAAGTGAAATAGTAAAGCTCCTACAAAACCTGACTGTTAATGAAAATAGTCATCACTTCTCTGTTTTGGAGTTCCTCTGTGGTGCCTGTTGTTGCAGTGGTCAGCAGCACCGTTTGGTGGGTTAGAGGTTTGCATAAATTATCCTGTTTGCATATCTGCATATATTTTCATGTATGTAAATCTTCAAAATTTGCAGATCTTTTGCTGGTATAAAGAGACATGAACTGAAGGTATCCCTGGAGCCCAATGTGAACTATTTCTTCTACTTGAGGGCTGTCAATACATTTGGGACAAGTGAACAGAGTGAAGCTGCTCTCATCTCAACAAAAGGTAGATCACCATTATCTGATGTCAGGAAAAAAGAGGTGTGGGGGGGAGGAGGGTAGGTGTGCAAAGCAGTAGTTTTCTTATCATCTTTCTCCTGAAGTTGTAGCTGAACTTTCACTAATAGGAGAAAAAAGAAAGCTGTTTAGATAAAGGGGACCATATTTTATCCGCTTAAAATTAAAATAATATGAGACAAATTTGTTTGACGTTGTTAGATTTATGTCAGTGTAGAGCTGGTGTGACATCAGAAGCAAAACTGTTAAATTCTGTCGGAGATGTGGCGTAGTTAAATCATACATGATTCTTTCAAACCAGCCTCAGGATTCAAATTTTCTATTTTGAAAAAGGAAATGGTTGAAAATGATTCAACTGTCTTTAACACATAAGACTGTTTTATACCTAGCTAATTTACTGAATAGTGTATCCTGATCCCTGGGCCTGGTTTCCAGAAGACTGCTGTAGTGGACAGGCACAGGTCAGAAGAGTTTTTGCATTGTTGCCCTGTTTCCTGCTACTCCTACCTTCCAGCAGACATAATTCTGTTCAGCTAAGATAGCAGTAATTTAACATATTATGATTCATCTCGTATTAATGTTGATAGCCTCCCCAAACTGGTGTTTCTTTGTTTTGAATTGTACCAGGAACCCGATTTCACATACTGAGTGACACAGCTCATCCCGCTTTGCAAATCTCCCCCGATGAAACCATAATCTGCCTTCCAGAAAAAGCTACATTCACTGGGTGAGTAGCAGCATGTGAGCGCAGCCAGCCTAGGGCATTCTGGATGGGCCTCACTCTTGCTTTTCTCTGTAGGAAGCTTTCACACATCACTAACTAATGTTGTGGAATTGAATTGTTTCAGTCAGACAGCCCTGGACACTGTATGACAGACTTCCTTTCAAACTCTGCAATGGCTACAGCGTTGATGTAGGTGCCAGGCAGTGTTTGATCTCGAGGAATTTCCATAGAAAGTCAAAGGCAGAGGAATTGCTTACTAGGCCAGTTGAATTCATCTGAGTCTATGGTTACTGAGTAATGTTTCAGAGCTCTGTAGTCTCAAAGGAATCTGTGGCTGCACTGGGAAGACCAAATGTGTGAGTTTGTTTTTAAATACATTGTGGCCAGATGTAATCTGTCCTTTCACCTTGTTCCTCTGCTGAGGGCATTTGTCAAAGCATCCTTGGCTTTGGAGAATTAGGCCCCTGGTGTGTATTGGAATGACTGTACCCAGACTTGTTCCATCTATTGCCAACATGATTTTTTTATTATTATTATTTTTTTTTTTTTGACTTGCTAATATCAGTTTCACCACAAGCACAGAACCACTTGTATGATGTGCCACACTTATATGGCTTCTTATAAGGTAATTGAGCATTACAAATTTAAGCACATTTTTTAACTGTTACAACTTGCACATGTGGTGTTTGTCACTGTGTCTACTTAAAATAGCCATCCTTTCTGGCATGAGCAAGCCTGCTAAATTTGATTTTTTTTTTTTTTTTACTTTTTTTTTTTTTTTTTTGGCCTCCCAAGTCACCTTTTCCAACTTTTGCTAGCTTATGAGTTTTCTGTACTCAAGATGGGTCCATCTTAGTGCAAAAATGGAATGACTCACAATGACGACATTCAAATCTTTGATAGAACTCCACAGTCAGAAGAAAAGAGTATCATCCATTAGTAATTTTTGATGATGCTGCATGATGTGACTACAACAACTATCACAATATGACTGGCTTACCACCACATTCACTTTATTCTCCACCTCTTCCACAAATAGGTTCCCATCAGTCCTAGGGGAACTATTGCCTGCTCGAGGATGTCATTACTGGGAAACTGTTGTCACTGCCTGCAGAAGCTACAGGATTGGGATTTGCTATGAAACAACACCGCAGAGCAGTGATGTGGGACTGAGTGATACTTCCTGGTGCATGCACTGCTGTCCTACGCAAACCAGGTAAAGCTGAGTCTAGCTAATTGGGAAGTTACTTGTGTGTCATATAAAGTAAAGCTGGCCAGCTTTAAGGCTCTCAAGAGCAGAAGGGACCTCTCTGTTTCTTTTTGGCAAACAAAAGACAACTGCAAAGGAACTTTAAACCTCCTCCTCTTAATTAAAAAAAAAATAAAAAATCTCCAAACAACCTACTTCCCTCATTTGGTTCACAAAGGCTCATTTTCCAAACCTGTCAAGGTCCCTTTGGATGGCATCCCTTCTGTTGTTTCCACTACACCATGCAGCTTGGTGTTGTCAGCAAACTTGCTGAGGGTGCACTCAATCCCACTGTCTATGTCACTGATAAAGATGTTGAAGAGCAGCAGTCCCCAGACAGAGTCCTGGAAAACACCAGTTGTGACCAGCCTCCACTTAGACGTCAGGCTGTAGAACACAACCCTCTGGCTTCAACCATCCAACCAAGTTCTATCCACCCAATAGTCTGCCCTTCAAACCCACATCTCTTCAATTTAGAGATAAGGATGTGGTGTGAGACTCCGTCAAAGGTCTTGTACAAGTCCACGTAGGTCACATCAATTGCCCTTTCTTTGACCACCAGTACTCCATCATAGAAGGCCACCAGACTGGTCAGTCATGGTCTGCCCTTGGTAAAGCAATGCTGGCTGCCTCAAATCATCTCCTTGTCTTGCATGTGCCTTAACATACCTTCCAGGAGGATCTGTTCCATGATCTTCCCAGGCACAGACAGTTCATATCCTGAACTGTTTCACAAAATCCCACCAACGTCCACAGATACAGTCTTTATTGAGTCTGTTTCTAGCTCCAGAGAATTCAAGTCTCCACAGGGAATGCCTTCTCCTGCCTTGCCCTTTGCGGCAATGAGGATCCACCTGATACTGTGGCAGGACTGCCAGCTAGACTTTACTGGGCCTGCATCAGGCTACTTGGAGTTCTGTAAATCTTAACCTTCTTCGTGGTGTAAAGGTGCTCTTGATATAAACAAATGTAATTTTTTAGAGTATAATTGCATGCAGACATATGAACGTGACCAGATAAATAAAACATCTGAGAAGCAAAGGGTTTTGCTAAAGTGCTGCTCATGCTTAAATCCCCACAAAGATGTGTAATATGAAAAATACAGTTGATTACAATTTTGGCAAGTCTGCTTTTATCGTGAGAATTCAAAGATGCTGAACAAAAGGACTGCTTGGTGTGCTGAACAGGGTTTTGAAGCAATGCCACTTTAGGTAGGTGGGCTACGTACTGAGCAAAATTCTGTTGCCACATGATGTGCTGCTGTATATGGCGAACTGTTAATAGGTGGGAATTAAGCAGTAAGTTATTTCTGGTAAATCACAGTGAGGAGGCTCATTGTATTCTGATTTTCATTTTCCTGCAGCTTTCTCTACAGATTTTTTCACATGGATGTGATGAGCGATGTACACGTGACAGAACAACTGGCCAGGATCGGCATCTTGTTGGATTACAACGGTGGCAGACTGTTGTTCTTCAATGCAGAGAGAGGACTGGTGCTGTTCACCATCAGGCACAAATTTACTGATGCTGTTTATCCAGCCTTTGCCCTGGACAAGGCTGGAATGCTTACCCTGCACACAGGAATGGATCTGCCAGAGTTTGTGAAGCACAGCTAACCCCCTGCTTCACATTCTTGGAAAAACTAACAATTCCAGTGTTAGAGGCAGGGAGGGGTGTCAGAGAGAGATGTCAATTTTCACTGATGAATACTATGCACACAGCTCTCCCCCTCATCATCCGTAATTGCAGGTAGTGCTCAGCCACGTAATCACCCTGAGCCTGCAGAGAAAACAGCACCTTCAGGTGGAACGTGCACCTAGTGATATACACAGCATGATTTTTGAGGGAAATAAAAAGGTTTGTTAGATATGAACATTAAGGGGAGGGGGGCAAATGTACTTTCCCTTTGAAAATAATGACAGTGGTTTCTGTCTTTTTAAATTTGATGATGAGCCTGTGTATGAAATAAATGCATCTCTCTCTGCAATGCGGGACTTCTTTTGTCAGAAACATCTGTCATTTCATCATTTGACAGGACAGTCAGACCCCGAATCCAAGATGTATTTGAAAAATATGCAAAAATTTCAACAGGTGCAATATTTTGCAGGTTAATATATCACGCTATTGTTTGCCATATCCTTTCTTTAAATATGCAAGAAAACTTGGAAACTGAGAAATCTGCACAAAATGAGTGAGTCCCAGATTAGACTTCATATCAGCCATGTGAAGTTTGAGTATGCAACACCTGCCCACCCTGCTCATACCAGTCTAACAGACACAGTTACCTGACTATGCATCAGCAAGTATCTGAACCTGTAAATATGTACTTGTGAGAAACATACTTGTTCCTCAAGTGTATGAGAAAACTTGATAGTAGTGCCTAAATCCTCTTCCAATGGCTTTCATCCTTCACCTTAGAGAAAAGTCAAAATGAAAGTGACCTTCTTGTGAACCATCTCTTTTCCATCACTGCTTTTTACCTTTGTGCTTACAGATTTGATACTTCTAATTTCAGGTTTGTAGATATTTTTGTGAGTCCCCCTGCTCTGCTGAGTTATCTAGGCTAGCACCAGAACCATGTCAGGGTGATGCAGTTTCAGGGCTGATGAACTAAGCAGTTTGAGCCTGGTTGATGCCAACAAAGGGATAGAATACCAGTTTCACACCCTGGCTTGCTCAAATCATGTTTCAAAGAACTACACAAATCAGTGTCACTGCTTCCTTCCTGCCTGCCCCAAGGGTGGAACACACGACTACCAGTGGTGCTAAACTCCAGTGAATGCTGGGCAGAAATTAATTCTAAGGAAACCAGGAGATATCTTTCATGGTGTACGTGCTCTGGCAATTTCTGCCATTGGGGGCTACTTTGCCAGACTCACTACTGTGCTCAGCTGAAGAGCTGTGCTCCTTGTAGTAAAGCAGATTTCAGGAGTCTAATAGAGAGAGTTTACTTCTGAAGAGAGAACTTCAGTGGGTTACAATGAGGCTTCTGCATTTTATGCTCAGAGAAGGTTCCTGCTGTTGCTGTTTTATTTATGATTTAACACAACCTAGACATGCGTTTTAACCCACTAAATAAGGCACGCTTGGTGTCCCAGAGGAGCCAGACTCTTTAACTGTCACAGCAGGCTAGGGCGGGATGTTTGAGGCAAAATAAACAGGATCCTGTGACCATTTATCTTAAGCCGGAGCTCTTCTTGGCATTTCAATTAAAGAGTGCCATTTCTGAGTCCCTGCTGGGGAGAGAAGAGAATGAAAAAGCAGGGTAGTGCCTTATTGGTTAAAAAGGGTGTTCTGCAGTGGTGCGGAGGATGGTGAGAAAAAGGTCCAGGATTGATTGGAAAGGAAAGACAGCAAGGGTGTTGGAGGTGATTTTATTGTGAAGGCTGAGGAGGAGGAGGAGGAGGCAGAAGGCAGGCTGGAAATTCACACAGAGCAGATGGTGACAAACTAAAAGGCAGGTCAGCAGTGTCAGCAGTGTGTGTATTCCTTGGGCTCCCACAGCAACTGAGCTCACCAGAGGTTTGCCCATCTCATGAGATCAACAAGGAGCTTTGAATTAAACCTGAAAAATCCTGGCGCTGGGGTGATTTTGCCTGCGTTCTCTCTCTGATTGCCGCTGTCCCCTGTGGGACTGCTCCACAAATGCGATCATGATGTATTGCCAAGGGGATAGCCAGGGATAAGGAGAACAAAATGACATTAAGTTATTTGGGTAAATTTTAAAATAGGGCAGCAGGAAGCAATTACCTTCTCAAAGGCAACTGCGTATTAGTAGGTATTGGTTTTAATATGAAAAGCTAAGTCCTGGTCTGTTGCCAGGTTCTATTACTCAGGACCCACTGGAACATTTCAGCTTGGAGATATTTCTTTAAAAGCACCTCTTTCTCAGAATTATTTATTTCATTCTGAAAACCTATCTGACTGCTTTCTGATACTTTTGTTTAAGGTTCAGCTTTGGATTGAATAATATCAAAAAAACATAGTTAACTTCTTTTTTTTTTTTTTTGGAAGCCAGATAAACAATTCGGAGTTAAAAAATGTAACTTGAGTCAGCCCTTACAATGCTAGCTTGACTTTCTAAATCTGGTCTGCATTAAGCTATGTCAAAAGAAGAAATGCCTAGGGACACGTTCCTGGTTTGGAGAGATTGAACGAAGTGTACAGTAAACAACCAAACCAGAAATCAATATACGAGACCTAAGATTTGGAGTAGGCAAAACATTCATGCTAGAAGGGAAAGCAGATCCTGAAAGCTAAAATTAAATTGCTAGGTTTTATGGTGCAAACTGTCCTGCCCTTGGAAAACCTCGATGTACATTGGCTGTGATCTTTTATTTGACTGATGGGCATGAACTTGCACCAGGTTCAGAAATTCACATCCCAGATGGTAAATATCCACAAACATTTGAATAAGCAGTGCAGTCCATCTGATTTTATGTTCAGAATAGCTGAGATTCTGAGATTTTTTGCATCCATTTTTCCTGCTTACATTGTACTTTGAAACCATATAGTAGAAAAGAAAGGGCAAAAACTCCTTGTCGCAACACTTTTCTAGTTCTTAATGAATCTAGCATTTAGAGATATATTAAAAAGTACATTGAAAACAGTGTTACATATGTTTCAGCAAAGGATGTTGGTTGGGCTAGTATCATAGAATCATAGAACGGCCTGGGTTGAAAAAGATCACAATGATCATTGAGTTTCAACCCCACTGCTGTGTGCAGGGTCGCCAGCCACCAGACCAGGCTGACCAGAGCCACATCCAGCCTGGCCCTGAATGCCTCCAGGGATGGGGCATCCACAACCTCTCCAACCTGTTCCAGTGCGTCACCACCCTCTGTGTGAAAAACTTCTTCCTACTACCCAACCTAAACCTCTCCTGTCTTAGTTTAAAACCATTCCCCCTTGTCCAGTCACTATCCACCCTCATAAACAGCCGTTCCCCTTCCTGTTTATATGCTCTCTTCATGCAGTTGCTGGTTATGTAGTGTGTGTACACAGTCTGATCGTCATTCCATGCTTAGAGCTACAAAGAAATACATTCTAAAGGTCAGACAAGGAACCATGAAAGAGTTCCTCAGTATTTTAGGGGTCCTTTTCATTCTGAAAGCACAAAAGCAAATGTCTAACACTCCAAGTATTACTAATAAACATTTGGATTGATCTGAAACACGTTGCATTAAAAGGAAATATTTCAGCGGAGTTTAGATTAGGCTCATAAACCTTTGTGCACTGAAATGAGAATGCAGGACTGACTGAAAGAGTGAAACACTGATTTCTACTGTCAAAACAGTGCTTAACTGGAGTATTGCTAGTATCAGTAATATCGATCCACAGATCTCACTAAGGCCCTTCTGCTCCAGAAAGATTTTAATGCTTCCCTGCAACACCAGGTAGAGGAGCTCAGCAATATCTGTAATTCACTGAGCAGGGTACGTCACCAAAGTTTAAATGTGTTTGTGCAGAAAATGGTCTGGTGATGCCTTGTTATAGAAATTAAAAACTTCCCCCCATTCCCAGTGCTACTGTTGTGGAGATGGGTTACGTTTCATCGTGAAGGTTGTTGTGAGACACATACCCAGCAAGGCTCAGTACCAAGAAATTGCTGCTAAATCCACGGTACTGTGGTATTGTCTACAATATACACGTAAGTTACAGTTTCTATCAACAGAGGCTTGAATAGGTGCACTGCAATGGATTTAAGAAAAGTATAAAGTTATGATCTTTTTGAGCTGTTCTCATTTCAGAATAATAAATAGGACCTCTTCTGTATGGAGGTTTAGATTGGATTTGGAAAAACTACATTTCATGGTGGAATCACAATTACATTACTGACATTTTGCTGAAGGATTTGCCAGCTCTAAGAAGCTAATATGCTCAGATAATTGCACAGCCAGCAAGGAAGTGAGAGCATCTCTGCCACATCCAGCCACGTATTGTGGAAGGGAGATCAGACTAGAAATGTATCTTCACCTTTCATGTAGAGTTTGGCAATTTTCTGTCATATCAGAAAGCATCATTTGCTGATCAGGGACCACACTGAAGGGCAGCTCCTGTGTGAGCACAGCCTGGAAGGAGGTGGAGTGGATCTGCTCCTCAGACTCTGCCATGATTTTGTCAGCAGTTATGTATAATTTTGAGTGCAGCCCCACTCTGGAAAATGTTTGTGTGGAAAATGTCTGTCTCTGTATCAGAGAGATGCTGCATTTTTGAATGTACTTTTGTCAACCCTGGAGCACTGCTGCAAGCAGATAGGGAAGTAGCCCACAGCTTATCATACTCTATTAATGCAGTGAATTTCAACCTGCCAGAATGTTACCGTGCCACCAAGCAGTGAGGGATGCAGAGCTAGCTTGACCCCTGGCTGCAGAAGGCATAGGAGGGAACTGGGTTCTGCTGAGAGAGCAAGAAATCAGTGTGGCTGTAATGCTGAGGCTGCCAAAAGGAGACCTTTAGCTGAGCATTATCCTGTATAGACCAGCCTGGTGAGACTGTAAGATCTATCTCACACCGTGTCATGAGACTGCATGGCATATATGTAGTCCCACAGCTCTCATTTTCACGTTCACCACAAAGAATAGAACCGCATTTTGAAGTAAAATTAACAGAGATTTTTTTACCTAACTCTATAGTCGAATTCTATAACTATGTTTGACCGTTTTTCCAAAAGAGGAAAACCACTGAAAAACAATAAATATTCTGTCTTGGTGCTGAGAGGCATTACTCTCTAGAGTATAAAAGCAGTCTTTGGAAGTTCAGTCATGGCATTTTGGGGAGTTCTAATGGAATGCTGGGGGGGGGAGGGAAGTTCACTGTGTCAGTGAGCCCAACTTTAGACTTTCTTTTTTAACACAGGACCATATACTCCTACTGTATGCCTCTCCAGCAGAAGTTGGTGCTCTGTTCTGTAATGGCAATGCAGCAAGACTCAGCTTTGCTGTGTGGCTCTGAAGTTATTTTTGCACAAGTTCAGTCAGTTCAGAGAAGCTGGAATGATTTGAGCTTGATGATAACATGTGGCTTATCTGGGCAACTAAAGGCCAACACATCAGGCACTTCCTCCAAGCGTGGGATTTGCAGGACACCTGCATATCTGCTGGGAAAATGACACCAGCTTTTCTCCCAGCCACCCTTCCAATGCTCCCGAGCCCTGGACCTCCTTGTGGAAGAAGCACAACAGGTAGACTCCATCTGAGCTATACTTCTGCTGCATTAAACATTCATGTGGGAAGAGAAGCTTCAGGGTTCAGTCACCCCAAAGAACCTCTTCTACCTGAGCTAACAGGACAAAAGCAGGCAGCGTTGCATGTCACTGTTTTTGTTTTTAAGTTACTGCCTGAGGATTTTAAGTTTGCTTCTTGAAGGTCACAGTTAATTCAGCAGAGGCAGATAAAGTTCCCACCTCCAGATACCCCACTGAATTCCATGGGACTGTGTGGAAAGCCCAAGCATTTTTCAAGCATAGGCTTTTCCATTTCTTTTACAGGGCTGTTTTGCAAGTGAGAGTAGAATTAATCTAACACATTCACATTAGTGAAATTCTTCCCTTAGCTAACATAGTATAGAGTTAAATGCACTGGCTTTAACTTCTCAAGGATAAAATAGCTGCCTTCTCCAGATGGGTATCTGTGTATTCAGGTTGGTACAGCTGGTTTACTCCTATGCCCTCTTGAAACTGCATGGCTACTGTATAATCTGCACTGCAGGGGATGTGCGGGCACAGTAGGGATCACAAAGTAATGGGCTAAGGGAAAAGATAACATGGCTGTGGCCCTCCACATCCCCAGCTGTCAGTGGTTTATGGGCTGGTTCGGCCCAGTTCTGTGACTGGCGGGGTGGAGGGATCCGCAGATCCACACCTCCAGAAAAGGGGAACAGGGGACACCGAAATAATTAAAAACAGCGGCAATGATCTGAGGAGAAACAAACTAATTTACTAAACATGGTATCAGAATGCAAGATAACTCATTACAATACAATATAATTAGAATTGAAGCTAATAAATCAAATATAATGAGAGAAAGGGTGTCTGAGAACTGAAGGCCTCACCATACTGCTGAGGTGAGACGCGCAGTCAGGTCAAGCAGTGGGGAGGAGAGCTGAAAGAAGAAAGGGACATCAGGTGACATTGCCAGGGGTTATATCTCCTCTCTGGCTGCAAAGCCCCCTGGGGTATGGAGTTCTTCTCTTCCAGACAGGTGCCTGGAACTGGAGCATTAACTAACTCTTAAACTCCCAGTGCACTACATGATGCTATGGTGTGGAATACCAATAACCAAAAATCACAAAACCATGACACCAACCCATCTGCATCCACACTCCTCCGTAAGCTGCAGCTGTCTCCCTCAGGCTTCCTCCTCCTCTTCCTGTTTTGGAGTCCTGGGCACACAGAAGAGACAACCCCACTTCAGGGATCTGCTCTGGATCATCTTTCCGGCACCAACCTGGGCAGCTGTGGAGATGATGGGCTAAGAGGTTTGCAAAATGTCCGGCACACTGCTCCAAGTTACCGTCAGCTCACCAGATATGGACAAGAGTCACGTGGCCACATGTAGATCTGGTAGTAGACCTCACTGCCCCGTCACTGCTGAACACAGACCCCTATAAGGCCTGGGTCGGGTCTGAGAAAGACACGAACCAGAGCGTGGTGCAAGCATGCTCCAAGGAAAATAAAAAAAACATTCCTGGAAAGCCCAGTCCAGGCAGGAGTGACCTGTGCCAGAGTGGGGACAACATTTCGGTTGGGGGTAACAAGCCATGAGGGGACCCACGGCCTCCTCAGCTGCTCTCCCCTACAGTCTGGTCTCCCTTGATCCTCCAGGGTGGATGGCATGGGGTGGCTGATGTCATGTTGTGTGGTCTGGATGTTGTTAGCACCAGTTTCCATGCCTGCTGGATTCCTTCTGCTGCTCTCAGCCATTGCCCACGTTGATGGCTTTGCTCCTATTTCCATCAGCAACTGCATCTTCCAGCTACTGCCAACAAAGTGCTCCAGAAGCACTACTTCCACAAGTGCTTTTGCTAAAGGTAAGGCTTAATTTTCTCTCTCTCTCTTTTTTTTTTTTTTCCTTCAATTTCGGAATAGAAAATAAGGAATCTTGTTTTCTATCAGTCCCCATCCATTAGGCTGCAGATAGGTTTGGTTCCTTGCCTTGCATCCCCCATGAGTTAAATCCCACTCCCTGATAGCACCTCTGAAATAAGGGCACGTGTTTGTTTCCTGGAGGCCTGGTCTCTGTGCCGCAGAGCATCAGCGAGCAGCTCCCTGAGCCCTGTGCTCCTCCATCCATCCAGCTGTGTCCAGATGCCACCCTGTTGGTAATGCCTGGGAAACTCTTCACCTCTGGTATGGAATGGTCAATATTGAATATTGTCATCAACAACTGTAGTTAAGCATGATGTGCCTTTGTCTTGCAGAAATTCCACAGCTGTGTGTCTCTTGCTATAATTCTGGAAGAGTGGAATTGTTATTCTGCAAGTCTCAGAAATTTGCACAGCTCAGTTCTGACAAGTTAGGCATTTTTTAAATGCAAAACTGTATCATAAGGAAGTTCTTGACTTGCTGTTTGTAACTAGAACTCTGTTGTCCCTTCTGAATGACCTTTCTCATTCACTCTGATGGGGGAAAGACACTTGTAACAGGAATCCAGGCCAGCTCTGGTAAGGTATATCAGCCCTCCTGGCTGATGTCTGCTTGCCTAGATCTTGTAAATAGAAACTATACACTTGTAAGAGGGAAGCAGCAATATATTTATTAGTACTAATAGTTGTTTAACAAAGTTTAATCATGAATAAATGACGAGATTTGAGGAGGCAAGATCTCCTTGATTATTCACTGCACAGAGGATAGGATTAAGCACACACTTAACCAAGGACCCTCTCATTGGGTCATAAGGCTCAGAATGGATCCCCTTGCTTTATAAACTCTTTGAACCACAGAGATAAGGAGCCAAGGTGCAGCTGGATCCACTCCTGCTCCCAGACTTGGACAATGATTTAAGTCTAATTGTTTATGCTGTATGTGCACAGTCAATCTAAGATATAGTCTTAGAGATGCTCTCAGAGCTTAACAAGCTATCAGTCACTTACCAAGGAGCTGTATCAGCAAGGTGTCTCTTGAAGTTAGGTATCTCTTCAGCAGATGTAACCTCATGAGGGGTCCCTTACTCAAGGAGAGAATCTGCTGTCATAGAGGAGAACTCAGAGGGATTTAGGGCTATTCACTATTTTTGGGGTAAGATGATTAACTTGTAGACATACTTGTAGACATACTAGGCTATAGACTGTGGTTTTGAGCTAGATGTTACTTCCTCAAAAGTCTGGTTTAAACCAGACTGCATACAGCACTGTGGTTGCTTGCTTGGTTGGCTAGTCCTCAGCTGCAGAGCACGGTGCCAGCCTCTCTACCAGCTAGCCAGGGCCAGAAAGCAACCAGTATTGTGATCACCACCTGCCCAAAAAAGGTTGTTGGTGGAATGGTGAGACCGGAAAAAGCAGGGGGAGGGGGCAGCACATCATCACCCTGGCAAAGACCTTCTTGTTGGCTCATTAGGGTGATCAGCTTACCAATATTTGTCTAACAGCTTGTTCAAGCCCACCTACCTTTTGTGTGTTAACCAACAAGATTGCTTTATACTTTTAAACTGTATATATCCTGCACGCAACGTTCTTGCTCCAACCAGAGGTAACAACTACAACAGCATCTATGATTAAGCAAACTAGCAGCTACAGCAAGTAGCATATATTCTCTCATTTCTCCTGCAGCCTGTAGTGACAGCACTGCTCTCTGCTTTTGCAAGTATCTAATCCAATGACTGCAACAGTGTGAAATGCTCTCTCACTTTCTCCTACTTCAGTCTACAAAGTGTGCATGTGTGGGAGTACATCATGCAAGTACTGCTCCACAAGAAGGACTGACAAATTTTTAGAATCCTTTTCTCTGATCTCACTCCAGGAATGACCCTGCTGCCCCCAACAGGAGCTTCAGAAGTTTTGTGCCAGCGTAACAGTTTTTATAACTGATACTGAGGGGAGAGGAAGAGTGTTTTGATTTCAGAGTGTTGGTTCGCGTGGAGCTTCCCAGGACAGAGTAGAAGGCAGGGTAGATTTTATGAGCTGCAAAAATCTGTGTAACTCAGTAACTCAAGGGAGATGCGACAGGTCTTTCATTCTACACCTCTGCAGCAGAAAGCAGCGCCATTTCCTCTTCAGTCCCAAGTCTGTAAGTCTGAATGTCCTTCAGCTGAGTCAGTAAATCCCAGAATGTCTGAGGTTGGCAGAGACCTTTAGGTCCATCTGGTCCAACTCCTGCACAAGCAGGGATACCCAGAGGAGGGTGCCCATGACCATGCCCAGGTGGCTTTCAGAGTCTCCAAGGATACCTCACTGCTTCTCCGGGCAACTTTGTGCCAGCGCTTCTAGAGTCCACCAAAACCCTCAGGCCTGTTTTTGCAGAGCTGTTTTCCAGCAGCTGGTTGCTCCTCCCCAGCTGTAGGACTCTGCACTTCTTGTTGAACTGCACGAGGTTCCTGTATGCCCACCACTCCATCCTGTCAAGGTCCCTGCGGATGGCTGTATGGTGAGTCAGCCAATGTCCCCACTTTCGAAGTCATCCATGAATTTACTGAGGGTGCATTCTACCCCACTGTCCAGACCATTAATGGAGAACAATATTGGATTCAGTAGTGACACCTGGGTTACACAGCTAGCTATCGACTTCCAGCTTTTCTTCACACTACTGATCCACCTGCCCAAGCTCACAACAAATCTCTCATCTCTGACCCCTTATGAAAAACAACATTATTATAAGCTGTTGCAGTAAAACTAGCACATCTCAGTGGGACGTTTGAGCTTCACCATGATAGTCTGGTGAAGCAGATCCCCAAGATTTTGTGGAGGTCTAATGCCCACACAGTTACTGCTTAGCAGCCAAGTTCTTCAGGAGAAAGCAAAGTCTTTTCAGCTGGGGAGATAGTTGCTGTGATGGCCATCCAGGAAGGAGGAGGAGAGCAGAAACTGTATGAAGTGAGTGGCTGTCAGCACATTCATCCCTGAGAAAATACCAGTGGCATTATTCCTCATTATTCCTAATCTCTTACTATCTATACTCAGTGCAGTGCAGAGCCAACCATTGTCTTGCAGATCCCCCTGGTGCTCTGGGAACAAACAGAGAGCTCACTGCTTCTTTCCGCTAGAAGGTTCCTGCTTATAGGTCTGCAAGAGGAGTCCTGCTTTATTCATTTCCTCAGTACAGGTAGTCTTAGTCCATCTTGAGAGATGTTCTCCATGCACCTCATGAGGAAATGGGGCCAGATGAGGCTCAGTACCTGCTTGGTGCAGTGTCACCCTTACAGTTAATACAGGAGACTGCTCTTATTGTGCAGCATCTACAGATTTTCATCCAGAGCTCTTGAATCTTGCAAGAGAATCAGATTAAGGAGCAATTGCTAAGCTAGTCTAGGAGCAATGGCTATTCTCTAGTTAGTCATGGGCACATCCATTGGTGTCTGACACAGTCCTTCAGAGCATGTTCCTGTTGCAGGATCACTGGCAAAGAAGTGCCTTCTCCTGGGTTATCAGAACTACCTGAAGTTGGAGTCAAGTTAATACTTTGCTTCTCTTCTGGAGCATAAAGAATACGTGCTCTCTCTCTTTCCCTCTTATTTTATACAGCCTTCCAAGTCTTTACCTGCAAAGAAAGTAAGACTGTATATGGAGAGGAAAAAGGGAAAAAATGTCCTTCTCAGCTGTGTTTCAAATGCTTTTTGTGTAAAAGCTGACTCAGTCCTAATAGCATACTACTTAACATCTCACACTCTCCTTTTTTCTATCATCTTCACCATCTTTTAATAAATCCATTCTGATGTGTGATTTACACTGTCCGGACACTTCTTTGAGTCCTTTTTGTAAATTTTAAGACGTTACCCTGGAGTTCCTTCTATAAATATTAAGGCAGTCTTAACCAGCACTTTATATGGTCTCTGTGGCAACATTTCAGAGCTATTTTTAGGCCCCCAGTCTTGAAGATTGGTGTGCAGAATTCATCATCACTTTGCTCCAGGAGGTTTCCTTGTCCAATAAGATTTTAAATTCTTCAACCTCTCCGACAAGCAATCTGGTACTTGATGTTCCTTGTGACTCCAGATTTTTAACTTGTGCCAAATGTAAATGTTCTTTGCTATGATATAAGCAATGACCTTTCTCACAAATGACATGCAGAAAGATCTGTTTCCTTCTAGTTTGCAGATATTTTTTTTTACATTACTGTGCTTCTGTTCAGTCTTTTCTTTGCCTAAGTCTGATTTTTATCCTAATTTCTCAGAAGTCATGTTTCCATACATCTGAATAGACTCCCGTGCCTTCTCTGGATGCTCTCCACATGCTTCAACTGGTCTTCTTTTTTTTTTTTTTCCCCTGACATCTATTACATAATACAAGAAATAGATATTGCCTAGTATTGAGTCAAGATGAGATTTTCTCTGAAGAAGTCTTGATTCTGTTTATTTACTCCTATAAAATGTTATGTACTCCTACAAAATGTTTGCCTTTTTTGCAATAGCACAACGCTGCTCAGCTTACGATCGGATAACACCTAAGGAGCCAGTCCTGAAAGACTTCTGCAAAACCAATTGTTCACATCCTACACATTTTACTTTATTCTTGCTCAAATTTGGATTATTTTACTGGTTCTTTAGGAACTACGTGCTCTTCCTTTTGTCAAGGTTACTTTGGACTCTGCCTTCCAACAGCTTTGTGTCATTCCTGAGCTAGTGTCATTGGGCTCTTGGGTAAACTCCTGTTACAGCACCCTACAGCAAGCTACTGATGTTGGTCTTGAACAGCACAGGACTCACAATGACTCTCCAAGTCCTGCTTCTTACAGGAGTTCATTTTCCTTCTGGATATTTTTGAGATGAGAAAGGTGTAATTTTGGATTAAAATAAATATATATATATAAATCACCCAAGAGTTTTTTTGATAATCTATTTTGCTGCTATTTCTGGTCACCTGCTGTCCATAAGGGGGCAATATATGGCAAGAAGAACTGATTTCCTGAACTGCAAGAGGGGTTTTCAGGACCCAAAGCTCATCTATCTTTGCTTTTCCTACTGGAGTGCCTCCTCTTTGCCTGAGACAGAACGTGAAGGATCCCAACCCTGCAGCACTACTGTTTTCAAAACAAGCATTATTTTGATGGCTGCTGAGAAGCTTGTTTCATTTTGTACAAATACGACCTTTGACTGGGGCAGCGGTGCTATATTTAGCTTTTGCTTTCCTGTTGAGGATGAAAAAAAGCATTTTGGAGAAAATAAAGGGCAACAAATATTGTCTTTCCAACAAGGTGCATCAAGAATCAGTATAAAAATCCAGTTCAGCTAGAGTTATACAATTTCAGTAGAATAAATTTATCAGAATTGAATGAGATTACAGGAGGAATATCCTCTCAGTGGTATTAAAGGTGAAATCTAGATGAGCTCACCAGCCTCTATGCACGTTTGCACTCTCACAGTGGCACTCTGTACAGTTCCTATGCAACTCTGCCACTCCTGGACCAGGCTGATCCTTCACACAAGGTAAAGAAGCCTGGTGGCCAGGTCCTTCAATGCCCTGCAGATGGTATTAGCCTGGATATGATATTATAGACACAGCCTATTTCTGTTACCTGCACCATGGTCTCAAAGAGGGATGTAGCTGTGCACTGCCAACAGCACTTAGGGCTTCTGCCTGTGCTGGCCATGGCTTGTACGTTGTTTTTGGTGTGGTCCTATAAAAGAAAAGACACTGTGATGTAAGACGGTGTAGAAAGAAAGTTCATGCAGAGGATGCCCCTGCAGGCTCACCCTCTTTTCTATTATGCACTGTCTGACAGATGAGAGCTATAAGTCAGTCTCCAAACAGGTCACTGAGCTGAGGACAATGAAAGGGAAGCCAGGAGTTGAAGCTATTGAGCAAATTTCTCAGAGTCTTTGGTAAACTCCATCTTCTGCCATATGAAAATCCACTTCAAGCAGATTGTACTACTTATGTATTTTGGTGGCATGGTAAAGTTTCTGCATGCATGCCGTTAGTAAAAAATAACTTCACAATGCTGATGACTAAATGTCATTATCTTCCACAGAGATCAGCTTCCCAATATCATTCAAACGCCAGACCATCAGAGTCATCTGCAAATATTTCTTCTGGGGAAATTAAACACAGCACGACACAGGTACAGCATTACAGTAGTTTCCATGGAGCTCGTACCCCAGTGTAGGCCATATACCACACATTCCCTGGGCTTGGGGTGGGCTATCTGGCAGCTGTCAGTTTTATGCCCCAGTGATGCAAGAATGTAAAAAAATATTTTAGTCTCCACAGTGTATCTTTTCCTCTCTGTACAGCCTCAACCTCTTTTTCTGCTGTGCTCCACCTCCTTTCTAGGCAGCAGCAGTCACCACCAGTGGAGCTCAAACTTGCTCTACTTCACTTTTCTCTTATTGCACTCACTACTGAATGGCCTCAGAAAATCAAATTTTAGCTGGGGCACAATCTGTGCTGGCAGACATTGAATTCTGTTGTGGTTTTAGCTGAGATAATTTTCTTCATAGTAGCTGGTATGGTGCTGTGTGTCAGATTTATTAAGGAAATAGTGATGTTTCAGTTGTTGCAGAGCAATACCACACAGAGCCAAGAAAGCTTCAGCTTTCCCTGCTGCCCTGCCAGCAAGGGGCTAGGGGTGCACAAGGAGTGGGAAGGGGACAGAAACAGGATAGCTGACCTAAACTGGCAAAGGCACGTCCTGTACCATGTGGTGTCATGTGGAATGATAAAAAAAAAAGGAGGAAAAAAGGAGGAAGTGAGCCTCTTGGAGTGATGCAGTTCATGTTCCCAAGAAATCACTAGGCACCATGCTTTCCTGGAAGTGGCATCTCTCTGCTGATGGAAAGTAGTAGCCTTGCTTTGCTTTGCTTGAGCACGTGGCTTTTGCTTTACCCAGTAAACTGCCTTTATCTCAACCCAGGAGTTCTTGCACTTTTACCTTTCCATTTCTTCCTCATCCCACTGCTGGCAGTGAGTGAGCAGACATGTAGTGCTGCGGGGCCTACTAGGCCCAGCCACCTACAGCCCCCAGGACAAGATGGGGATTTATGTCCTCATGGCTCAGTCTGATCCGTTAGCCCCAGTAAAAATCCATGCAGGGAATTGTCCCTTCTCAATGGGACTCACACCTGTCTCTATCTCCACATGGAAATCCACATGTCAGGCCTCAGCAGAGCTTGGCCTGATATTTCATGACCAGCCCAACACGCTGCCCCTGCTTTGGCTGTGGCAAGCCATAGCAGAGCAAGCACAGAAGATGCTTTCAGCATTTGAAAGTGTGTTGTTAAATTCTGATCTGAGTGCACACAGTCCCCTAAGTGGCCTCATGACTCCTCACTTCAACACGCTCTGACTTTTAGGGTCAAACATGGCTTTAGAATTAGAGCTAACAAGAAGACAACTAAGAAAAGGGGAGAGGGGGATGAAGTGATCTAAAATTCTGAAACTGAAAAGATTCTCCCCTCATGAATTTGATATGCAAAACAGATGGTCCTCAGGAAAAAAAAAAATCAGATAGAAAAAAGGAGCCTGGGATGAGTCTGTATGCTGTTGCACTGGGACCACAAGGAGCTGAGAGAGGATAATACAATTGATCGTTCTGTCAAATAGAAACGTCCATCCTTTAGTTGTTCTGTCTGCAGAGAAAACAGCTCTTTTTTTTTTTTAATCAGAGTCCCCCTTTTTTTTTTTTTAGTCAGTAATCAGTGTGACACAAACCGCATTGTTTTTTGAACTACTCACATTATGTGCTACTGAATAACCCAGCCAGTAGAAAACCTCACGCTGACTTCTTAGGGATTGTCTTCATTGTTAATCTGTTTGTGCAGGAGCTAGATAGTTTATTTCTAAAGAAGTTTGTAATGGGATTGTGCCTCAAGTAGGAACAAAGCAGCGAAGAAGGCAAACTGCAAGATTTCTTATTATCTTGACCTTATTATCTTGGGAATATCTGATCTTATTATCTTGATATTATATTATCTTGATATAATATAATAACTTGATATCATATTCCCATCCCTCCAGACATTTTTTTAGCATCTCACTATAGTTTTGAACAGCTGAATTGTTCTTCTCCAAAGCTATCTTTTTAAGGCTCAGTTGTTAACTAAGACCTTAGCTTCCTAAATTCAAAATCCATTGAAACTCATTGCATTTGACCTACAATAAATCATTTACCTGCTTCAAAAAAACAGGTATTCCTCTCTCCTGTTCTCTAAAAATGCACAAATGATAACTGATGCAGTTATTCCATGAAATCTCTGCTAAACTTTTACTGAAGTCAGTGTACTTCCTGCCTTGATGGCTACCCCGAAACTGGTCAACAGCCAAAACCAACTTGTCCTCTTATTCTTCTGTATTTATATATATGTAAATATATCTGATGTGGAATACCGATAGCAAAAATCAAAAAGCCACAACAATTCTCCTCTTAAGCTGCTTTCTCATCACCTGTGAATCATTCTGAAAGTGGAAGCCAACCAAGTGGTTTTCATGATACAATTTATTTCAAGTAATAGTGTTATTAGCAATTTATTTTATCTTTGATCTCTCCCCATTCTTCTGTGGCAGGTCTATGCCACTGTATTCACAAGGAGGGTTACTTCTAGATCTAACATATAAAACCCATTTTAGGTTGTATCACTTAAAATCTTAATATTTATCAGATGCCAAAATGAGAATATTTTGAGGCATTTCCTCCTAAAGAAGTTTTGGCCCCCTCCATCACACAAATCAAAAGATGTGTCCTCAAAGAAAATGCTTTCTACTCTGGCTTTGGAATTATGTTTCATATTCTCCTTTCCATTTGTTTCACTTGGCATTACTATAATTATAGGCCAGCCATGAACATGCGTTCATCTGGACCAGAGCACAAAGGGTGAAGCATAAGAGTCTTGTTGAACTTCAGGAAGCATTTTCATGAATGATCATCCTGGTTTTGGCCTTTAAATTCAGATAAATGACAAGGAGCTGCTTTTTTCCACTGCTTCTGAGCCACGTGGACTGATCACTGTCATTTAGAGGGGAACAAAAGAGAACAAGCTCATTTCAGTTCCATGGCAAACAAAAGAAAGACCTCACAGTTTCATCCAGAGGCACATCTGTCAAAATCAGACTGAAGCCATTAGAGGAACAGCTATTCAGAAACTGTTCCCCCTCCTGCAGAATCTGTCCTCTAATTGCTTGTATCTCCTTTAAGCCATTGGAAGACCTTGATGATAATAGAGTAGCTCCTGTTCTAACCTGGTGTCAACAGCACTCTATTCCCACATGTTCAGGCATTCAAGGTAGCAGAGACAGCAGGCAGTACAATAACATTAAACTATGAAAATAGTTAGGAAGTATCCTAGCAGTGAGAGCATTTATTTGAAGGTAGACAAGTCTGGCTTTGCTGAAGAATAGCTTCTGTACGTTCTGTGATTTTTACCCTTTGGCCACTCCAACTGTCTGTATGAAAAGGGCCTTTACACTGGAAATAGAGTATTCAGAAACTGCCCTTCCAAACATTATCACAGAATGTTTCTGTATACAGTAAACATTTCCAACCCACAAACATACCTGCTGCTGCTCCTGCTTTGTGATAACTTCTGCATGAGGAACATCCATTTTTGTAAATAAAAAATAACACTTGCACGTGAAAGTTATTTGCTATTTTTTAGAATACTTTGATTTCTGGAAACAAACCACCCGCTGCATAGGGCCTTCAAGTCCCCTAGCTAATAAACTTCACTCCACTTGGACTAATTTTAGCTATTGTCACTTGAAAGTTTTAATGGTTTCAGCCACCTACTGCCTTAACGCAACTTTTCCAGCCCCTCTCTACCACTCTGCCTGTTCATGTATCTGAGGAATATAAATAGTTTTATTTGGAAAATGGTCACTGGAGATGGAGGTGGAGAGACTGGAATCATCTGAGAGTAAATAGATTATTAATTCCCTTCTGAGCACTGAGCTGCTGATTCACTCCCAATCAGTTCCCACACAGCCCGGGCTGAGTCAGCCCAGAGGGTGTTGAATAGTCAAGAGCAAAGACGATTCAGAAGATAATGGCTCTGCAAAGACCAAAACAGCAAAATGATTCAGAAGGGGTACTGAAAGAAGAAAAACATATACTGCAGAGGGGGGCAAAAAAAAAAGGGGGGGGGGGGGGGGGAATAAAAATGGAAAAGCAACCTCTGTGCTGCCACCCCAGTGTGGGAAACAAAGGTGTTCATGGAGCTCAAAGAAGAAACAGAGGTGAATGAGAGGAAAGGAGTGGATGGAAGAGGAGAAAAGACAGAAATAGTATCAGGGTGAAATCATCAGGGGAGAACCAAAAAGGAAAAGGAGTGTAGGCAGAAAATGGGCTCAAAGCAGGGAAAACTTCCAGGTGTCCTCAGTTTAGCCACCAACTTCCTTTCCACATAAGCATGCACGCAAAAGCCTGTAGCCAAAATTGTTATAACATACATGTCCATGGGGAGGAAACAGCAGATGGGTGGCTCCATGGTCAAGGACTTTCCATCCTTTTCAGAGCAGCAAGCATAAGACAGAAAAAAAAATCAGTCAAAGCTCATATGAGAAACAGACACCTCAGAAGCACATTCATCCAGATTAAAATCAGGCCTCTCCCTTTGTGTTTCCTGAAAATTCAGCAGGTAGTGTAAAGCTCCTGACTTGAATGCTCTGAATCAAGCTGTGGGACACTGCCACAACCCTTGGCAGCTGCGTCACTTCCTTCCCTCCTCACACATCCTTCATGTGGAACATGGGTAGCTGCTGCAGTGCCTCCTGTGGCAGTGAGATCACGCCTTGCTCAGAGCACATCTCTAATACACTCTGCCACAGTAACACAGCCTCAAATTTCCTTCTCCCTAGAGCTTCTCATTTTAAAATAGTTTGTGTATATTTAATCTCTGCTAGCTTGAGGACACCATAGTGAAGGCCTGTCAACAAGAAGACAGAAGCAGATTGTTAAAGAGAGAATATATTGACTTGCACCTGGGAGATTTAACACACAGCAGTGGTTAAAATATAGGCACAAGCTATTGGCATTGATCCTAGAGACTGAGGACAAATACTTAAAGTCATGTCCCTGGGTACGCCCCTATTGCCTGTGCAGAGCTTTATGGATGATGTGAGGCCCATGTGACCGATGTTCCGAAGCTCCCATATACATGTGAGAAGTGTGTAGAGAGAAGGGTACCAGGAGGATAATGCAGCTTTCAGTCAGGCATGTTTGTCCTCTGTGTGCTCCCCTCAGTCCCTTCAGTATCCAAGGAGCCTGCACACTTGCGTTCCCGGCCTTACCTTCTCAGCCAGATGATTAAAGGTAGGAGTGGATAAGCCCAAGTCTACACCCCCAATTTAAGCACTGAAAAAGGTGTTCTGGTTAGGTTGCATGAGTTCTTCCAAGTGTACGTATTAATCATTTATACATGAACATGAATGTTAATTTCAACCAATGGAGATGTGAATGCCTGCATAAAAATTAAGGTCATCTCATTCCTCTAGGAAGCTAAGATAAACTAAGCATCACATCTAAGCCTACTGTGTACTGTTCTAACACCCCAAACTGATGGAAAATGAAATTACAAGTTCTGGAATAATGTACATAATGTCATCCTCTCTGACAAAGGTTGTTCAGGTGAGGCTGTTCTGCTTTGTTTTTGCTATGTATTCCCAGTAGAAAAAGCAAACTTTGTTCTTCACACTTTGAACCTTGAGATGGCCTAGACCTCCTCATGACTGAGGAACAATTTCCAGGGTCGCACACCAGCTTCTGTGGAAGTTGTATCTTGTGTAGTGGAGAGAGTTATTATATCACTGAGGCTCTAACGTAGGCATCCAGAGGGGATACTGGCAAATAACAAGCTTTCTGTGCCACCAATACAGTGCCTGCCCTCACGCATATCTGTTTCTGAGATACGATGCTCAGTGGAGGGAGTTAGTAGCAGAGAGAAAGAATGTGGCTTTTCTGAGGAGATCCTAGTGATCACTCACTGAGTGCTCATTTCATGGGGCAGTCACACCCAAATCATTCAACATCTTTATCAGTGACACAGACGATGGAATCGAGTGTACGCTCAGCAAGTCTGCAGATGACACCAAGCTGAGCAGTGCAGTCGACACACTGGAGGGAAGGGAAGCCATCCAGAGGGACCTGGACAGGCTGGAGAAGTGGGCCCATGTGAACCTAATGAGGTTTAACAAGGCCAAGTGCAAGGTGCTGCACTTGGGTCAGAGCAATTCCAGGTATTTATACAAACTGGGGGAAGATCTCCTTGACAGCAGCCCTGCTGAGAAGGACTTGGGGGTCCTGGTGGACAAGAAGCTGGACATGAGCCAGCAGTGTGCGCTTGCAGCCCTGAAGGCCAACTGTGTTCTGGGCTGCATTAAAAAAGGGGTGGCCATCAGGGAGAGGGAGGTGATTGTGCCCCTCTACTCGGCTCTTGTGAGGCCCCATCTGGAGTACTGCATCCAGGCCTGGGGCCCCCATTACAGGAAGGATGTGGAGCTCTTGGAACAGGTCCAGAGGAGGGCCACTAAGATGCCCAGAGGGCTGGAGCATCTCTCCTATGAGGAAAGGTTGAGGAAACCGGGCTTGTTTATCTTTGAGAAGAGAAGACTCCAGGGAGACCTCATTGTGGCCTTCCAGTACTTGTAGGGGGTGTATAAACAGCAGGGGGAACGGTTGTTTACGAGGGTGGATAGTGATAGGACAAGGGGGAATGGTTTTAAACTAAGACAGGGGAGATTCAGATTAGACATTAGGAGGATGTTTTTCACACAGAGGGTGGTGATGCACTGGAACAGTTTCCCCAGAGAGGTTGTGGGTGCCCCATCCCTGGAGGCATTGAAGGCCAGGCTGGATGTGGCTCTGAGCAGCCTGGCCTGGTGGCTGGCGACCCTGCACATAGCAGTGGGGTTGAAACTCAGTGATCATTGAGGTCCTTTTCAACCTGGCACATTCTATGATTCTATGATTTTATGATTCTATGAAACAATACTCTGAAGAGAATTTTTTGGGATCCATGTTGTTCTGCAAAAACAGACGGTACTGGAGGAACAGAAAATTTGAAATAATGCACTGCAGATATTGATGAGGAGAGATGTTTCTACTGAAATGCTGACACTGTCCATGACATTTCTGGAGGATGAGCATTGCTGCAAAGATTTGAAAATCATCATTTGGCAGACAAGGGGCTACCATCAGTAGCTCCACAACTCCCATGTGGCACAGGCTATTAAGACCTTCCCCCATCCAACACCACCTCCTGTGCCGGAGGAAGCTCACACCTATACAAGTTACTGTACAGAAACTGCAGCACCAAATGACTGCATATATGCAGCCAACTATTTTGAGGCTGTAAGGACATTTCTGGCGTGGGACATGCTAGAGATGCACCATGAAGCACATCCACCTAAGGTTATTAATAGACAGACTGAAATTGTAGGTGAGTTTAGGAAAGCATGGCATCCCTTAATTGCTTCTGGCACACATACATCCATTGCTAGCCATACTGATGGAGACAGTGAGCGTGTTAACTGCAGGGAGCACTGTTCCTGATCCAGCAGGGTTAGGGAGCCACAGTGGCTCTTAGTGGAAGAGCTCTACAGATGTCAGACACACTGGGCAAGGATCCAGACAGAGGGGTGCCATGGGGCACAGGCACCTGCGTGCTTCAGCTACTTCATGTCCATGAGGAGCAGCGTTATGCTTGAATGCCTTCAGACGCTTCATAGCCCTGCCAGAGAGAAACACGTGGTGAACTCGGTGATGCTATATCTTGTATTTTCCTGGGTGAGTGGAGGAAAAGCTGTCCACAGCCTTAAGGGGTCAAGGAGGTTCCTTCCTCTGCTCTCTCTTCTGAAAATGAGTGAGACAATAAACAGTGCTTTCAGCAGTAGCACAAAGGAAATTGCTTTTGATTTTAGACATCCTATTTTTACCTCTTTGTGAGAACACCAGTTAGATCAAAATTTCTCCAGGGGATACAGCAGTAGAGACAAATTTTCCCACCCCACAGATATCAAGGTGAAAAAATAGAGCTAACACAAAAAAAGACACAGGAAAGTGCAGGACGAGAGGTAAAACATTTATTTTTCCCTCTAAAAGATACTAACTTTCACTGGCATAAGAAAAGCATGTTCAAAATGAGCTATTTGGTTCAAAATGTCTGACTGTGCTCACGTGAGTATTTCTGGCAAGTCTAGGGCTTTTAAAACACTGAACTCACTGCACTTCATTCATCTGGTACCATTTATTGGTCACTGATGGGTACAATGAAGGACAACACCAAGAAACACATGGACAGTAAAAATCTCCAATACAGCGAATGTTACCTATTTTTACATGACTGCTATTGCTTGTGGGCTGGTACCTGCCAGAATTAATCACTTAAAGGCGAAGATGAAACATTTCAGCTCCTCTTCTTAGGAAGAAAGCAACAGGCATCTGCTTCAGTCAGTTTTCACAAAAAAAAAAAAGACACACAAAGGTGGAAATGCCCTCCTTGGCTTGGGACTGCTGTCTGCTGGTCCCTCCAGGCCATCATGCTGCCTCTGTCTGTGACAGACAGAAGGTCAGCAGATTGCTGCTTGTCTCTAAATTCAGACAGAGATGACAACCCTTTGCAGAGGGCCCTCTTCATGCCTCACTACTCTACAGGCCCCGTGTAATCCTTGCTCAGCTTACATGGATGGCTCAGAACCACAAGGACAGTACAGGGGCTCTAGTGGTGCCTGGGCACCTCTCCTCTCTCACAGTCACACTGTATACTTTGCTCTGCTGCCTAACCCTTGCACAACGACCTAAAGAGATTTTTCTTGGCTGCTTTGCCTGCAAAACTCCTCTGCATTCGCTTACGGTTAAATACAACTTTGTAGTTGGTACAGGAAAAGAAATGCAGGTATGTGCAGCTTTTGAAAATTCTACAACAGAAAGAAACACACTGGTTTGATTTTTTTTTTCTTTGCTTCAGAATGCCTTTGGTTCTACATCTCTTAAACTGATTATGACATACATTTTATAATTTACATGCACAAATATATGTCTAACTTCAGTGAACTGCTCCCACTGGAGTTTAGTCTGTGCTTTACTGAGTTGCTTAATCAGTGGCTGAAGGTTAATACAGAAACACTGGTTCATTATATAAAAAGAATCACTAAAACTTAGCAAACTAATAAACTTCTAATTGGTTTCTGCCTATTTGCGCTGATAGGATTTAAGACAAAAAACTGCATATTTACAAAACATTTTGCAATTATTAAGCAGAAATAAGTGGACTTGCCTTAACTTATTATGTTTGACTGCAGAAATGATGTTTTCCTTTACTGATGTTGTAACTGACTGTGTCCAGGTTAGGTAGAAAGCTTTTCCTGGCAGTTAATACCTTAATGTGTTGGGAAAGCCTTACAAGCATGATTTTCAGCAGCACACTGTTTGGTGACATAGTTTTAGTCTGTGTATATGCTTGACAGATGTGGACCTGGAATCTTACTGAGTTTTTATTTGAAAAAAAAAAATTAAGAAGGAATAATAAGCACATTTTTTTAAAATATATTCTGCCCAGAAGGCAAAAGGATTTTGTCTGCTAAAAGCATTCATTTTCTGATCAAAATGGGCTGCCTCAAGAGAGGGCAGGAATGCAGATACCATGTGTAACTTGAGAAGCTTGCTCCTTAATGTGAAGACAACAGCAGATCCCACTAAGACTTGGAGGCAGGAGAGACAGTGGAGAACTCCACAGGGAAAAAAAAAAAGAGAGAGAGATAGAGAAACAGGAAATAAAGGCTCAATCAAGTTCATAAAATTAATGTACTGAGAAAAATCCTTGACTATTATGAGCCTTCATCGGGGAAAGGCCCATCTCAAACGTAGTCCAAGCGTCTCTGGCTTGGAATTTGTTTTAATTTTGTTGCACTGATTAAAACCATTATATAGGGGGGTTGTCTTATGACATGAAGTAATGCTTCACATACCTCTGGAAAGCAAATGATTGCCTTTAGGAATCTGAATCTACTAGGTGCAAGACATTTGGTCATCTAGAAACTTCACTAGAGAAAAGAAAGAAAGATTTCCCTCCTTCTACCATATAGTATATCAGTATGCTGGATACTTCTCAAGGGAAGATACTCAAGGTTGGTGCTATTTCTAGTAAAGTATATTGCTTAATAGGGCAGTCCCAAATGGGAACACACATGGCTTTTGCTTGTCTCTCATTCCTGCTGGTGCTGCTGGTCCTGGAAGATCTTGCTCTCTACTCCTCAAATATCAGCTCTCCAGCATGCCTCAACTCTGAGACAGGCACAAAAGCTGCCAGCGACAGCTCATGCTTGTATTTGCAGCACTGTCTGTGAGTGCTGGGCCACTGTGCTGCAGATGAGCAGGAGAGAAGTCCTCACCTCCTATTAGATGGGGACCCCTCACAACTTCCCTATCACTGAATGAACCATATGCCAGTCTGCAGAGCCGGGGGCCACTCATTCTGGCTGTCCCTCCTGCTAATCTAGTTGCACAGATTATGAGGGCTGCCACCTTTCTGCGCTGTTTTTCTTTCCAGTGGGATGTTTGGCGTAGGAAGCGCTGTGAAGAATCTGCGTGGCTTTGGAACAATTCCTTTTTGCAGCAATTTAACATCCAGTTCCAGCTCTCCCACTGAGATGAGCCAGCTACCCCACATAGCCTGGATCAGGTTCTAATCCTGCCACATCATCAGTCTAAATGGGGAGAAAAGAACGTTTATTGGATTGGCTAAGCTGTCGATTGAAATAGATGGAACACTAGAACATTACAAATGCTTAAGCAGTAAAGTGAGGACAGGATAAAAATGAATGGTTTTAGAAACTAGCACTGAGAGAGAAAAGGAGCCCTTAAAGAACCCCAGGAGCACAATACATCATATCTACAAGGGAGAAAAATAAGCTCTAGGAAAGGAAACCATTTTATTACAATGATAAAAGCAACTGCGTTAGAGTGATTGTCTGCAGGCTCCAGCATCAGAATTAGACCAAATCATTTCTTTTCCCAGGACTGTGAAAGAGTAGTTCCCTCAACAAGAATAATATGTTTACCAAGTATTTTTTTGTGATGCTCATTACTGAGCCATTACAAAAAAGAGCACTGGCTTTTTTTTTTTTTAAAGCCAGTGCTTGCCATTGCAACACCTGAAGCCTCCCATGAGCCATCAATTAGGAGGTCAGCACACTAGCAGAGAAATCCAATTCTTATAGTCTGGTAATGCTCCTTGGTTTACAGAAATCTACAAAGCATTTTCTCTTCACACATGTTCCCAAGTGCCTAACCTTCATAATATATGTTACAGGTTGCTGAGAGCTAGGAATTTGTGCTGGGAACTGAAGTTGGATCCTCTGTAGCAGCACGGGAATGCAGCAGCCTCTAACAGCTGTCTCATTGTAGTTAATGGGATTGTAGTAGCCAGATGAGATTCTTCCAAAAAGTGCTTAAATAATTGGTTCTGGAGACCACTGAATAGCCCCTGCCCAGCAGAGCAGACTTTGAAGTCTAGACATAAATAATCTGGATAGCTAAATGATACTTGATATGACTGGATAATCGTTTGCATGTGCACAGCAGCTCAATATGTGAGTAGCTTTTACTTTCAGAAAGCAGTCTGAATGTACCAGATCTTCAGTACCACATGCCAAGCAGTGAATAGATAGGCTCAGAACAGCAGTAAGGACTGAGGAGAAAGTGTGCTTGAACCCCACCAGCTGCTGCTGGTGGCCACCCAGGAGGACACATCAGAGGATCCATGGGGAGTGAACAAGGAGAAGATGCCTGGCAAAGAAGTAGAAATATGATAGTAAGCATGCTTCGTGCAAGGAGGTTAATCTGATTAGTTGAGAGCTCTCTGCTTTACCTAAATCCTCATACTGCTGTTTGCACTGAACAGGGCTGCTCCAAACTCCTTGCTGAACCCCAGAATCATCCTTTTACCCCCATAGTCTGACAAAGCTTTGCAAACAATAGAGCTGAGTATGAACCTCTCCCTGCACACATGGAACATGGGGAGCTTCCTCACTTCTCTCTCCTCATTCAGCAAAAATGCATCTCATCCTCTTTGTGAGTTCAGAGGTTGTCCTTGTTAGTTTGTTTTCCTTTCTTTCTTGGCTCTGATTTGCCCAGAGAAAGATGTTCTTCTGCTGCAAGCCTCTTCGTGCCTTGGAGACAGCTGTGGATTATCATTTTCTTTCACATCCCAACTAAGCCAAGCAAAAGCAAGAATTGAGGAATGGGATCACACTGACTTTCTCTACTGAGTCACCAGGAAGCAGTGGCATTGCTCTTTTAGATACCAGCCACCTGCTTCATCTAAAGGGTTGACTTTGGTCTTTTAACTCAATTTCCCTGTTCACGATTGGAAATTTTTCCTATCCATGATAGCGAAATACTCTGGCAATAATTTAAGAGGAAAATAGAATTTAAGTTCTTCTTACAGACAGACCACCTGCATCACCTTTTGCTTCTGCTACCATCTTTAAGAAGCCAAAAGGTTCAAATGGATTAGCAGCTCTTCACCTGATCTCCTTCTCTGTGTCATGGCCAGCAAGTAGTGTTCCACTGGGAAGCCATGCTCTGAGCACAAGCAGGAGAGAGAACCTGAAAACTAAAAGTTCTTACAAATCCTCATACCATGGAAAGGGCACCAGCCCAGACTCATTATAACTAGAATATGGATAAGAACTGAACATGCCTTAAAGTGTTAAGATCAGCATCTTCTATTTGTTGTCCATTTAGGACAGACATAAATGTATTTAATGTCTGCATTTCAATGTTTTGCTTCCAATTTTTTAGGGCACATTGGACAAATCTTTTTCTTTAGGAATGCATCAACAAACTCAAGCTCTGTGCCTTCTCTTAATTCGCTCCCTACAAGAATGTTCTGTGCTCTCAATTACTAACTGGCTGTTGGCTGGGTTTCCTATCTGTGTCCTTTGCTCCCTACCGCATAGAATTCCCCCTGATTGTGCGCCTGAAAAATACTGTGCTCTGCCAGCTCACAGAGAAGGTAAAAACACAGGAGAAAATAGTGACTTGGATTTACAAGCCAACAGGAGAGATGATGAGAAGATACTTTAAAGAAATAAGCATCTATGCAAATAGAAAGGGAGGGATTTATCCTGGGCCTAAAAGATAGGTGGATTTTGTCTTCAGTAGCAACTGATCTCAACTTCCATTCTAGTAGTTTGAATTGATAGTATGGAGAAAGAAAATTGGAAGGACTACAAAACATGAATTTTTTTGCAGTTTGGTCTTGTAAAATCTGTAGAGGATATCAGAAAGATAAGGAAAAGGAAACATTTTGCACATAATCAGTTTTTGTACCAGACTTGAGAAAAGGCCAGAGTAGTGAAGAGAGTCTATATATCAAGAATATGCAGGAGTTCCCCAGGAACTGAAGTTTAACTGTGGAAGTCTGGCAGCAAATAAAGTATGTCTCAGAAATGACTGTGCTATAAGGAGCACCAGTGAGAATTCCAGATACTACAAGATGCTAGAAAAATATGTATCAGTATTCAGGCTTAAAGCAACCGAGGCTGAGATTTTAAATCTGGAAATCCTTTCTGAGCCCTAGGCTTTACTGATAGAGACCTAGGGGGAAAACTGGGAGATTATCAAGACTGTGGTCTGGAACTGTGCTAGGAAGCTTAGCCATAGTATTTCCTACTGCTTGGTAATAACTGCAGATGTCTGTTATCCACAGTGGCACTTTATTGCAAACTATGGGTGCAGTTAATTCAGTTCTCTTTGTTTCTGTTGTCACAAGTCTTTATCTTGTGGATGATGGAATATCTGCTATTTTTAATACAACCACTAGAGATTCTGTTCCTGTCATAGCACATAAATATTGCTTTTAAACAATTTTAACACAAATGCTGCTCTGCGTTGGAAAGATGAGAACAGATACTGGTAATCATAAATAAACTCACAGCATCCCAAGGAAAGTATAATGAGTGTTTTCTACATGCAAAATTGTTTCCATGTCTCTTGAGCAAGACAGTTGTTGGGAAGGTTGTCCGAACGTCATTCTGCAAGTTCCTATGAGTCAGGCCTTCAACCCTCAAACTGAACAAGTCTTACTTGGAAGAACGTAAACCAAGAAAGAGTTTCTAGAGATGGACTTACAGTGTGGCTTTGTAGCCAAAACAAACAATCCAAAACCAAAACAACAACAGAACTAAGGGTTCTGGTGAAAAGCAAGGGATTTAATCTGAGGTGTTGGTGTCCATGGATTTCATGACGTTTTGTAACAAGAGTGAGGGCACAGAGTCTGGAGACTGACCTTCATGCTCTCTGCCTTATTGCCTACGCTTGCACAATGTCTGACCCAAGCAGAGCCCTGCTCCATGGTTAGGACGTGTAAGTGCTCTCTGCAAGACAAGTAATGTTTTTTTCTTTGAGTGCCTTCTTCCAGAATCTCTGAAGACAGTGAGCAGTCTATAACAGCAACTGCTATTTTAAAATAATGTATTGGTTCCTACAAACCATCAAGTTCACTAGTTATTCAGGTTTTATCACAGAGTTACTCAAGAGGATTCCCCCCCCCCCCCCCCCCCCTTTTTTTTTTTCTTTTAACTATCAAATTCTGAAATGTCTTATTAGAGCCTAAGACAGTATTCTCAAAATCTTCCCTGCCCCATGCCTATAACCCTGTTGCTTATCTACACTTATTGGTGTTTACATCCAAGTGAAGACTCACTCTGTTTCTGTTAGATCCTGTGATCCTGGGAAGACAGTGGTGTTTTTTGACCTACAGATTTTTTACATCTGTCAGTTGTATTGCTCTTCCAAACTGTGACAAAAGTAAGATCTTTTGGCATGAAAAAAAATCCTTGTCTTCTGCACCCAGATAAAAGCAATACTTAATGAGTTCAACCGTATCTCTGAAGTTCCAGTCCCTGGGACTCTGATACTTTTTCAGAGAAACTGAAACGAAAATTCAGACAGAAATTCAAACAAAAGATGACTGGTAGGTCAAGAGGACTGAACTGTTGGTTTTGTCAGAGGTCTCATCAGACAAAGATTTTGGACCTGCTCTAGCAGTCTATTCTAGCTGATGCTGCCCAGTGATGTGCTGTTTTAAGAACAGGAAGCTGCTGAATTCTTATCTTCCAGCTCCTAAGGAAAAATTCAGACTGGCAAGCTGCTGTCTACTCTCAAGTGTGCAGGTTTTGAGAGAAAATATTACTTTAGAAAATTCCTCCTCAGTTCTCATACTGCATGCTCAGCTGTGTTTCAGCTAGACATGTTCCCTAGGGGCAGCTGTTAAGTAGAGTTGTCTAGTACCTTTTGTTTATCTGTGTTTTTATCAGAATAGTCTTAAGTTTAGGTAGGCCACAATCTCCTATCTGACTACTACAAAGAACCCCGCCTAAATCTTTGTAGATTTAGTGAATTCTCAGTGTCACACTCTTTAAGCAGAGCTACCTATTGTAAGATAGGGATTTAAACCTAAGGCTGTCAGCACGTTCTTCTGATTATTTTATACTCATAGCTATGCAGCTGGGCATGTATGCTGTCTAACATGAAGTGACTGTACTGGTAGGAAAGAGGGATACTCTGTATTGTTTATTTTCTCTTTTAATACGGACACACATTGCCCTCTGTTGCAGCCCTACTTGTAGGTTAGAAGAAGGTAATACAAGTACAGCTTCTTGGATCTAAGTAGTAACTTCTGTGCATTTTGTAACCATTCAGTAGAGCGCTTGTGGTCTGTTGGTGACAATGAAGATACTGAGAAACTACATTCCTTATCAAGCTGTATTTTCTCTGAGCACCCTTTGCCCAAGCCTTGATAGCCCAACAGTTTGTTTCAAGCATACATTTGTCTCTGGATAAAGTGTACTGCACCATCAACACTAACCCGCTGACACCTTCTGCAATGGCTTTGGGCTTGAGAATGAAATAAAATATAGCTTGCATAATGTGGTCAGGAGAAATCCTCACAGGCTTTTCTGGGTCTTCTTTCAGGAAACTATCCTGCAATTATGTTAGTTGTGACATTCCTATACACGTGTGTCACGTGGGGGACTTCACCAGTCCTGACATACTGTTAATGGCGACATTTCAGGTTAGTCCAAATTTAGGGTCTGTTCTTACTTTTATATATCATATGCCCTAAGAATTGCAGCTGGCTTTTCTGATTATGTACATTTCTTTCATTTGATTGGCACCAATTACAGAATCACAGAACCAGCAAGGGTTGGAAGGGACATCTGGAGATCACGTAGTCCAACCCTTTGCTAAAGCAGGTCCCATAGAGCAGGTTGCACAGGAAAGCACAAGCGAACAACCTGCTGTATGAAATGCATACCTGGTATGAAATGCAAACCTGACGTAGCAATTGCCACCACTTTGTACTGCATCCAAACCAGAACAAGCAAAAAAGCTTCCCTCCAAGTTTCAGAAAGTGTAAACAGTTCATGGAAGATGGATCACTGTGGAGATAGTAATGATGCAATTTTTATTTTCCCAAATTTATCACCATTACAAAGGAAAATCACTGAATGATAGAGGGTGATGGAGGCCCAGGCTGGTGCCCAAATACATGCAGTGATGGGCATGGGCTGTGAGGTTGCCAACCAAGGGGTTGTGATGTCAGTGTGAGATGACAGCGACCTCACTGATCCCCAGTGTATAAATTCAGGCGCTGTCAGAATCACAGAATCACAGAATGGCCTGGGTAGGAAGGGACCTCAAGGATCATGAATCATGAATCTCCAACCCCCTGTCACAGGCAGGGCCACCAACATACCCCTTTAATACTAGACCAGGCTGCCCAGGGCCCCATCCAACCTGGCCTTGAACACCTCCAGGGACGGGGCATCCACAACCTATCTGGGCAGCCTGTTCCAGCACCTCACCACTCTCATAGTAAAGAACTTCCCCCTGACATCCAACCTAAATCTTCCCTCTCTCAACTTAAAACTGTTTTCCCTTGTCCTGCTGTTATCTACCGTTTCAAAGAGTTGACTCCCCTCCTGTTTATAGGCTCCCTTTAGATACTGAAAGGCTGCAATTAGATCACCCTGCAGCCTTCTTTTCTAGAGGCTGAACAAGCCCAGCTCCCTCAGCCTGTCTTCGTAGAGGAGGTTCTCCAGCCCCCAGAGTCAGAGTCCAGTGCAGACTTGTCCCTGGACTCCAGTTGAGCATATCTGCAAGACGTGGAGAGCCAAACAAAGCCTTTGTTGGGTTGTGCTGTGGAGCTGCTGACAGCAGTTCTTGGTGCCCGTCCCACAGCATCACCAGTATTTCCCCAGCCCTGCTGGCTCAGACAACTGGGGCCCCACAAGGTGCACTTTCAGCCACAGAGGTGAGTGGTGTTGGGACATGGCCCTGGTCAGCCAGCAGGGAGCAAAGACTAGAGGGGTTTGCTGCTGAGAGACGAGGGCATCGCTTCTCCCTGCCCCTGGGACAGTGAGTGGCTGTGGCCTCTCTTTTGCAGTTTGTAATACATTCTGCCCACCATAGCACCAGAGAGGGGAGCAGCTTGCTGACCTCAGCTCTCCCCCACCCACCACACAGCCAAGGTCCATGAAGGTACCATTGGTATGGAGCTGCCCCACCTGTGGACAGTCAGGATGATGTGGCATATATGACCTCCTATCTCCACCAGCTTTGCTATAGCTGTGCACTCTGGTGGGCAAGGAAGAAGCTGAGTTGTGCTGGATGCAGGCACCAGATAAAGATCATCTGGTACTCAGTGAGGTCAGACAGTGATTAACTCCAGCATCCTGTCCTATGATTCCTTTCCAGATTTTCATATATATACATGTAGGCATGAACATGTCCTAGAATTGTTACCCGAGAAGCACAGAATAATTCAATATCATTTCAGTATATGATGACCTCCACAGTCTCAGGCAAGTTTGAAAAAGAATCTCATGTAGCTCAGAATGTAAATTATTGGACCTTGATGTTCTCAGACCTAAGGAAACACTGTGTAAGGAGCTCTGGTGCCCACTCCTTCAGCTAACAGGGACTCATTTATGCATGTGAAGAGTTTAAGTGGTTCCATTATTTTCGGTTTAGTCTTGGAGGCTCACATTTCTTTGCTTGATATTTCAGCAGTCATTTTCTCTAATTTTACGAGAGCTGAACAGATTTAAGAATATGATCCATACTATGCACTGTGCTCACCTGTATGCTGTAGTGGATGATGCCTCACACAGCCATCACAGCCCTGTGCCCTGGGTTACAGCCAAGTACTGATATTCTCAAAAGCTAATGTGAGGGACATGAAGCTGATGTCTCCAGGCTCCCTTTGGAGATGGATTCTCCAGAAGGCAGTTCACAGCATCCATATCACTCTGAACTGACCCCCAGAGGTGACCACAGAGAGAGCAAAGAAGTTGAGCAAGGCTGAAAATTTTGCTGCTGCCTCCTCCCTCATCCTGTATCTCCATTATCCAAGGACAGAGGTTTATTCTTTCTCAGTTATCAAAAGAAGAGAATGAAAGAGGCAATGTTCACCATCACGGGGCTAGCTGTAGAAACAGAAATAGGAAAAACTCATAAGCTCAAAGCTGCTCCTCTGCACCATGCTTTGCTCCAGTGGGAGCTGTCCTGCTTACAGGATCTTTTTCTGCCACTTCCCCCTTCTCTAGAGCCCTGAGCCGGAAGAAAAGAACTTACTGGTGTTGTTCCCCGTGAGAGATGTGATGCTCAGCCACTGAGCCATGGAAGAAGACTTCTGCTGGGAAGGGGTACAGCACTGTTTTCCCAGCTCTTTGTCTGATGTGGTGAACACCAGCTCTCCAATGAGGATTCACTCCAAGCTGCTGTCATCAAAGCCTTTTCTTATATGTGAGTCTTTTAACCATGTGTTTCCGATGTGGTAGCTTCCCTTACCTACACATCATGCGTATGGACTTCCAGTTCCTTTTCACACTTAATTTCCTTTGAAATACTTCTGAAGCTCACTTGAGACACAGTAGAAGGTTGTACACAGTATTTATTTTCTGGGTGCTTCTGTCAGAAACACAGAGAAGCACAGTTAGGCAGTGGAAAGATTTCCCTTAAGCCACTGTCATTCACATTAACACTGATATTGTACACCACTGCTTTTCGTACTGAATATGTAATAGTAAACCTCAGTTCTGTTTCACTGGGCCTATTTAAATCTGTACGGACGTCATGCAGGCCAAAGCATGCTTCTTACCTTTGTAGCTGTCAAGGATTTTGTATCATCTTTGGTCAATTATCTGACCTTCTATCTCCTGGAAAGTGACCCTAAGCCATTCTAGCCACGGGCTGAGGCTCTTCACTGGGAAGGCTTCCAAGTTTACTGCTAAATCCAACAGGAATAAGCTTTCATTGATCATAAAAAGAGCATGGCAGATGCTGAGCTATGGTGGCCATCTCTCAAAAGGAGTTCTGAAATTAAGTAGTGACTTCAGGAATGAGGCATTGCTCTCCTTTCCTAGAGGGCTACTTTCTGTGTTCTAATTTACTTCTTCTTCCACTGAAGCTCTTCTTATTTTTATGGTGATCTGGCAGATCTCATCTTTCTCTAGCTGTTCTTTGCCAGAATTGCCTCTTCCCTGGCCACAGATTCAAAGTACTTGCTCTGCATACATCTCAGTGCTGAGTGAATTAGATCCCAGCCACCTCCTCTCCTTGCTTTCTTCAGACTACCTGCCCCACTGTCAGCAGAGACACTTCTGTTTATTTTTCTGAACTATGGAATTTTTCCCATTTCTTGATAAGCACTTTTTCTCTACCTTTGTACCTCCAACCCAGTAATGAGATATATCGTGCGTAAAGCTTTATTTTTGGCATGTTATTTATTCTCACTTCATTCAGTAGCTGTTTCCATTAACTTCAGGAGACAACTCCATGCTCTGGAATCTTTTCTCTGTTATTGCAGTAATCTATCCCACCCTGTCCCCTCTCCCTCCTCTTCACACTGTGAAGCTGACTTTTCCCTCTAGCTATTTGTGTTGGCACTTCAGGCAATGGCATTTCAGCCCCAGCATTCTTTCCAGATCAGGAACAGCAGGAAGTTTTCCTTCTGACTGCTTCTGGTAATTCTGTACAAGGTGAAAATAGAATAGTGTGTGCTCTGAGCTCCCAAGCCAGCACTGATTTACACGCTTAGAGTTACAGGTATGGATTTGTCATTTGTCATTTGACAAATAGCAGTTTGAGAGTGTAAATATGCTTTTTTTTTCTTTTTTTTTAACCCACCCTCTGTCATCCTTTTCAGGCAACAAACAAAATGTCTCACAGGTGAGAGCTAGATCCCATGGCCTCTAGGTACATTAGGCTATCAGTCATTGTATTTTGACATCCACTGGTGAAATGTTGGTGAGAAAGACAACTACCTCTTAGCAAAACATAAGGGGTGGGCTCCTTTAGCTGAGGTTCCCAGTTGTAGATTAAAGTGTTATTTACTGCCTGTGTAGGATAGTAGTGTAACAAGACAGTCCACAACACCCTGTGAAATGGGAGTGGGATTTTATTTTATAAGCCTTGAAGTTGCTCCTATCCCAACACTCCCACATGTGCGTATTCCGAAACAAGAGGACGCATAGGCAAGTTTCCTGATGATTTAGCTCCCTGTTTTGTATATCACTGCAGCTGCAGGCTGTTGTCCTTTTGAGAGAGTTGGAATAACAGTGGCACATGCACCAGACAGTATTTCTGTTGTATTCCTCCTCATACCGGAGAATGGATCTTCTGCTGATAAGTCACCTGCAATGCTGTGGCTTTATCAGAGCATGGGACCTCTGGTATTTTTGTTAACAGCTCATTCCTCTCTTTTTACCAACTTTGTTCCTTACAGTTGCGTCGTCGGTTATGGATACAGGCTCCTCTTTTGACCCTTGCTTTGTTGCTTCTTTTCATGTTCTTGCAAGCATGTTTGCATTAACACTTCATCTCAGAAGCATAGTGTATTTCTGTTACAGATCTCCACACCTGTCAGTAGGTATCAGGATAGTTTGAGGGCGGTGATTTACAGAAGCAGCCATATGGTAGACTTTCTTGCTAGCTAAACGTAGACCCATGTCATGTGCTAATGCCAATACAGCCCTCTTCTGTTTTCACAAAATACTAAGTAGCATTTTATATTCCTTAAGAAACCATACAATCCTAATACTTGTAGAAGGTGCTATATCTGGAGGAGGATGGTATCCTCTGAATAGTTTCCAAAATTAATTTGGGGTAGCACCCTATAAGTAAGCCACAGTTTTTGCTGGTCCACTTGCCGTGAAAAGCCAGAACTGGCTTCTCTGCTGGGGCTTCGGCCACAATATGAAGCAGACGTGACTTCCTCTGAGATGAGACATGCCTGTGTTGAAACCAACAAATTTCATTTCACATACATACGTAAGCCAGCAGCAGTCCCTAGAGGGATAGGCACACTGGGCCATATGATGTCTCCAGCTCAACAAAGGAATGCAATAATTTTCAGCAAACAGAAACGCTGGAGTACTGCAGTGAGTGGTAATACTTTCAATCTGTTAGCAGATCTTCCTTCATTCCTTAAGAAGATCCCTCTTTTTGATCTTTAGCTTTAAGCTTTTGGGAATTGTCACTAGGCCTCTCTGTATCTGAAAGCTGTTCCTTTTTTTGCTGGTATGTGTGTAAAAGCGTATTTCTTGAACACTGAGCTCAAAAGACCTCATCTATAAGCTGCCAAGCTTCCAGAGAGTTTCATGATGAAGTCCTTGTGAGACATATGTTCCAAAGACCTTACATGAAAGATACCTGTTTTCTTTTACTACGAATAAAGGTTGTAGAAGAAGTACTCTGACATTAAATACAGTGTAAGTAAATCAATTGCATGCAAAAAGTTTATAGAAATGTCCTATTTTATTGTTTTATACAAAAGCATATTATCTTTATTAGCTGTAAATACAAAATTAGAATCATCTGCAGGATTTCACAGTAATTCATTTAATTTCCTGTTTTCTGTGTTATTTGACTTCTGTAGTATGACTGTTAAAAGAGGGAAAAAGCATCAACTGCTTTTTCTTTGAAGATGGTACAGGAAACTCAGGAAACTTAAATTTCAAAGTTTTGCCAGTTCATAAGGGGAATATATTTTACCCAGTCCATCTACATTCCAAATATTGAACTGGCTCTCAACAAAGCCATGGTGACAAACAACCACAGTCTGTTGCTTTTTGGGGGGTTGGTTTTTTGTTTGTTTGTTTTTGTTTTTGTTTTTTTAAGGAAAGAAATGCTCTTTGCATATGTTGAGGGCCAGGAAAAAGCAATATGTAAGATGATTGTGTAACTGCCAGAAAACCTTCTACCTTCAGTGCATCAAAATAGTTGAGGTTTTGCCCCTCCCCCTGCTGCTTGCTTCCAGTCCCACCTCCACCCCAATGTAAAGATCAGGTCTTCATTGGTGAGTTCTCCATCACAACACTGCAACAGTTTTACTTCCCCGACTCAAAATCTAGAGCCAGACACCTCTGCAAGGGAGCAGAAGTATGTTACTAGGGGCAGTGAAGCCATCACGTCAGGTTTGCCCTCTGATATATAGGAAGGGGTTTAGCTTGCAGCTTAGAGACCTTCAGCAGTTCTGCTCTGTCCATGTGGAGTCCTTGGGCCTGTACGAACCATAGTCTCACCCCATATAACATGAGATTGGGATTCCATTAACATGCCTTCCTCTGGCTTCTGGAATGCCTCAAAAGGGAGGCAATATAACTTAAGTAACATGAACGTCCATCCTGATGGAAACATTTATATGGATTCCTCTTAAAGGTTGGATCAATTAGATGTCCATGATACACATGGCTTTATTTTTGCATTACCTGCTGCCAGGGTCTCATAACACAGTTTTGTGATCCACATATCAGAGTTAGGAGGTAAGAATACAAGCACCATCTCACAAATGTCATTCAGCTCCTCTCCATCTGCATAACAGTTTCAGCAACCATCCTAAGTAAAGAAAACTTTTCAGGTGCTAAATCAGAAATTACCCAGTATTGTCACAACTTGGGATGTCAAGGAAAGCCCCAGCTGCCCTTTTCAACAAGTGCCAAACTCTTACTCAAAATACCCTTTCAGTGTGGGCCTTGTCACTGCTCCTGGAAAAGTAGCCAAGGAAAGGGAAGTCTCCTCAGAGAACAGCTTTTATCTAACCTCAAAGACAAAAGCTTCAGAAAAGGATTAATGAGCTCATTAGCAAATAAATTGCATGCAGCTACAGACAATAGCAATATCTGATCTCAGGAACTGAAACCATTTGATTCCTCTCTTATTTGTAGGCCAGATCCCCTGAGCTGTCTACGGCTCTACAAGGCATCCAGGGCCTTCTAGGACCAATCCATAATTGCACGGCTGAAGCATAGGCCTAGCACATGCAGATAAACTATACTTTCAAGAATGTTGCTCGACTGAGCCAGATAAGAAACAAGTGTCTCTGTACTGAAAGCCCAAAAGAAATGGTGTCACAGAGTCAGAGAATTTCTAAAACTCGGAGAAGGGTCCTCAGTTCATTTCTGCTTGTGTTGGAACTGACCAGTTGGAAATACAACCCTCTCAGTTTTACAGTTCTGTGCTGGTGGGACCACCACAGCATTGCAAAGGGGTCCCTGTTAAGAGTATAGGGACATACTTCTGATGGAGTTTGTCACGCTTCAATATCTGGCTGTTTTATCTGATTATACCATTTTCTGCCAGAACGATGAAACTTAAGATTCTGTGCCCCTGCAAGTACTTTTAGACGATTACCAATGAACATCCAAGCCACTTGTTTTTGCTGAACTGTTGATCTCCCACAGTCCTTTATTAGAAAGCGTATTTTGATCTGTTAATCATTTTCTGGTTCTACTGTGACAGCCCCTAGTTCACCAGCATCTTTCTTGAACTGTGGGCATCAGCAAACAGAAGAGCACTCCAGGATTTGCTCTGACATCAGGCAGACATGCAGCAGCTTCCTTTCAACTGCTTGTAGAAGCATTTTCATGTTCTGCTTTAGCCTTTGTGGGTCCTGTGTCCTACAGGGAGCTCACAATCACCCAGGTATCTGTTGAACCCACATCCTTCATAGACCTGCTGGGATGAGCTCCCCTATCCTGCCAGCCTACACTCTACGCTGCATTCTTCAATGGATCATTTGCCATTTATCTGCATTCTAATGTACTCTGCTTACCCTACGCAATCAGCATGTCTACGTTCCACATGGTTGTATCTTTATTTTGCACTCCTTTCCATTTGGGAGTATTTTTTACCATCTGTGCTGCTAACAGGCAGTGTGATAAATATAAAAAGAGTATCAGTTATCCAGTCCAGGAACAGCAGGGAGAGTGACTACTCTTCAGCTCCCTCCTTTCCTCCTTTCTTTTGCTGTCTCTAGTAGCCGCTGCCATTTTGGCTGAACATAAGGACTATTACAAAAGAGGACAGAGCATGGCAATGCAAATTGAGAAAACAGTACTCTGGATCACATCAAATGTGGACACAAGCATATGGGATCTGCTCCAGAGCCCTCTCCCCTGCACTCAGCTCTGTGAAGACCATGAGGAAGGCTATGTGTGGACATGGGATGGTGGCATTACCCAACTGCAGCATTTTAGTTTCCTTCCTCCACAGCCACAGAGGAACAACTAAGCTCATTTTAAGCCCTCTAACAGATTATCCCCAGCAGCCCAGTATAACATGGGCTAAACATTGCCGTGCTTATCCAGGCTTACTAGCAGGCTCTACATTGCTATTGCTGTGCTCACAACATCCAAGCCCATCTTTGCAACTGGCATGCTCTCAGCTGTGTATTAAATATTCAAAGGACATTCCAAATTGAGTAATGTTTTGTTTTCAAAGGTGCTAAACATCTTGCAGAATGAGAGCCTGTACAATATACATCTGTGTATTTTTTCACTTGCCTTTTGACTAATGAAGGAATTAATATCAGCATGAATGTAAGAATTACAGAAAGCAGAACCAGTTATATGAACTTGCTCAAGTCTTCAGATTTCAGAGAGTTAGAGGCTGTTATGTTCTCATCAGAATTCTTCCAAAAGCCATCTTTGCTTTGCTTCTTTCAGAAAGCTACTACCCCTGTGTGCTTAAAATGATCCCGTGGATGTGTTGTTCATCTGAGCTAATTAAAGCCTGCAGACTAACAGGCACATTTTGCTCCTTTTTCTATCAACAAATGCTAAAGAAGCGTTATGTGCAAACATGTATAAGAAATCTTGGGGTTATATTATGAAAACTTCATCTGCATAAAAGGGAGAACTGTGAGCTGGTACACTGCAAACTGATTTTAAACATCATTTTTCATTTTGATTTTTAAATTCAAGGAAGAGGGAAGGAGGAACACTTTTTAAAGTATTTTTAGTCTTATAAAACTGCAAATATTTAATAGGTCAGTGTTAACAGTTGATTTATTAACTCTTCCAAATATTTTCTGTCCAGCTCTTGCTATAGGTTTTTTGTTTTTTGTTTTTTGTTTGTTTGTTTTGTTTTGTTTTTTTATTAAAATCTCTTGCAGTTATATTTGAAGAGTGCTGGCCAGGCATTTATTGCATCTTGGCCTTCAAAATCTCCAGCGGCTGGCTGACTAGATGCATAGCTTTGAAAACTCTTCTTATTCTGCATAATGATCTATTGAGTAAGCAAATAAAATAACTGAGAAATCTAGCCTGGAAAGTGTATCCTTATGTACTATTCTCATTTTTCATTGTTGTCACTGCCTTCACAGAATACTAATGTAAGATTACAACAGTTTCAGTGGAAATACATGTGATATATTAAGGCTGTTTTAACAGTCAAACCCAGAATGCTGCACTGCCACATTTCGGTGGAGATTTAAGAAAACTGCTCCTTAATTTTTGTTGTTTAGATATTGGCCTGCCTATGTATCTGCTGTTATCTACGGTTTGCCCTGTGAGCTGCAGTCCCTTTTGAAAATAAAGTGCTGTTCTCTATATGGAGCATGGATCAGCAAAGGCTGTTCTCATTGTTTACATTAAGACCAAATTGAAATGAAATGTCTGTGTAACAAATCAGATTTATAGACAAATGAACAAGTTAGGCAAATAGATGAACTGGATAGTGATACAGTCCCAGCTGACATATATTGAATCAATACTAAAATAGCTGTGTTAAACCATAAGGTCTTTGCAGTGTGTATGTTGACAGGAGATAATGGGTGGAGAATGAAAGCAAGTATTTTTCAAAGCAAGCTAATGAGACAGCTTCTTCAATAATGATCTCAATAAGACAAAGACATTTGTATCCTGAAACAGACAGCATTTACCATTTAAGAACACAGTAGTGGTGCAGGTTTTCCAGGTTATCCTGTAAATCTGGAGTGGAAGGTAAAAAGCACTGGATGAAGAGAGGCCAATGTACAGAAAATTCCATTGCTTCCAGTGCTGAGAGTATCTGCTGTGGTTGGAGGAGGTCTTCCCTCTGCCCTGGCTGAATGTCAAGGTTTGAGAGAGGGGGATTGAACGAGGTGCCCCAGTACAGACAGGGAGGGAGGGAGACGCGTGGCCACGTAACAATGCCAACACCACTACAAGCTCTTACCTGTATGGGGAACGTCTCATTGTCTTAGTTTCAGCTGGGACAGAACTGTTTTCTTTTGAGTGTCTGGTATGATGCTATGTTTTGGTTCTAGCAGAAAAACAGTGTTGATAACATACTGATGTTTATAGCTGCTGGCAAGCAGTGTTATGCAGAGCCATTCTCAGGAAAGGGCCCAAGGAGCTGGATCAGAACAGAGTTAGAACAGCTGAATGAAATTGGCCAAAGGGATACTCTATACCATATGACATCAAGCGGAAGGCATTTTGAAGGGGGTGGGAGTTCATCTGGCTCTTTTCCACTGCTTGAGGGGCTTGCTGGGCATCAGTCGAGGGTGGTGAGCAATTGCTTGTGCATCACTTGTTACATATACTCATATATATTTATTGTCACAACTGTAATCCTTTTCCTTTTCTCTATCTTAGTAAATAGTTTTATCTCAACCCACAAGTTCTATTTTTTTTTTCCCAATTCTCTTCCTCATCCCACTGGGAAGGGAAGGGAGTGAGTAAATTACTGTGTGGTGCTGAGCCACCTGCTGGGTTAAACCACAACACTCTTTTAATGAGAATCTCCTGCTGGTACTATATTATTCACAACATGTGCAAGGCTGGGGTACTTTTGCACAAGGCTGTAGCAAATTACAATTCCAGGGATTTACAGCCCTCTCCTGTTGTCCTCAAGGGGAACTGTCTGGTGTCAGCAGGAATAGTAGCATATTTTGCTGTATCAAAGCACTGATGTCCTTTGTATTACAGCTCTCTGATAGTAATGCATTGCCGGGAACTTGATATCAGTAAGGTAGGAGAAATCTGTGATGAGAAATAATGTAATCAGTGGCTATAATAAGGTAAAGTGAAAAGCTAAGGGGCAGAGCAAGAAGCAGTATCTGAATATTATCTTAAAATATTGGAATGTTTATGCGTTGATTTAATGGACTGTAAAGGATTTCCATCAGCAAAGGTTTGGACCTTGAATATCACATTTTCCTAGGATAAAAAAGAAACAATAACAAAACAAAACATGAGAACAAACAAAATACAATAAGCCGTAGGTCATAATGAATAGTTTTCTGTATTTGTAATACAGAAGCAGAATTTGTTATCTGTCATCTTAACCACACTACTCCACCACTGGGCAAGTTATCCCCCATTTTCCCTTGCCACAGGAACACAAATCAGATTTAAAAACAGACCCACATTTCCATCTGGGTATTTTACAGACATCTGGTGGTGATCAGAGGGCTCTGTGCCAGTTAATCCAGCTCATATTTGGATTAATTCTAAGAATAATAAACATCTTCCACGGCTATTGGACTGTCAAATGCAAGAAGCTGGCTGAGAGCAAAGAAGATTCCTATTACCTCCTGTGTTATCAGCTGTCTGTGCCACACAGAAGAGACAAATGCCCCGATGCCCTGGCTCTAGATGAATGAGGTGGCTTCAGGTGCCTTCACTTGGGCTTAAGCGTTCAGCAAGAGCCACATCACAGAGCACTTCGTAGTGCAGAAACCACTTATGCTGACCATCGTGCTCATGTAACCTTTCTACTCCACAGCACTGCAGACTCTGTAGATAATTCTGGATCTAAGAAAACTGGAGAGACTTAGGAAGAGCAAAACAGAAATCAGTGCATGAAGGACAATCATCACCCACAGGAGAGGCAGATTTCTGAGGCCAGCCAGAGAGATTAATCTGCTTGAAAGAGTGGATGAACTTGAATGCTGAGCTATGAGAACGACCTACCTATAGCTGCCAGATTTGAGTATCTTCTCTGGATTACACATCTTGGAGCAAAACATCTGTATGACCAGAGGAAGGTGGGATCTCCACACTGAGCAGTTATCAACAGTTATCTCAATGGTGCTTTAGTACTGTTACAACAAGAGCTCAAGATCAACTTTGTGAAGTGATGAGGATTTCTCAGAACTGTTTTTATTCTGTCAAGATAGAATTAATACTGCGGTGCACACGAAAGGCCTTCTTAGTTTACAGTGCCAGTCTTAGCCCTTGTACCATATTCTAGGAGGAAGCTCAGAGTCACTACAGATGGTGTAAAATGTGCACCTGACAGCAGATGAAGTAAAAAAGCAGCTGAGTATTTGGACGAGGTGAAAGAAAATGGGGAATTGCTGTTGACTTTGCTGAGGTAGCCACCTCAGGGACTTCTTCTAGTCAGTACGCAATGCCAAGTGGAAATTTCAGCAGAAGAGGCATGCACTCACTTTCTCAAGGCATCTTGAATTATGAGACAACACTATCAGACTACTATTTTTCAGTCTATTTCATCCTGGGGAAACTCTTTAGTACAGTACAGACAAATAAGGCACAGCATGCAGTCGGTGAGACATTCAAGCATGACTGAGAGAAGGATGTAGCCTGGTGTAAGTGACTTACTGTGCACAGGTGTATGTTTGTCTTCCTAATGCAATTTCCAAGCTGTGGGGTCATGAAGCAGCTAGTTAACTCAAGAGGTGAAAATACTTAAATGCTGGTGTTGATATAAATGATTGTCATGTAGCCATGTTGATTGAGGAGGCTCTTTGTGCCTTGTAAAATGTAAGATCTTTTATTTTTGACTGTCTCTATGCAGGGTTTTAACAACATGAGAGCTAATTAGAAGCAAATATGGAGATTTTCTCCATCTGCTCATATTTTAAAAACACAGTTCATCAAGCCAAGCATGCTGAATTTGCAGTAGGTTTTACTCTCTGCTAGGTACAGTACAATTCAGCTAAAGCCCTAGGGAGAAGGTATGCAGGAGGAGGCACTGAAATTGATATAGCACTGATCTCAAACCCCAGTACTCCTTACAGCAAGATGAATGGCAGGTTAAATCCTGCTATTGCGAGGGTGTTTTCTGGCAATGGAAATCGAGTATCTCTGCTGTAGGAGGGGATGGGGAGCTCTCAGCTGGGGATGAAGGGACGCATGGAGTGCAGGAAGAGGACTGATATGAGGCTCTGCAGTCACAGCCAGGCAGGACAGGACATCACCAGGAGATCTGCCACCTCACCCTCCTCTGCTGCCGCAGGACTTGCTGGCACGACATTTTATAAACTCTCTGCAGCGGCACCCAAAGCAGTTCTGGCTTAAAAAGGAGTATTTCCCTTTCCTTAGTTCAGCATCCTATTGGGTTAACTAGACTGGAAAGATAGTATTGTCCTGACAAATACTGACCTGTATTTCTGTAAGAGCAATGATAAGGGTTTATAATGCAAAGGCATATATTTAAGATCATCTCATAAAAACACTTTGGTTCCATTTTCAGTTACTGTTAACATTCCAGAATTTTTTAAATTGCTGATGTTTGAGATGTATGATGTTCTTGCCCGAGGCAGGGACACAGCTGAATGGTTTTGTTTAGGAGGAAGCAAAGGGTTTTTGTCAGAAAATGCTGAGTGTTTATACAACAGTTAGCCCTGCTCGGATGGCACATCTGGTTTTTCAGATACTGGCAGAAATGCTGTCATAATATCAAAATTTTGTCCCATGGAAAAAAAAAAAAAAAAATACAAGCCCCAAAGCTAGTCATTACCCCCATCTGGAGGGAAGTGGCTGCCTGAACCAGTCAACTTTTCTGAGGTCAGGAGTCCCTTCCTGTCCAGACTTGTGCAGCTTTGTTCACATGTACAGCATGGCACAGATCACTGCAAGCAGGAGAGCTCCCAGGGCACGAGGAAGTGACCAGGTAGGCAAAAAGGAATTGAAAATGTTGGCCAGAAGAACCTGGAGAGCCAGGGACTGTCAGCTGCAGTTGTGATGTCATTTGTGCCTTAACTAGGTAATGAGCATAAGCAAGCATTGCTGCCAGTAAATAACAACAGATAACTTCTAAATGCTCTGAGAGATCTCTGGTTTCCAAAGGATTTCAGCAGTAATGGAGCTTCTGTGTTCCCCAAGCACACGTCTTTCTACTTGATAAATTCTATTTCTTTCCTTAACCATTCCTTTATTGTATTTTTCCACTCTTTTTAAGTCTACAGGATGGTATAGCAGTAGTGTTGATAATTTCCCACAAAAGCACAGTTAGCCTCATGGGAGTTTGAGCCCAAGATCCTGCAAGCATATGTCAAACTTTGTTGTGCCACAGGCTGTTTTGCCAGGGTTGGGGAGGAAGTGAGGCCCACAGACTAGAGTTAAATGCTTATTTGCCACTGAAACATTCCTCAGCCTACATAAAAAAAGGTGACTAGGGATGCTGTTTGGTCTCCTCTCAGAGGCCTGGTCTGGGGAGGATGGAAATCCTGCTCAGTCAGAACAGCAACAGCTGAAGAGAGTTGAAGAAAAAATCTTGAACTCCCAATCCAACGATCCATGAAATGCACCTTCCTCTAACTCACCAGGCTACCCATGCCTCCATGACACCACAGGCACTTCCAGATAATGGAGCTGGGCCCTGCAATGAGCAATGCACATTCTGTGCACAAACCAGCCAAGTTCAGTAGGCAGCTAGGTCAGTGCTTGGGTGAACTGCGGCTTTTCTGGGAACAGCTCAGAGAAAGATCAGTCCTTCATCCGATATCCAGCTGGGATGACACACTGTTTCTAAGGAAAACATGTTGCAGCTCTTTGTGTGCTTTCAGAGGCCCCCACCAGGGCCATGCAGGGAGGGCTGCACTCTGCAGTGAAACACGACCCTTGCTATTTTTTTTGCCTCTGCTGTCTTGAAGGCAATCGCTTTTCTACGTGCCTGAACATTTTTAGGAAACTGAGAAGCTGGAGGAGTGTAGGAGGGACAAGGGTCAGAGATGCTGCTTTCATTCCCTGGGAAGAAGTCTACAGAACTGTGCAAACGGAGTGAAGTCGATGAATTTTAGTCATGTCTTTGTGTATGTTATCATTCACTCTTGTTTTGAAATACTGTGTGGTAGGGCAGGTTGGCCACTTCTCGGAAAGAACGGCTGTGCAGACTGGAGGCTCAGACTCATGGAGGTGCATGTGATGGCCTGGTGGCCTCAACTCCAGTAGGAGGGACTCACAGCCTGGGTTGCAGCTGCGTGCACAGCACCAGCCTATAATTAAATAGTGAGCCCAAGCCTTGCTTTCCCTGTGAGCCACCTCCAGAGCATAGCAATACCTCAGCTCCCCTGTGCTTGTAGTGTGTGCCTTGTGGTTCTCAGCCACACACGGAGTACAAGCCTACTGCTTGTGTGTGCTGTCATGGCTATCATTTATTTTTTTCCACTGCTGGTTGGGCAATAAATTTAGAATAGAGGTTAGATGAAGATAAAATGATATTCGATTGACAAAGCAACAGCATCTAAAAACACACATTGCAAATTATTTTAGCTGTGTGCTTAGAGCCACCTCACATAGTTGGCAGACTGGACACACACCTATGGACAAGAAATTACAGTCCTTGTGGTTTCCAGGGTATAATGTGACCACAGGGGGATAATATAAGCAACCTCGTGGAAAGGGGTCTCAGGAGTTCAGGTCAACAAGAAGTTGAACTGAGGGCCAGCCATACTCTGGGGTGCACGAGGCCCAGCACTGCTGCTGGGCAAGAGCAGGGGTTGTCCTGCTCTGCTCTGCACTGTGATCTCAGGTCCAGCACTGGGTGCAGGTTGGGCACCACAATATAAGGAGGACATAAAGCTGCTAGAGAGTGTCCAAAGGAGGGCTATGAAGATGGTGAATGCTCTAGAGGGGAAGATATATGAGGACTGGCTGAAGTCCCTGGGTGTGCTCAGCGCAGAGCGGAGGATCTGAGGGGAGGCCTCACTGCGGCTGCAGCTCCTCACAGGGAGCGGAGGGGCAGCGCTGAGCTCTGCTCTGTGTGACAGCCACAGGGCCCGAGGGAACAGCATGGAGCTGTGCCAGGGGAGGAGCAGCTGGGGGCTGGGGACAGGGTCTGTTCGAGAGATTGGTTGAGCACTGGAACAGGCTGCCCAGGGCAGTGGGCATGGCACCAAGCTGATGGAGTTCAATAAGCTTTTGAACAAGGCTTATTTAAACTTTGGGTGGTCTTGTGTGGAGCTTAGGTGTTAGATGCTATGATCCTCATGGATCCTTTCCAAGTTGTAATATTCTATGATTCTTTGGGTTTGGAAGACACCTCCTGTCTAACCCTCCTGCTTAAGCAGGAACACCCACAGCTGGTTGCCCAGGTAGCCTCCTGCTACATACAGACTTCCTCGGGCAGTGCTGCCCCCAGGGTTCCCTCCTCCCAGCCATCTTCCAGACTGGGAGCTGCTAGAGTTTGAAACAATTTCAGCTAGACTGCATTTATGCAAGATCGTAATACTTACTTATGTCAACAGCAGCCACACTCCAGCATTTATCTTCTGCACAAGAAACAGGATGAGGATGGAATGGATGAGGTTTCCAAGGATGACTTGTATGTTGCAAGTTTTAGTGGCATTAGCTAACTAAGCAAAGTCAGCTTTGAAGTAGCATGATGAGAATGTGCTGCAGGTGATACCGGTTTTGACATGAAAAGTGAAAGAGAAGCCTTCACTGCTTATTCTCATTTCAGGAATGTCTTTCTCTCTGAAGGAATGGACACCTAGTAAAGCTTTTGCATTAGGATGTTAACTTGTATTTACTGAGTAGATTTGAACACAGGCTATTACCATTTACCTCTGCAAATTTTTCATGCTGCTTCAGTTGGCTACAGAACAATTTTTCATCTCATGTTCAAATCTGATTTAAATAGTTACTTCATACACTTGAACAATTCCTTTATTTCACTCTCAGTAGTGTGTGAAAGGATGCTATGTAGCATATACTTGGATCAACTTCAGTGGAAGCTATTACCACTGCTACTGAACAAACTACCACCAACACAGAACAAATCCATTTTTAAGGGAACAAGCCTCAAAAAAAAAATAAATTACTTGCAAAACTTTGTATAGAGCTTACAGTATCCTACTCAATATACCGCCAGATCATGACAGAAATCTATAGCAACTCCAATACTTTATTAATAGCAAATGGGTAGTTCTTGAAAAAGTTACTTGTGCTTATGCTTGCTGTGACATATCTCTTCCCCGAAGAAAAGGCAGTGAAACACATAACTTACTCTCTATGACAGTGTCCACAACTCATTTTAGATGCCTGCATTTTTCTGATACCCTGAGAATCTCCTTCTAAGCTACTTCACTTCCTGCATTTTACCAAGTAAACTTTTTTCTTCTTTTCTATTCCAGTTGTTCAAATTCATCCGCCACCCTCTGCTCAAAACTATTTAGTTTTTTTCCTCCCACTTTTCAGAACTGTCATGGTTATCATCTCAGAAATGTGTAATAGATTCTGAAGATCTGATGTCATCTTGCTTGGCATATGTTACTCCCGCAAATAAGCTGTTGTGCTGAATAATGTACCATATGTATATTTTGAAGGTCTTCCTAGAACTGTGAAGACATATCACTGCTCTAATGGTGTGCTTCTTGAACCAGGGCTTTTGTCCTTTTAGAGCTTCCAAATCTGATGCTACCAACTGAAATGAAATCCTCAGTTCACCCTCTCTTCTGTAGAGCATACCGCTCTGCCTATCAAACCCTGAAAATATGTGCTGGGAAAAGCCTACTGTGATGATCAGTTGAAGAAAAAAATTGTGCTTGCTGGTATACGCCCACTTGTGCTGTAACACTTGAGGTGTTTTTTTGTGCTGTAACACTTGAGGTGTTTTTTTATGTGATGTTTTTTGCTTACATGTGGTTCTTGAGGGTGTAGGACAGGTTGGGAGGTGTAGTAGGAAGAAAATGTAGCAGTGAGTTTTGTTCTTCCACAGGAAACTCACCAGAAGGAGATTAAAAGTCCACATGATCTTCTTGTAGGGGTTCAAATGGCACTCAAGGAAAGCCCCTCTCAGAATACAGTGCAGAACTAGATCACATCACACAAAAAGGATGTATAGCCACTGCCTTTGAGGCTCTTGACTTGGCTGGACACAACCCTGTCTGACTTGGTCCATCATCAGCAAGAGGCCTTCTTTGAGTGAGGAGACAGACAAGACATCTCGAACAGCCACTTCCAGCCAGCACTATAGTGATGGTGTGTTGGAGGACTCTGACTCCCTTGGTCCTGGAGGCTGCAGCCCATGGCCTGGGAGGGAGGAGAGAAGGAACGAGTGTCCAGGGCACATAGGGTGGTACCTCAGTGATCTTGTTCCCAATTTAGGTAATGGTCTCTCCACGTCTTAGAGAAACTTCTGTAAGACCTTCTCTTGACAAAATGCAATCATGAGGGCACATAAAGGAGTGTTCTCCAATTATTATTGGATAGGAGGATCAGCTATAATGAGCCACTTTCACTTTTCAGCCTTAATGCTTTTGCATGCATGTTACCTGCATTGTGTGTCTAACTGATTCAGTTTTAAAGACTTCAAAGCCATTACACTGAAGTTTGATCACCACTGTGGTTTCTGGTGTAGAGTTAGCAAAATGTTATTTTTCCTGGATCTCATTTGGGAAAACACTAGGAACAGATGGTCTACTATCCAGGTTTTACAAGTGGTTCAAACAGGAGCAGGCACCCTGCACACTGCAAACATTTATAGAGGTTAAGCATAATCAGTCCCTGCTAGTCCCTGCCAGCTGCATTAATTATGTTAGTGGTGAGTATGGGGAAAGAGCCTAAAGAAATATAGTTTTATGAACATATTACATTATTCGATGCAGTATTTAAAATCACAGCCGAAGAGATGACATAGATGAAAGAGTCTATTGTCCGGAGAAGAGAATTTAATTTTCATGTTAGGTTATTTACTGATATTGGTGAGTATCGAAATAAATCTTTAGTTTCATTTTACCCTGCCAGTGGGAAAGGCTTTTACAACAGTTGCTGGAATGTTTTTTATTATTTATGATCAATTAGTAGAGCGGGAAAAGTAATGGCAAGATTTTGTTTGCACAGTAGTTCTTTGGGGCAACTGAAAAGAAGAAAGTGTTGGTATTCTTGCTTTGGCCCAACATCAGTTGGACTTTATGCCTCTCAGCTCAGTCTCCTTGAGCAAGACTCTGAGAGACATACTGTTCAAGATTTATAAAGCACAAAGCCTGTTTGCTGATAAGGAAAATTAGGACTCATTTTTGACTACACCTGAAGTGCAAGCCAACAAGAAGGTCCTTCTTTGTTCAGCAGTTTATAGGTGTATTTGGTTTCTAGTTACAGTTTTCAAGTTCAGCAAGAGCTGTACATCAGTAGAGATCAACAACCAGTAGAACATGCAGCCTGGTAATCTTCTTGCTTGCTTGTTCAGAGTGAAATGTCTGATGAGTTGAACACTTTCCCTTACAGGGGAAATATTTCCATTGCTGAAAATGTGAAAGACCTTTATTCTCAGTCTGTTAAAATCAATATAATGATTCATTTAATAGCCCAACCAGATCTTCTCAGAAATCACTACTACTCATAAATATATAAGGTGTAAGTTCTATTCATTAGTCTATAGGGAAACGGACCTGCAGGAAAAGATCTCATGTTAAATGCCACTAAGAGCACCCATGATACAAATGGAGTTATAAAGTTGAAATTTGATTCTGTCACACAATCTTTACAATGCATTTTTTAAACTCAGTCATGGGTGTTAGTGCCTACAAAATGTTCTATCGATGGCATATGGGTAATTTATAGAGTTAGTGGTTCAGGAGGAAATAAATCTTTTTTTCTAAGGCAGTACACTTTGGTTTACTTCTAGGACATAAAACCTATGGCCTGATCAGCTGGCTCCATCAACATACAATAGTAGATCTTTGTTTAACATGCACTGAATTTTAATGTGACTGAGAACATGACTTCTGGAATCTGAACAGAAGCAGAGTGTGATAATTGCTTGTATTATGACAGCCAGCATTTTGTTTCCTGGGAAAATTTGCAGCCACCGTGCTCAAGGCTTGCTGAGAACTCAGAGTAGTTGTTGTGACAAGGCATCATCAGGTTTGGCACTTCCACAGCAACCGAAGTTCTGCTGTTCTTTCCAAAGCCTTAAATACTTTTAAATATCTTCTGGGAAAGAAAGAAAGAAAGGGGGAAAAAAAAAAAAGCCAAACAACCACCACCACAACAACAAAAAAACACAGCTCTGCCTCATGCACTTGACTCCTCATAGGAGTCACAACTATGTTCAGTTTTGGATGAGGGAAGAGGCTTGGAAAGGAAGGAAAATCAAATTCACTTATGCTCTAGCAAAACTAATTTCATTTGAAGAAATTAAAAGGACAAGTATTAACTCATTATGAAGTAACAAGATAAATGCTTCCATCAAGACATAATCCTTTTCTTTCTTTCTCTGAATCACTTTGTCAGAAGCCCTGGGTAATTCTTGTCATTATATATTCTTAAGAATTAAAGTATTAGTTCAATAGAGAACAAACAGTTTAGAATGTATACCTGTGCCATAGTTCTGGCCCAGTTCAGCCCTTTTAAGCAGCTACACAAAATTTTAACTCTCCAGCACTCACAGTACCTTTGCCTTGTGCTGAGGCATTTGAAGAACGACAACACTTTTAACACAAGGTGATATAGCACAACTCAGAAAATGTGGATACTGGCATTACATCTAGTCTGACTTCAAGAGGTGAACAGGTCCTTGTGCAGGATCCTGTCCTCGTATTTACAGACATACTCCTTTCTGACTGAAGGTTTCTTTGTCATCATGCTCCCAGTCTGGTAGCCTTCTTTAGCTCTTGCGTTGTAATTTCTGCAGCAATAGTGCGTGGTGTAATTTTTATTTATTTATTTATTGGCTGTCACCAGTGCTGAGTACAGTTCAGATAGGGTGAGAGTGATTCCAGCAGCAGCTGAGCCCTCTGTGGGCTACATGGGAGCCAATCTCCCAAGTGCTGCAGCTGCACAACATGCTAGGAGACAGAGAAGCCAACTTTACGAAAACCTTCTCACAGTATTCAGCTGATAGCTCCTGTAGCTTGGAAAGACCTAACTAAGGCCAGTTCTTTGACCTGTTTCAAGGTAAAAGCGTGTTAGGGAAGAGGTGTTAAAACACAGTTAAAAATAATGTAGAGAAGCGCTCAGTGCATATTGTTCTGTAAGGGTAATACCATTGCAGCCGCAGCTGCAAGCAATCATATTCCCTTTCAGAAATTCTCTCCTGAAGGTCTGTGCCTGATGTCAAAATGTACGTTTTATACTGAGAGTTAAACAAATGAAGTGCATTCCTTCATCTGCAAAAACAGTTTTTAGCTCATTATAACCTCATTTGCGTGGTAACAAAGAGCCGAGGAATATAGCTGATTCTACTCCTGAAAGGCAGCACCCGACCTGCAACAGCAGGGTACCTTCCCATGATGTACCTCAGGTTACTGGTCACTTCTTGCAGAACTCATCTGTTGAGTAACCAGAAAGGTTATGACAAAGGGCAAAGATCAAAGGAGCAAAAGCAGCACAACACTTACACCACATCAAGCTATTTCATTTATTTGAAGGCAGTTTTAATGCTTTGACCTGTAACAGCACCGAAGGCTTCGTCAAAGGGCCTGAAGAGAAAATGAATTTTGCAAAAACAGGGAGAAAGTAGAGGCAAGTTAATATATGCTCAGATGTTGTCAGAAGAAACAGGCAGGCAAATCTTTACAGTGAATATACATCAATTCTTTAAAGGGTGTGCCACCTCCATATGCTGAATTACCTACATTTTTGTGGGAATTACCTCAAACCAAGCCCAAGGGAGGCATCTGGTATCCTACAACGGAAGGACGTGTTACTAAAGCTGAAAACACTCAAGAAAGTTATTAAAATCTCAGACCACACTGAAACGACTGAAAGAGAATGCAAAGGGTATCATTATTGTCAAGAACTAGCAGCTAATTGCTCAATGAAAATCAGATGGTTTGCATCCTGTGGGTAACTTCCAGGAGTGTAGCCTATTTTATTTCATTCAAACGGTCTCTGGAAGAAATGTGGTCTGTTTTTATTCTGTACCCTCCCCCTTGTGGCATTATACAATTTCAGTAATGCTTTAACAGAGCAGCAGATGCAGTGAAACAATGTAGGCTCTGAGACTGTCAAGAACCTTTTTTTATAGCTTGACAATTCATAGAGCAGATGTCATTCTGGCATGTATTGTTTCTTTCTCCAAGTGTACATTTTATGATACAGGAAATAAGATGTTTCCCTTTATTCCAGTGGACAGGTTTCTTACTCAAATGGTGAACAAAGCGCCTCTCAGAATTGATTTTTCATTTATGTCAGACTTTGCAAGGCATGAGAAACCAAAAGGCATGCGAGAATTTGGGATGCCTGAATGGCGGGTTAAAAATTTGAGTGTGGAAAACAGTCATGTGCAGGCGTGGGCAAGAATTTGCTACAAACACATGCCCTTACTGTGAAGGAGGTAAGGAAATCGTCCTTTACTCTGCCAGATAAAACAGCAAACTCATATTCTGCCAAGGCTTTCCAGGCTACAAACCACTTTAGAAACTCAGCATGTGCATTCATCCACCCCTGGAAATCAGCCCCCCTCATTCCTCAGGAACACCCACCTCTTCTGCAGCCCCATGAGTCACCCAGCCTTCAGCAGCCTCCTTACAGGAATCTGGCCCACTCAGGAGCCCAGCCCTGAAGCACTGACAAGAACCAGTGCAGAGAACTGTTGCCATCTTGATAACAGGGAAAACATACCAGACAAATATTCTTTTCAACATCTACGCTTACCATTAGACACAAGTTCCTAAAACTGATATGGGTTCTTCTTGAGATAGTTTCCTTTATGAAATATACAGGTCAGCGCTCAGAGTTTCTGTCATCGATACCCCAGATTCTCTCATTTAAACTCTGTCAGGATTGGTTCAGAGGTGGTGCTTGTCATGCCTGTGGGTGAATTCTGATACCCAAAGACAAAGAAATGATATCTGCATTTGCCCTCTGTCCAACTCCCAGCTGGTCATGAAATTTCAGGGCAAAAGCCTTAAAAGGAATTATGGGAACATATCAACATTCACCAAATCTTCCCAAATCCAACCCAACAAGCAATCATATGGACAGCTTGCATCTCCAGGTCTTCCTCAAACTATTGAGACCTCAGGAGAGCAAACGGGATCTCAATGTCAGTGTCAGGACATGCTACCGTAAGTCAGGGACCTCCTACATCAGACTGACTTGAGCAAATCTGAGCATAATCTAAGGCTGACCAGATAGAAAACAGAATAGGTAACACCAGGAGAAGTGGGGATCATGACCTGCTTTCCCCACTGTCATTCACTGCAGGACTGTGAAGCAGCCCTCCACCAAAGACTTGAGCACAAGTCTTTGGTGGTGTTTGACATCCATTGGGCAGAGCTGCAAGCACCACAGAGACCTCAGAGGTGACACTCAAGGCCTGCACAGCACTCAATCTGGTAGCTATCAGGCACCATACTGACTACAAAACATATTTCAGGAGGAAAAACAGAGAAAAAAAAAAAAAAAAACCAAGAGGAAGACAAAAGCAAGCATCTTGCCTGCTTCGGCCCTTTGGAGTGTGTCACTTTGTGCTCCACATGGAGTGCCACTAATTGCCATCACCATTTCAACACACACTTCTGGAAAGACAGAAGTCAGATTCAGCTAAAAAGAAGGAAACTAGATAAACAGAATAATCCTTGTGAGCCACAAGGTAAGAAGATAGAATAGATGAGAAACTGCTTTCTTGCCCCGTGAAAGTCCGGGGTATTTCCAAGTTTTTCACACCCTGCACTGAGGAAACAGTGTCTTTCAAGAATTTGGGGGAAAATAAGGTATCACTGCCCACTGCAGAACAGCTACTAGGCCATTGGCTCATATGCTTGCCTAGAGCCATGGAACAGCCTGGATTATCATTTTTCTTAGCTAGGGGCAGAGAGCTGAGTTTCCCCTCCCATGTAATCAGAGAGCATTAACTACTCCGCACAAACTTAAACCTGTCCCACATCCATCAGTTCCCTTCCTCATGAAATTTCTAGCTGAATATGAGCAATCTTTCTTGCCTGAAATGGTACATTTTATTTCTGAAGAACACAGAAGATCAAAAAATGTGCTTTTTCCAACAAAGTTTCAGCAGAAGATCCATTGCTGGCCTGGAAGAACTTCAGCTCTTCCTCCTCCCCACAGCTGCTGTTGAGTGGTAGAGCATGCTGCTGGAAGAATTTCTAAAGATGCCTCTCACTGTGACCACAACTAAATGTAAATCTTGTTGGGGAATCCTGAGCTAGACATATCATGGCCCACTTTCCCACTTTCAGCAAGTATTGATCTTGTCTTTCAATAGTGAGAAGAAAAGCTTTTTAAAGTTTTATCACTACTTTTTTCCTTTTTGTTGTTGTTATGTATGCATGTGTGCATGCTCTTATAACTGTCACAACACAAAGACACCCCATAGCTGGAACCTACATAGAGACCTAAGGATTTTCCCTTTAGCATCTGACTCTTTAACACTATAGCATTCAAAGGCAAGGTAAATATGCTGCAAGAATGGAGGAAAAAAAATGGAGAGGTTGTACTTATGATTTAAAATAAAAACAACTAGAGGAAGTGTAGGGAAAAGAAAATGAGCCAAGTTTGTTTGAAGTAATTACCTACATAAGCAAGTAATTGCAAGTGCCGAAAACCCTATAAGAACTTAGGTAGGCAGTAACAGCTCTGTGGAAGTCAATATGGAGTGATGCATCAAAGTGAGAGGGCCAGCAGGGAGATGCTGTTTACAGCACAGTATGGAAAAACAGTCTGTTCCTCACCTAGCAAAGGGCAGTTCCCAACATGACTGTTATTGCCACTTGCACAACTGCCATTGTGCCAACAGATAAATCAGCTGGCAATAACTGATAAACGATCACCCACTGCAGCAAAAAAAAAAAAAAATGCACAGGAAGCTGGACTTCCATCTCCTTTGCTTAAAGGTTGCTCTGTGTAGGTCATAGCTTTGCAGACTCACACTTCACTGTGCACACACTCCCTCCCTCACCTCTACACTCCTGAAGACAAATCTGTGAGGTGTTTGTGAGGATTGACAGGCTGCCTTATCAAAATGGCTTGGCAAATGTAAGCTGAGAACTGGCTGCTTACAAAGGGACTGCAGCCTCTTAATGAGCCTGCTTGAAACCGAAGGTATGCAACTTCTCTACACTCTTGCTTTAAATTAAGAACCTGGAGCACTCTGTATTTTGGTAACAGTAGATCACCAACAGGCTCACATACAACACTTTGACACTGTAAAAATGTGGAATGCTGACATTCATGATGAAAAAGCACGCAGTTTCAGTGAGAGGGAATGAGCAGAAGGAAGCTGAATAGCACTGTGAAGAGCCTTTTGCCATAGGCACATTTACTGCAAAATCTTATTTACTGTGGTATTCAAGTTGCTCCATCATTAATTCACACTCTCAGCTTAGCTTTCAGTGAAATTTACAACAAACCTAGCTCATCTGGTAGTGCACTAGACCAGACTGGTCTAAAGCGTAACAAGTCCCTTCTTTGTTTATTCTTCAAAACCTGCAGGAAATCATGGACTCCCCCACCACTCTGCCCACTGGAGGCTGGTGAAGATGACTTTCGTAATCCCACCACCTGCCTACACTCAACCGCTTCTCACCTCTCCCAGCAAAGACTCATACGCCCACTCTCTTCCATGCAAAGCCACCTGGGGATGCTCCCTCACGTGGCCTGGGTCAAAACACTCAGCAAGCTGAAACTGCTAGCTGTTCAGCAAGAACACTCCGAGCAGCTCCCAGCAAGATGGACTGGTGCACCTGTGATGACCAAAATGCCTGGACCAGTAGGGTAGAAGAGAGCAGTGTGTCTACTGTTCCAGTTGGGACTGGATGAGAACAGTGTTTGGATTCTGAGTGGAAAGCTGTTGGTCGCATACTCTGATCTTTGATCAGCCCAGCCCACTGTGGGACATTTTAATACCACCTGTGGTGTTCAGTGGCCTGATCCTAGAGTCATACGTATCAGGGCAAGTAGCACATGCATCAAAATTCGTCACCTCATGGGCAGTGGTTAGCACTAAGAGGGATTGTGGATTCAAGCTAACCACTAACAACAGACTAAAATTATTTGTGAAACTGGAGGCTTTTAGCTTGTTGCTATTTGCTGGCAAAACTAGCAAATATTTTTTCAACACAGTGTTCTGTTAGTTGATGCGGTCTTTATGTTAGGACTTCTTGCTATCAACAGCGTAGAACAGCCAGATTTGAGCTACATCATAGATTGTCACACTGTGTAAAAGGCTACTCAGCCTTCTGTACAATAAAAAAAAAAAAAAAAGAAGAAGAAAAAAAATGAAGGATTCCTACTGCAATGCCAAGAACAACCCAACCAAAAGGGGAAACCTCCTCAGTCGAGTCCAGAAACTGCTTCAGCCAGGAATCAAATACAATCAGTTTTTTTTTTCTTAATGTAGTGCTAAACTTCATTAGCAAAAGTAGTGTTTTAAGTGTATACAGAAGACTAACATATCCCAACAATATTTTAAAAGGGAGAAAAAGACATTTGTAAAGATATCTTGGAAACGTTAATGGCATCTGCCCATTCCCACAACCAGCTCATGGAAATACACAGAACAGCCCTAAAGACATCTACACATAAACTTTCAATACAGGATTGCCTACAAGTAGAAGTGTTAAATTTACAACCTGCCAGAGCAGTTCACTTCACTTAAAACTAGTGGCCTTCTCCACAAGAGAAAGCGCAGCAGGCTGGATGAGCTGCTTGAGAGGTAATAACCTGTGCCAGCCTCCACCTTCCAAGAGGAGGGCAGAGAGGAGGAGGCCTGCTAGCTACTGTGATAGCATTAATACAACAGAAACACAAAAGTATATGCACTAACATTGTGCAGGTGTGTACACAAGAAAACCCCCCACAACGGTATTCTGAGAGCACAGGGCTGCAGTGTGTACAATAAGCAGCTGCTCTATATAGAAAACAGCTTGCATATGATGATCTCAGGGCTCTACTAGAGCTTTGCTAGAAGGGCTGACTGCTTATGCCTGCATAACATCGCAGTCTTGGATATTGGAAAGTCAGTCACTGTAGCCAGTTTTCACCCAGTTTTGTAAGGATCTGCATCTAGGTAGGAAGCTAAGGCTTTCTCTACATTCAATAGAGATGCACACTTTAAAACCTGAACTCACAGATATTTTAGGTACCTACTGTAAAGACGCAAATGACAACTAAACACCACCTTTCTCCATTAGCCAGAGAATGAGCTTTGGCTTATTTCAATGCAGATTAACTGCATTTACTCAAATGGATCCCACTTTTGGCATCCTAACTTACCAACTTTAAAATGCTGGTACACAAATACAGCAATAATCTAAAGGGCAAGTCTGGGTTGTCAGACCAGAGATTACACTTTCCACATTAAGGAGTCCGATTTTGAATTCCACTTGGATAGAAAGAAATGACGCGCATAGCTGTGCAACCACACAGGTTGTCTGGGATTGTGTACAGCACTGCATGCAATGGCTGTTCTAGCCCCGCAGTCCTCTGCCAGCCAGTGAATGAAGTGGTCAAGCAGATTGTGCTGTCACACTGGCTAAGGCTCACATTTAAAAGCTTAGAAAGCCTGTGCTTCTTCGTATCACCATAAAAGCAGTTGTCTTGAAAGGGTTACTACTGAGCTATAACTAGTATTAAAGTCAGACATGACGAATACATTGAATTGTTCCAAATTCTAGCAGTCAGCAGTTTATCTTGTCCATAAAAAACAAAACAAACAAACAAGAAAAACACAAGAACTAAGACAAGGTAGGGGGGAAAAAAGCCAAAAACCCGACAATCTACATTAAAAAATACTACCAAAAATCCAACAAATGTCTAAAATTTTAATCTTGGAACAATGACCCTTTCACAAAAATTTTCAAGACTGAGTGTACATATTCACAACAGCAACAGAATAAGGCATATTCTCCATATCCGTGTTTCAATAAAAGACGTTGAAAAGCAATGTGAACTGATCTCATTTAAACCTGTCAAGCAGTAAAGACTTCAAGCATTTTACTTACTTTTATACGTACTAGATTGTCAGTTTATTCACAATTATCATGAGTATGTGCTACACTCATTTCAAAAATCACTGAAGCAAATATTCTAACACGAGCAAAAGCTTAAACCTTAAAGTGCTCATTAGATACCCAACATTTTAGTTATAATTAGGAAATGTTGAAGATTACTACATTCCTTAAACAGAATCTGAAAGAACATTATATACACAATCTACAGTCATCAGTATAAATAGTAAATAATTTAACTTTGTATCTCAAATGTGACTAATAGCAAAGGGATTCTAAGAGACTACCCTGATTCTGCCAGAAAAAAAAGATAGAAAAAGAAATCAGAAGAGTCATCCCATACAGTCACAAGAATTATGTATCCCCAGTGCTGCCATTTTGGTCAATCTCTTTGACTAATTCTGATTATATCATTCGTGAAGCACCTACCACTACATTACCAATACAGCATCACAGCAGCTTTCTTGTGACAAAATTGATTGGGTCCACTGAACAGGAAATGTTGCTACTAAGAAGTGTGATGAGACTCAAATTCCTTAATTATACAGAATAAATATGTACTACAATGCATTACAGTTTGCAGAGATAGAAAACCTCTGAACTACACTGTCAAACAATAAAATTTAGATGTCCTATATTATCATTTTTCAATGAACCATAGTGCTTAGACAACAAGTTAGAGGTATCTGTGACAAATGCAAAAGCCTAAACTGGCTGTTTCACAAGTCTAACCGGTTCAATTCAATCCAGATCCACAGTATATTTACTAGACAAGTCACTCATTCTAATAAGAGCAAGTCAAACCTCTCTACCTCACCACCAGTTCTATGCAATTTTGACTTACATTTTTCTGGCTTGTGGTATTATCCTGTGCACAGGTGAAGCCAGTTTCACACAGAACTAATACGAGTTCACTGGAACAGGCTGCCCAAGGAGGTTGTGGATGCCCCATCCCTGGAGGCATTCAAGGCCAGGCTGGATGTGGCTTTGGGCAGCCTGGGCTGGTGGTTGGCAACCCTGCACATAGCAGGGGGGTTGAAACTCGATGATCTTTGAGGTCCTTTTCAACCCAGGCCATTCTATGAATCTATGAGATATCTGTGAAATGTTAGTACTCTCAATCACTGTACTCTTCATGGCACACATGCTTCTCAACACTTCCTGTTAAAGTACAGCTCAGCAGGCTTTGAAAAATGCAAACGCCCTTAAAACACAAACACAAGAGTGTTCGTGAATATACATAAAGAGTATATAGCTTCCTGTCATTGTTTTTCACTTCTCATCTGCAAAGATGAGTAACACTTCATTCTCTTCCAGTCTTTTCACCAATTCTACAACTGGACTTCGTAGCTTTTGGAAAGATACAACAGTATACCCACTAACTTACAATAACATGATTACAGTAAATCAAAAGCCATGAAGTAAAACAACAGTGAAACTTCTATATAAATGCACTGGAATTCTGTAAAAATTGCATTTTAACTTTTGGTCAACATTTCTGCTAAAGTCAAAGTCTGCTGTACAAAATCATGTTAATGTCTGCAGGAATAAGCCCCTTGTTTAATACTTTAGTTTTAGCTTAGCGTGTAGTAAGCCTGAACTACTAGTTTTCTTAAAAATAAGAGACAGGATATTGTAAAGCTGTGTTTCTTCCCTACTTGAACCCATAAGTAGATTCTTCCCTTGTAAAACCACATTCGTGAGAAAAATTGCTGTGATATTCAGAAGAATTGAAGGCAAGCAAATGTGCGTGTGCAACAAAAGCTGTCAAGGTGACAAACGATTCAGTGGACTGCTTTCTTCTCCACCTGCAGCAAGCTTGAGCGTTGTTATCTTCCGAGGGGGGTGCTGAGGACTCTTACGAAGGTTGTCATCCATCTGCAGAGAAATAATGAGAGCCGGATCTGGCAAACAGTAGAATGTAAGTTACACAATTAGTCTACTTGTCAGGACTCCTATCAAGAATTCTGGTTTGTTGTTTTTCGGGTGGTTTTTTTTCCTTAACCTTCTTATTTTCTTTTAGCCTTTCTTATTTTACCTAAAACAATGTCTTGGTTCCTTTCTTCTCCCAAGAATCTACATTTTCTTAAGCGTTGCTATTCATTCCATTTGCATATGACAAATTAAACATAAAGCATGCAGATATACTTCTGCTCTGCTCAAGTCATTTTTTCAAGATTACCAAAGAAAGCAACACTTCTGCCTTCTTCTAAGAGGTCACAGTTTCAATTTTGTACAAGAGCCAAACACTACTAGAAAGCAGATCAAAAGTCAAATTGCTAACATAAGTGGGTATTTTTGCGTGCTCAGCACCTTACAGGAAGAAATCTTTTTTCACTTAGAAATGCTTTGAAGATGCGAGATGAATTCAGATCAGCTAAGATTTCAAAAACTATTTAATAAAGAGATAGTAGTATGATCTTTTCAAATATAGGTTGAAATTAATCTCTGAATATAAACATTTTACATTTTTCATAGGATAGCAATCTAATACCCTGTGTGTACTGCAGGATCAAAAAAAGATTTATTGCTACAGAATAAGCAGAATCACAGAAGACAGCACAGGGGAAATTTCCAAAGGTAGTCTAGTCCTACTCCTACTTCCTCACGGTAGGATCAGCTTTACCTAAACCATGGCTGATAAATGTCTACTTAGCCTATTTTTTAAAACTTTCACAGCCACACTTCAATACCACAAAGAGATACAATACCAAATGCTACAGAAGCTGAACGTTATTAATGATCCATCTGATACACTGATCTTTTTTAGAAAGTGCATTCTGTCCTTCCAGTAGAAGTTTTCATGCATCAGTAAACTAATTCTTCATAATTATTTTTAACATAGGTTGCATAGCTCTTATAGGTGCTGAAGCATGGCCTTGGAAACACAGGAATAAAAGAAGCAGGAGAAGGAAGCACTGTATACTAGTAACTGCAAGAAATCAGCTGGGAGCAAGGAGACCTGGGTATTGATCTCAGCAAGACCAATTTCGGAGTTTTGCTTGTAAGTTTTCTTGCTGAGGTCTTGCAAGACCATTTCTAATTCTGATCAATACATTTACATTCCCCATCGCATGGTAGATGCACTTGTGGAAAGACAATCATCTACTGTTTATATGTGCACTTGCAAGGGCATCATTGGCTGTAGTAAAAATTTTTTTTTACGACAAGGCTTTATCAATTACTTTCTTTCAAAATAGATAATTTTCTCCCCTCATCTCTATACAAAGTACCACACCAGAAAAGAAACAATTCAAATAAAATGTTCATTGTACAGTTGCAGCTGTATTTGCGAACAAATAACCACAAAGCAGCAGGATAATAAGGAGACTGAAGCAAAAGTAACCTTTTCAATCAAGTTGGATTCCTTATTTACAAGCTGTGTGAGTTTCTGCAGATTAGCATCTGCTGTATCCTGTCCAGATGGAGAATGGCCTAGAGAGTAAGGCAGAAAGATGAAGGCTGAAAAGGTATTTACAAAAGCTTTTACATTCTTAAAAAGAAAGAAACAAACAAATATTGGAAGAAAAGTTCATGCAGTATTTTTTATCCTAAGATGAATTCAAGTGGAAAAGCCATTCTTTGTCAGAGAAACAGAAGCACTAAGCATGAGCCATAGCACAGATACAAGCGGATTTTGCCAAGGCATTACAGGCTTTAAATCTGAGAATTAAACCTTGCCTTTAATTTTCAATCCTTTCTGCACAACTGTGGAAGCTTCTCTGCATCATTTCTCCACAGAACCTTCAGCACAAATTTATAAAATCCTATTATGCTTTAGTTCAAATGTGGAAACCACCACTACTACTTCAAACAGATTATACGTGAGAAGAAGTGGAAGAGAAACACTACTTACCTGTAATAGTTAACTTGAAATAGCAGGTTAAAATATCATCACAGAAGCGACACAGGTTGGTAAGCTGTTTCAAATGCTCTTGTAATTGTACTCTAGGGAAGCACACTTTATAAACTGGTGCAAGGAAACCAAACACAAAGGCATCCAAGGTAGTAGGTCTGAAAATAATGTCAAAACAGAACAAAGCCCAAGTGTAACTGAGGTAAGACATCAAGACCTGCAGAACGTAACCAGTTTCTGTATACATCAGACAAAATTTAGGACAGAATCTTTTGAGATTTTCAGGCATTGCATTTATCAGATATTAAAAGACACTTTGAACACACTATCTATTGATTTCAGCACCTCTGAATTAGAGACATGCTGATAAACTGAAATAGTTGCTTTAGCATTAAAATCCAATCATGTGTCATGCACACTGATAAACAATCCACTCTAGAATACATTTCTGGCATTACAGAAGCCAAGCAGACAAGATGCATGCCAGTGGAGCAGGATCCTTTCACATGAAGAGGTCTAACCTCACTGGCAAAGGGAACAGCTTGTCCTTCTTGGGCGCTGTCTTGGCAATATATGCTTCCTGTTCTATGCATACAAGGAAGAGCAGCCTTCTCACACCTATGCCATCTTTTCAAGGAGCTACTAGTAACACTTCAGGCTTCAGGTATTTTTTCTACAAGCAATCACAGGAGGTGACATTCACTGGATAGAGAATAATTCTTTAGCAGAACCCCAACTCATTAAGCATCCTACATGAGCTGATGTAGGCAGGATCTGACACACTATGGAAAGATGCAATATAAAGGAGATTGTGGACTGATTGCTTCCAAAGATCACACAAAAAGCAGGGTATGAATTGTGAACCTACTGTGCAGCACCTTCTAACATTCTAGCAGATTAAAAAAAACAAGTGTTAAGCATTCACAGAATCACGTGGCACCTGTTTATTAAAAATAACAACAAACACCAACATCAAAAACAAAGAAAGCACACTCACGTATTTCCAAAGAAAAACTGAGATGTTCCCAATCTCTTGGACAGGAGATTTAGGCACTCCTTGGCATCCCTGTATATCTGATGAGACACAAAACTATTTAAGAGTCCTAGCTGCAGCAAATACTAGTAGACACACTATCATACACCATTATCACAGTGTGCTAGCTTATTTCATGACAGTACCAACTTACAAATTCTTTTCTACACAACATGTACCTGTGCTTCCACTTCAGTAAGACTGTAGAGAGGAGGGCCTCCTCTGGTCAGCAAGATCCTGTTGAGTGCTTCCCTGGACATCTTTCCAGGCAGATACAAACTCAGCGGGAAGGGAATCCTTGAGGCAAACCATGGTTTTGTTACACTGCAGTAATTTTCAGCCTCAACCCAAAAAGTGTGGAGCTATATCAACACAAGGAAGAGTATGATTGGAATTTGAGTGAAAACATTAGACTTCTCTTAAAAGTATAATGTGTAAGATTTGTCACAGGAGAAAAAGGAATTATCATACTTTAAAGCACTTAGGCTCTGCACAGGATTATACTAATCCTTTGAGTTTAAGGGTATATAATTAAGGCCACAGAGCTACCTTCAACCTAAATAAAAAGATAATGCTTATATATACATGCACAAAATTGCATACACTGTTACGTGTACACATGCATATATACACACATGCGTATACTGTACAGAGAAACTGTATTACTACATAAGTTGCAAAGGTACAGGACCAGGTTTGAAATTTTTGGAATCTTCTTTTGAAATTTTATGTACATTTTAAAATGAAAATATATTAGGAAATAAAGAATTTGAAAGCCTTGCAGGATAACTGAAGAGGCTACCTATGACACTACCTGGTTAAAGTACCTTTTCCTGTATAAATTCAAGTCAAAGGTATTCAACAGATCAAGTGCCTGCAAATTTTTTTTATAGCTATAACTTATACTAAATTGGTGAGGGTGTGTAGCCATGTGTTATTTACTGAACTGAAAAATGAACTAGTGGTGGGTATTTCAAAGGTTACCACTTAACAGCTCAAAAGGCTTTCAGAGCTGTGCACCCCACATCAGCCATACCACACGTTACTCCAAGCTTTTTCAAAAAGCATCATGAAACAAAGAATTGCCAGAATAAGCTGTTTGCAGGATACTGTTCCCAAAAAGCATCTAAGAAAAAACACATTCAGAGGTGCCATTTTAAAAGTCTCGCTTAAGTTCATTATTATTACTTCACACCTCCCACGCACTTTTTTCTTTTTCAAAGTTGCTAGGCAGTCTTTTCAAAATTGGACGAAGAACGCAAATAAATTCAAGCCGGGACTATGGCTGAGAAACCTCTCTGTCTCTCTCACTGGGCACCTCTTATAATACTCGTAAAATTACAGCCAGTATATTCACTAGCATTTACCAGAGCAGGAAGCAATTTCTCTTCAAGTAGTGCAATATAGGCCAGTGTATCAGCTCCTTGTTTTGCAGACAATTCATAATCAGCATTGTATCTCTGTGAATTTAAAAACAAAACAAAATGACCACAAACAGAAAACAGTCACCAACCACCTCATACTATAAATAGTGTTACATGGAACTTTCCAGAAAGATGATCTACACAACACAAAATAACCTCAAACTTAACAGCTACCAGGTTATCAAATATACAATACTTTTCTGGACAAAAGACATGCAGTTTCTGCAATTGTTTTCCTTCAGTTCTTCAGACTAGCTGCGTTACAGCTCCTAACATTTTCCATTTCTACTTTCCCATTCTAAGATTTTGGGGCCCTCTCACTGCCAAAATAACTCTTGTGCCTACTTCCCACTGCTTTCTAAGCCACTGTCCTGTAACACAGAGGAAATTTTTCAGTGTACGTAGTGCTGAGGCAAACCTCTGGCAAGACCTCACCTGTATTTCTGAGGACACATCTGTCACTTCAGTTGTTGTAAGCATTGAAAAAAAGAAAGAAGGTACTTCTGTCTTTTAATTACCATTTCATACTTTTAAAAATTGAATGCTAACAATAAAGGGGATAAAATGCACAGCTAAATTAACGTTGTTACAGCTACCTGAGCTTTTAAGTCAAATAATGAATCCTTTCAAGTTATGCTGAAAGGGTTGGTAACCTTTTAGGAATTTCGCTAATTTAGAAATGGCAAAAATTGGTGTTGAGCCACCCTATTTTTAGGTATCTTAAAAGCATGCATATTCCTGGTACACTTTGAGTTAAATAGGGTGCTGTTTTTCCATCAATATGGAATCTTTGGTATTTAAATGGATAGGAAACTGCAGAATTTTAAAAACATTGTCTGAAATCTCATCCCAAATGCTCAGTTTTCAGATTCTACTTTTCTCCAGAGAAAGATTTAAAGTTTCACTAACATGCCTTTCATCAGATAGTCTCCTTAACTAGGCAGGAACAGCATTTCTAATGCAAAGACAGAACAGTGGGCTAGAAGACCATCTTAGAAATAAAAACGATGATGCCATGCTTTATTAGACATCTTAATACTTGTGAAAAGAAGCAGTAGTATAGCTTTATTCTTTTTGAATAAAACACTGAAAGATCTAGAAAAGGCAGGCAAGATTTGACTACACAGTAACATGACTGCATCAAGAAATGCCTGCAGACATTTTAATGCTTCAAGATACAGAAAGACTACATAGATGAAAAACAACACCATATGTGTTATCCTTCAGAAAAAAAAAGAAAGAAAAAAAAAAAACATCAGGAGATGATTACCCATTTAAACAGTTAAAACTACACTTCCCTCACTGTGATCTCCCTAGGTCTGCAAAGCTGCAATGACGTTAAAGTGTTATAACAAACAGCATGATGAAACTCAGTGAGGAACTGCTCAGTTGAGGCCAGCCTGTTGTCCTTTTCAATGAAGAATTTTCTCATGCCTATTTTTAAGTTTTTCATAACAACCAAACTTTTAAACAGCAATCCGTGATCCACCATTTTGCAATTCTCATGTGTGTACAAAATATAGAAAAGCAGTGAGTCAGAACTGGTTTCCAGGTTTTAAGAAGCCTGTATCAATCTGTGTGGGGGATGCAAAAAATTCACTATGAGGTAGAGAAAACCAGTCTTCTGAGAGCAACATACCTGCTTTCTTAAGAAGTTTAGTATTTTTGCTGGCTGAGAAATAACAGTGTCTTCTGATATCAGAACAGGTACATCTGCTAGAAGGCACAAATAATTCAGTCAAAAGAACTTATATGTAGTAATTCTAACGTAACAAGAAAGTGATCAGTCACTTCATCTGTTTTCCTTTTCTCCATTGCATGCTCTGACCTTCCCAAACACACGTGTAAAGTAAGCTATATGTAGTTGATTTCTATCAAGATCATACACATATGTGGCATATGGTGGCCTTTGCTAATAATACATTAAAAAGGGCCCAGACTGAAACCAGTGTCATCTACTAGATATTTGATACTTTGAGATCCAGGCTACTTGTCTGGATTTCAACCAGAATATCAGTTAGGCCTTTTTCATCCTATTTTTTCTTTGCCCTCGCTAAACCATTTTTACCACCTACAGCCACTGATTAAGCTACAAGTACCTAAAGAAGATCTCTTCCAGAACCAAATTATTTTCTTCTCCCAGAAGCATATTAGTCTGCTTTTACTCATTAGATTGTAGAATTAAAAACTGCAGACTGTAAATCTCTTTAACAGAGGATGCCTTATAGCACATTTACAATATACCTGCCACATTGAGCCTAACAGGACTATTAAGCTAGATACTACTAAAATATCAGTTATAAAATATCTTGGTTTTTTTTTTTTTTTTTTCTGGTAGGGATTTTAATTATCTCGCCCATGAAGAAAGCCACAAAACTTACAGAGAAGCAAACAAAATTAGTTCTTCGTAGTTCTGCTAATAGAAAGCAATACACCAAAGAGTAAGAGTGAAAGGTGCAACTGCGTCATGTAGACACAGTAATGCCTAAATTAAAGACATGGTAAGTTTAAGTGACAAACTACTTCACTTTGCAGTGACGTTACTTGTCTGGAATACACCAACACAATGACCTAAACTCTGAGCAAACAGATAAGCAGCATGTAGAAATATCCAATGTAAAGAAATCCTCTGACATCATCTCTGACAACCCATTTGGCACCTACCTTGTCAGCCACCTTTCCTGATTCAACTTCTGTAACTTAGCACAGTACCAAATATCCCAGCCAATGCAAGTTACACTCTTTCAGGCTCATGTTCTACTTCCACCCTCACAAGCTTGTTAAATCACGTGTAATTAAGGAATGCTACTTCCATTATGCAAGTCTAGTAACTACCATATAAATATTTCCATGCGACTGCCTTCAGTGTATCATCTGTTCAGAGTGCCTGACAAAACAGGTGTGTGCTTTTGCATTACCACTTTGTTGACTCTCCTCTGCATCACCCGTACACATTTTACTAAAGTGCCCTTTAAGGCATTTTATTTATATCTTCTGTTACTTGTCCCTTGCAAAATCATCACACTCGATTCTGTAAAGATGCTTATTAATATGTAATGCAAGCAGGTAAACCACATAGGGACGGATGGAACATGAACACAAAACCAAAGGAAATGGAGAAAAAGAAACCTTGGGAGTAGAATCCACACTTCTAAAGCGATGAGGATTAAAATAATAGAAATGCAAATAAGGTACCTTTTGGAGTGCTCCAGGAATTATTTATAGTATTCACTGTCAGAGGAGCACCAGAGAATTTAGCATAAGCCTGCAACAGATTGCAGAAAATAATCTAGTCAGCACATATAAGTGTAAGACAGCAATTCCAACAGCAGGCCTGGGCATTCCGATCAGCTGTGCTGGGTTAAACAAAAGTAATTCCTTAAAAGTTCACCAACACTATGCACGCCTGCGTTTCTGAACCAGGAGCAGGCTCCTGTTTTTGAGGGTTCTGGTCAGAGCTCCTTGCAGTGACGTGCAATAACCAATAAGGACAAAACTTATTTCAGCGTTTCGGGCTGCTCGGTAACGCCGGCGCACGCCGCCCCCAGTCACAGCGCAGCGCGGTCCCCTACCAGGCGGCTCCCGGCGGGCACGCCCGGGCCCCGCTCGGCCCCGCTCACATCCCGGCCCCCCACCGCCCCGCGAGCCGTGCCTCGCGGCCTCGTGAGCCGCCGCCGTGCCCCGCGCCCGGCACAGGCCGCGCCCGGCTTCAGGGCGCCCCTCGGTGGCGGCGCCGCCTTCCCGGCGGGAGCAGCCCGGCACAGCCACCCGAGCGCCGGGCAGCCCGCGGCACCGTGCCTCCCTCCCTGTTGCCCTCCTCCCGGAGCTGGTGGCGGCCCCCGCCATTACCATGACGGTCAGAGACTCCGGATGAAGGGACGGCAGCCCCCAGTCGCCTCCCCAGCAGCTCAGCTCCATGGGAGCCGCCATCTTGTCCGCCGGCAGCGCAGGCCCGGGGAACGCAACGGTGCTGCCCTCGCATGGCGGCGCCCGAGCGCCCCCGGCAGCACAGCCGGGAGGGAAAAGCGGCGGGCGGCGGGGCCGCCTCGGGGGCCGTTGCTGGTCCTTGGCTCGGGGGCTTGTACCCGCACGCGCCGTTCCCGCGGCCCAACGCCAAGGCTGCCCGGCTGCCTGAGGCCATCACCCTACCTCGAGATGCCGCCCGCCGTGAAAAATGTACTGCTTGGAATGACTGCGCCGCTGAACCGCGGCTCTGAGGGCTGGTTGTGGTGCCCGAAGTCACGGCTTTACACAGGAGCAAAAACGACGACTTTTGAGCAGCCGTCAGCAACCTGCCTTTAAAAATAAGGGAATCTGATTGCGTGATAACGTTTTTGACCAAGTAGTTATGAGAGCCCATCCAGTGTGTGTTTGTACTGAGGGCCTCTTAAAATACCATCCTGCTTTTCGTTTCAGCATTAATTTTCCATGCACCCCATTTTTAATCATCCACAAAACTCCATAAAAACAGTGAGTCTCCTCACAGACTTTAGGAACAAAATATGAAACCTAAATTAAGCATTAGGGATTCCTTCCTTACTCCTCAGTAACATTGCTAGGAATCTGCACAGGCTACGGACACTTCTGCAAAGCAAAATCTATCAAATTGGCAGCTAGTAGGTATTCTCTACATCTACAGTGTTATTGGTGTACATAAAATAAGCAGGACAAATATTTTAGCATTTGGGGTTTACTTGCAGGTTTTCTATTAAAAAAAAAAAAAAAAAAGTCAGTCTTATGTTCCCGTGAAAAATATTCCTTACAGAAGTTTCCTGAAGGTTCCTCGAAAACATAGTGCCCAGTGACCACTTTCTGATTTGTGTTGAAGATACCAACCTCCAGAAAGTTAAGCTGGAGTTTGTACTTCAGGGAAAACACAAGAATGGAAAAGAAATGGCCAGGGTTCCATTGTTGTTATTGAAAATGGTGGTTACAAGGTCAAACAGTCCCATCCAGACAGCAGATAAACACTACGCTTTGTAAAAATCCCTTCCAGGAGGTTTTGCTTGAGCACAAAATCTCTTCCAGTCTCTAACACACTCCAATAATAAAAAAGGAAAACTTGAACAATTGCAGAGACCTTTGTGTGTTCTGGCTAACTTCATTTAAGCGTGATCTTAAACTTCTGCTTATGTATTTTGTGAACTCGTTCTATTTTGATTCATTATATGGTGTGCTCTGTTTCCCAAATTTTGATCTCACATGCATGGTGAGTAAGCACAAGGAGTAAGCAGGCAAAGAGCAGAATTTGGCTCTCAAACATCAAATAGCAAGGAGAATAAAATGCCACAAACGAGATCTTGCTCACATTGAGTTGATTAGTACCAGTCCACAGGACTCCACTGTAAGTAACTCAGAAGTGAAAAACAAGTTGAAATGATTTATTAAATAGTTTAGAAAAGGGAACTTTCTGAGAAAACATTTCTTACATTTTGATAAACTCGAAGAAATTACATGATACGGGGATGCAAATAATTGTTAGCATTCCTCCAGATAGGCAAACATAAAACTTTTCCATCTTACGTCCTTTTCTTTTTTATCTGCCGTTGTCACTGAATACTTTACATGAAGCTGTGATGATTTTGCAGATCTTCATGATGTTTTGGTGCTAGGCATTTAAACCTACTGTCAGGGATGGAAAACAACTATCCTATACACTTCACTCATAAAAAAAAAGAAGCAGAAATATAAGCAAGATATAATGTAGCAGTCTAACTGCAACTTAACAATCTTGGAGGTGACTGGATGCACTGCATAGAGGGCAGGGTTAAACATCTTTATATAGGAAACCTCTTGTGAGCCTCAAGGCTCAGAGCAGACTCATTTGCTTTCTAAACTTGAACCACAGAGATAAGGAGCCAAGGTGGAACCATGCATAGTCCCAGATTTGGTTGGTAGTTTATGGCTAAGACATCATATGTGCACAGCAAATCTAAGATCTAAGACAATCTTAGAGAAGCTAAAAAAGCTTAATACAGTCACTGTCTGAGGATCTCTATCATCAAGGTATCTTAATGTCAAGGTGTATCTCTGTACAGGTGTAACCTGTTAAGGCTTCTCTACTTAAAGGGAAATCTTGACTACAATCTACTACCAAGTAGGTGAGCTTTAGGGGCTGTAGGCTGCTTGTTATTTATGGGGTAAAATAGTTGAGCCATAGTCATAATTTGTTCTTTGGTTCATGCTCAGTTGGCCTTCAGCTATTGAACCCTGTGTCTGCTATCAGTTCTCTTAGCATCCCGACTTCAAGACAGATTTGTGGTTGTTAATCTGTCTCAGCAAGAGCATTGTTAGTACTGTTGCTCATTGTCCTCTTGTGCAAGGCCAGACCAAGGAGGAAGCTGGGGAACAAGGAGGGGAGGGGGGCACGCTGTTGCACCTGTATGGTCAAAGAATGCTCTTTGGTGACAAAAGTTTTTCTCCTTCATGCTAACTGATTATAGAGCAGTATCAGTACTGCTGTACATCCAGGCACTAGCCTCTGCTAATAACCTGTGCTGACTCCATTATTTTCAGGGACAGGTTCCAGGTTGAAACTAGGTTACCTGTGGGTTATTCCTAGGATACCTGTGGCTTTGTTTTTCCCTTTCTTTGTTCCATATCCTTGCCTCTTGCTCTCTCCCTTTCAGCCTCACCTTTCTTCCTGCTCCGTAATGCTCTAAACCCACTGCTCTGTTTTCCTTTCTCTGTGGTGCAGCACTCTGCCGGTCCATTGGTGTCATCATGCTGCTGTCCCACTTCTACCACATGAGCATGGGTGGTGGGAGTGAAACTGAGGCATTCACTTAGGCATTCTGTGTTGTGCGGAAAGACACGTAGAAGCATAGCATGGTGAGGAAGAACATTGTGCTGGGACACACTGGATATAAGAGAAACATCCTCCAGCCACCTAATAGGCAAAGAAAGAAATGTGCAGCTGAAGGAGAGGGTCAACATTTACACATATAGACTAACAAGTATGGGTGTTCTATGGTATGGGGAATGTACCATGTTGGAGAGTGTCTGAAGGGCAAGCAACTACAGGCCAGTGGAAGGCATTTGAGAATCCCACCACAGCCACATTGGAGAGGAGCCCATGCCTGCACCCTGTGCAGCTGCAGGGCTGTTCCAGCCCACCCTCCCCTTCACAGCATGCTGGCAGCCTCAGCCCCGCAGCATGCTGCATCTTGCCCTGCACACAGTGAGCCTCCAGGCGGTCCTCCTCAGTGCTCATTAACTGTATGCCATGCCTGATGTGCTGAACATTAATCAACACCAGTTTGCTCATTTAACATAAAATTTTCCTGCTATTGTTGCTCCTGTTTTTGTGATGCAAATGATATCAGACATCTCCAGCTATTCCAGCTGTGCACTGGGCTGCAAGCTGGCAGGGGAGCAGCCACAGCTCCCTGAGCTGCTTCTGATGTGGCAGAGGTTTGCCTGTGGGTGGAGAGACATAGAATGAGGAGGAGAGTGCAGCAGGTTGGGAGCCTGCCACATCCTGCAAGCCCCTGTTGGGAAAAGAACCCAGCAGGTAGCTGGTCTCTGTCTGGCAAGCAGGGTGCAGGGAGGCACTGCTTAGGGGATGGCTTCCAAAGGACATGGAGCAGACAGACAGCACAGCACCAGAGGGTTCACTCACTTGTGTCTTGCTTCCCCAGCATCAGCAGTGCTGAGACTGGAACCTTCTGGAGGACAGAAAACAGAATAATTACATCTTGGGAGCACATCAAGTACTGAAAATCCATGTAGCTGAGAGCTGAAGTGTTGGGGTTTTGTTGTTGTGTTTTTGTTGTCGTCGTCGTTATTGTTGTTTGTTTTTAACTGAACTTGATTAAGTCCCAAGGCCTAGGGGTTTCTTAACACGAGCAACCTTCCCTAGTAACCCCAGTCCTGTTGGTTTGAGCTCTCCCACTATCCCCAAACTCTAAGAGAAATGGCAGAAGCCAAACTCCATGTTCCTCACAGTGCCAGTCAAGGCTTCTAGAAACAGAAGTCTTATGGGGAGTGGCTGAGGGAACCCGGATTGCTCAGTCTCAAAAAGAGGAGGCTCAGAGGAGATTTTATTGCTCTGTATGATGATCTGAAAGGAGGTTGTGGCAAGGTGGGCATTGGCCTCCTAGGTAACAGTGATAGAGAAAGAGGGAATGGCTTCAAGGTGCGCCAGGAGAGATTCAGGTTGGATATTAGAAAAAAACATCTTAGAAGGACCGGTTAGCAATTGGAACAGGCTGCCCAGAGAGGTGCTGAAGGCATTCAAGAAACGTGTGCATGTGGTACCGAGGGACATGATTCAGTGGGCATGGTGGGAGTGGGTCAGCAGTTGGACTAGGTGATCTGAGGCATCTTTTCCAGCCTTAACGATTCCATGGTTCAGTGAAACCTGGTTTGCTCCGCACTGCAGTCTGCACAATACCATTCAACGACATTCATCGGCTATGAAAAGCAGGTGAAGCTAAATTCGAAGCAACACTGCGTCCCCACACCACAGCTACCTGTGCCACCTCAGAAGGCTGCGCCCTGCCCCGGCTCAGCCCCCACCCGCCCCCGGGCCAATGGCCAGCCGCCCGCCCCGTCCCTCCCCGGACGCGGGGCAGCCCCCGTTAAACGCGGGTCCGAAGTGGAGCGGAGCGGCGCGCCGTTCTCTCGCGCTGCCCGGCCTGCGGCCGCCATGGGGTGCGAGCGCGGCGCCGCCCTGCTGCTGCTGCCGCTTGCCCTGCAACTCTGCCCGGGCCGTGCCGCGCCGCCCGCGCCTCGAGGTAAGGTCCCCGCGCCACCCCTCCTCGCTCTAGCAAGCTTTCCTTTTTTTTTTCCTTCATTTTTTTTATAGAGGTGGTTTGGGATGGGGCTGCCCTGAGCAGAGGAGCCGGGGCGGCTGCCTGCAGCGGGAGGAGCGGAGCGGACAGCACTGTCCTGCCGCCCCCGTTCCCGTTTTGCCCTCGGGGTCGCGGCTCTGCTGCTCCCTCAGCCGACTTCTTCACCCGCTAATATCGTCAGAAAGCAGCCTGGTTTTGTGGGGACCGTGAGCATCCGACGAGTGTTTTGCAGCTTCAAGATGCAGGCTCTCATAAATGAGAAGTAAAGTGCTGAGCTATGGAAACTCGTCGAGAAAAATCCACTCCGTGTAGCAGGACTTGAGTAGGAAAAAAGGTTGCTTCTCAGTCCAGCAGCAGCCTGTACGGCAGCGTTATGGACGCAGTGAGCCAGCACCTGCTTTGTTTTAGAGCGAGGGGCACCGCTCGGCAGCCGCGTGTAGCAGTAACACGGGAGGTGTAAAGCTGCTGTGCTGCTTCTCGGGGTCCCTAAGCCTCCATCGTCCTGTGGAATGGTGTTTGACGTTTTAATTGGTTGTTCTTAGTTAGGCTCGTGAAGAGGGTCTACAAGAGAGGTTAATTCAGCTGTCTTTTTTTTTATTAAAGTCCCTCTTGATTGAAAGTATTTCTGAGAATTGTATTGTTTAAAAAAGCAGAGGCAGAAAAAAAGAGCTCAACAAAAGGCAGACTTCCAGCTTAGCTGGGACAGTGGCCAGAGAAGGACCCCGTTCACATCCTCTGATATTCTTGCACTACAAAATCAGGGTCTGGGTTTCACTCCCAGTGACCAGAGTGTCATTAACCAACTTGGAAAGTGTTGAGCAGTAGTGAAGTGCTGTTTTCAAACATACAGCTATAGATAGTTGTGACTGGTGAGGAACCTTGGAAGGGTTCTCAAATCTGGTATACTGTGTCAGCAGAAATAAAGGGAAAACCTTTTGTCATGTGCTATCTTCTGTAACTGATTTAATTCTCACCCCTCTTTAAGGCTTTCTGTCATATATTTTAGCTCCTACCTTAAGTGTTGAAGTTTTAAGACCTATCTACAAAGAGCGGGTTGCTACCGTTAATCATATTGCCATTTTCATGGGAGGTTGGGCAGGTCCCTTCAAAGAGCAAAACAACAAAACAGGGAAAGCAGAGGGGAGAAAACTCCTGGGCTATGCTGCAAGTGGTCTTATTTCAGCTTGGTGGGAATGCACGCATGCACTTGTGCTTACAGGCAAGCCCAAGTCTCCCCTCCTAGTGCACTTATTGAAACCAGATGCTCATGCCTTCCACCTTTGGCAGTCCTGTCCTATTAGTTTGTTTTCAAGGAGTGGAATGAAAAGATGTGATTCTCCTTAAAAATGAAATCTGAAATCCTTGTAGATCTCTTTCATCTCCCACTCAAACAAGAAATTGTCTCTATAAGATCTAAGAGCTGTGTACCTGCCAGCTCTCCTAAGGATGGAGAATGAATTTCATAGCATCACCGATCTTCTATGCACTTCTGCTGGCACATGTGTAGTAGACGTGACAGGATGGATTCTTACACACACATCTGTGAAGGTACTCCAAGAGAGAATTCAGTAGTGTGCTGCTGAAGTATTGTGGAATGCAAATACCAAACAAACCAATTTGAGCATTCATTTATAAATACGAATTTAAAGATATTCAGTATTTTTTCCATCAGGTTAGACAGAAATTTTGTCATGGTTAATAGTTATTTTTGTAATATTTTGGTGTTTGATATGAAGTCAGCAAGCAGACCTAGGACTGAAAAAAACCTGTGGCTATGTTTTTCACTGCAAGAGACTTCAGTGCTATATTCCAGTGATCCAGTTGTATTTTAAGAATAGTTATTACCTCCAAAATGTTGTTTTACGTAATCATGAGTTACATTTCAGTCTTTTGCTTGACCAGCTGCTTTGCTTTGTGTAGACCAAAACTGATTAAATACTCAGCCTTTTGCCACTGCTGAATGGATTGCTGGTTTCAGTGGGAGCAGTGGTTGTCCTGGGATGCTTGTAAGTCTGAGCTGTGAAAGAAAGGGAATTTGACAAGTTAATTTCATATGTCTGTTGACAACAACATTACAAATGCATGCAAGTCAAGTGCCTGATTTTTTCTGCATACTGTCTTGAAAGCCCCCAGCAGAGCCACAAAATCCATGGAGCCAGTAAGGGTTTTGCTGTGAACTATGATCTGGATTTAATTGCTTTTGAGAGGTGAAGGGAAGTACCTTCACTTCTCTTTTTTTGGAAATGACATCAGTGTCCAAACAGATGGATGCTTCAGAATGAGCAGTGGAAGCAGCATGAACCTAGACTATCATGTGAGTGAACAAGGTTTACCATGTAGCTGTGGGTAGAACCATGTACCTGTGTTATTGTGCTATGGGTGCTCTTGAGTCTCCTCCATCTAGTGGTGTGTGGAAACAGTGTTGTGTAGGATGGCCTTGTCTGTGGAGTGATGGTGGTGTGTGGTGGCTAAACATGCCCATATATTTAAATCTTGTGCATGGTCATTTATCAGTCTTCCCTGGAAAATCATAATATATATACTGCTCTGACAACAGTAGGCTCCAAATGGGAGATCACTAGGTTTCTTGGTTGAATAGTTTGAGTTTGGAGACATCATGTATTTAGAAACATTGAGGAAAAACTAGCTTGTTGTTTTAGGGGCATAACAGAGCTGGCATACTTAGTAGTATAATATTTAGACCCTTTGCTGCTGCACTATGCAAAAACTAAAAAGAAAAATTGGAATTAGCTTTCATGCTGCCTTAGGTTTTTTTTATTTTTTGTCAGGCCTGTCTTCATCATCTGTGCAAGAAGGGAAAGGTGTTTTATTTATCTAATATATCATCTGAGAAATCAGTGAAGTGAGAAGGAGGTTATGAATATCATATTACTTACCTGGTTCTTTAGCACTTTAATTGATGCCCTGCAAATGCCATCCAAATAATTCTTAGGATAAACACACCAGCAATCTGTCTGAAAATTTTGATGCTGGATTATGAATGTAATTAAAAAGTGACAAAAATACTCCTTTTAATTTATGAAAGTGGAAATAGTTGGAAAAGCTTTTATGTAGGGGTGTATCTCAAAAGGTACAAAAATATTAGGGATCTACCTGAAAGTATTTGAGAACCTCATTCTGAAGACTAAAAATTTCTGTTTTAATAAAGTATCAAAGAATAGAATCACAGAATGGCTTGGATTGGAAAGGACTTTAAAGATCATCCAGTTCCAAGCCTTTGCTGTGAGCAGTGTTGCCACCCACCAGCCGAGGCTGCCCAGGGCCCCATCCAATCTGAACGCCTCCAGGGATGGGGCATCCACAGCTACTCTGGGCAGCTGTGCCTGGGCCTCACCACCCTCTAAGTGAAAAAATTATTCCAAACATTTAATCTAAATCTCCCCTCTTTTACTTTCAAACTGTTCTACTTTGTCTTGTCACTATCAGACTAAGTAGAAGTTGCTCTCCATCTGGTTCGTAAGCTCCCTTTACGTACTGAAGTATGTACTTCTCCAACACACTGCAATAGTGAATGAACTGGCTTCAGAATTTGGCTCATTATTGTATTTAAACTGCTGTTGAAACTGTTTTGTTTTTCAGTTATTGACCTTCTTCCATATGCCAACAAGAGAGTGGTAACAAGCTTCCTGCAACAAGCACTTGGGGATCCTACGCTGAATGAAGTGTTCTTGCTTTCAGTGTTCAAACTGCAGCCAAAGAGCACAACCACCATATTTGACCTATATTCACCAGCTGATGACAGGCAGTATTTTGAGTTTACAGTAATGGGACGGATGAATAAAGGTAAGTTGTTTGTTTAAGTAGGGGAAAACTAGGACTGGGTCCATTCTTATTGGTATGTCACAGAGCATCATGGAAAATGATGTGATTAAGCTTTATGCTTGAGTCATTCTTGTTGCATGATGCCATCTCGCAAGATAAAGAGTGTTGGCAACATCCTCCCGCTCTGCTGCTTTGTCCCACTCACAGGATGCTGCGCTCTCCTGGCCGGGGAAGCAGACCCCACAGTCAGCTGGTATCACAGAGCTGGGAAACAGGGTGGGGAAAAAAATATCAAAGAAAGGAATCAATTTGGTTTTCTTTCTTTTCTTCTTCCCCTGGAGGACAATCACTGGTTCTTATTACTTAGGAATGTGAGGGACACACGCACATGCTACCTCATGCATATAAAAGGCTGGCTGGTTCTTGTTTCATTGACCCTGGAGGTTAGATGTGACTATGCAGGACAAACATTCCTAGCACTTGCAGGACTTTTTGGGTAATTTGCCCTTAATTCATTGAAATTGGTTCATTAGAAATTAGGGTAGAAACTTGGGCACATTTTTAGAAAGAGAGAGACCATATCCATGTATATAGAATGTATTGCAATGTTGCAGTCCAGTGAAAAATTACCAAGTAATGTAAGTTATTGTTGCTCCATTGACTTTGCCACTGCTATGATAATTTGCTGCTGCCATTAATTTAGTCAGACAGCTGCCTAATCCTAATTATGAGAAAGTCTGCAGAAAAATGTAAGTTTAGATGTAGGAAAACTATTCTATATGCTGAATAAAAGCATATCTTTTATTTGGAAAATGCAGTAAAGTAAGTTGGTTAAAACAATGATATTTTTGTCAGGTCTTCCCAAATCCTTCTGAGGTCAGAGAATAGAACTTCTGCTATGTGTCTGTTGAGAGTGGGTGAGGTATGACCATGCAGTTGTATCAGTAACTGTAGTACAGTACCTTATCACTTAATTGCTAAATAGGTGATGTATCACACATACTTTCTCTGTCCCTCCCATTCACACATGCACACACAATTACGCCTGTAAGTGTTATCTAGGAATACAAATGTATATATTCGTGTGTATAAATAATTTTTAATCTCATCACACTCTTCATTTGATATGCAAGAATACCCTTGTTCCTGACAATTACTGATGTACTTTAACTAACAGACTTGGTGAAGTTTTCTGATGGAAAGTTGTATGGTTTCTTGCAGTTTTGTACTCAGTATGTTAGTGTTGTACTTGAGAAGCGCCCCTGACAGGCTTGTGATATACAGATGAGCAACATGAAGAAATTTTTACTCTTGGTGACTACTGCTGTTTTTACCTTCAGTAGTTGCAGGAGTCTTGTAACCTATGTGTTGTGAAGGGCTGATGGATCATAGGGAGGCTTTTCACAGCAAATCTGTTCCACAGAGGTGTCTTCACCTCCTTGTTATTTTAATGCACCTCATTTGAGGCGTATGGCACTGTGTAAGTAGTAAACAGTGTTTCACAGTGATTCCACATGCTGTTTCTCCAGAAGTGTCAAGTATCCCATATGGCTACTTCATACAGTCAGTAAAAACACATCCAGGAGATCGTGTGAGTTGAAAATATGGAGTGTGGGGGCTGTTTCTGATCCTTTCAAGGCTGAAGATCGTCACTTCAGTGGTGAACCACCATTGGCATCTTATCAAAATGTAACATCTAAATATGTAGACTTCGGAAGGGTACATATGTGTATCTCCACATGATAAAGTCTCATCTGAGTAGCCCAAACCAGGCACTATCTACCTTTTACAGTGCCACATTTATTTGTGAGCTGCATTCCTCATGGTTTGCTGATGTTCTGTTTTTGTTGTGGTAAACTTGATAGTAAATATACTCATAATATGAAGTGTTCTTTAAAGCATGCATTTAATGTGAGATTTTTCTTTTCCTTTTGGTTTGCAAAGTCCATATTGAGGTCTTGCCTTGCTCAAGATTGACATGTCCACATAGTGTGCCACTGAGACGGAGATTTTGCCATTGTATCCATTCAGTTTATGTTAATGGTTCAACTCTTTCTATCACCTTTGTGTAGTCTTACTGATGCACAGTGGATTGTTACATGCATGAGTTAAGGAATTGCTGGTCAATTTAACTTGTTTTGTCCAGTGTATTTTTGGAGTCAAATTGCAAATAGAGTCCTTGTGTTGCTTATAATTTTTGAACGGTTCCTTTCTGGAACAAACATTAGTAAATGCATAAAACTGATAAAATTTAACTAGTCAGTGAAGTGGTCCCTATTTACTGTCAGGATTAGTATTTTCACTGAATGTTTCTTAAACAGTGTGGATAAGATGCTTACTCTCAGGCATGTCAGTGTAAGACATCATAGCAGTAAAAATGAATTCAGGGTCTTGGATGGGTTAAATTGTACAGAGGCTGTGATCCAGCAAAATCTCCCTTCAGAACCTACTCTAGTTTACCAGATGGGTATTTGGCTTTGACTGTGGAAGGAATACTTTATCCTTCATCCAAGCCAGACTGCTGCTTGTCTTGAAACTATTCTGGCAGGGTCTGTTCAGAGCCCTGCCGCCATCTCCTCCTCCTTTCTCTATCTTAATGCTGCATTTGGTCACTCTGAACACAGGGCCCAGATCCAAAGACCCTGCTATTTTACGATGCAGCATGCGTAATATTTACATAAGTAAAATGCTTGCAACATACTCTGTCTTGCCAGATCTTTGAGCTGGCCAGTAAATGCTAACTCTTAGCAAGTTACGGTGACCTCATGCACCTTTGCGGAAATCTGAGCACTGGCAGCATTTTGACATAGACAACAGTGAAAACATTCCTGATATTGATCACAGCTGCTGAGGCTTTAGTGCTAGTGTAGACTTAAAAGATGGAGATGTACTCTGCACTATTCATGCTGGTATAAATCTGGGTTATTTTAATCACTAGACTAAGCAATTAGAAAAACTGTGAGGAATCTTTGAGTTACTAGGTGCGTGCCCGCTACTGACAGAGATATCACAACATCAGAGAGCATATTAGTAGTGGAAAGTTGATAGGAAAATTTGTTAGCTGAATAAAGTGAATTCAGTGTTAGACTCATGGCCTCTCTGAAGTTGATAAGAGCATTTTTGCTCTACTGTCTCCATAATTTTTAGTTGTCCTTGTTCCAATTTAACTATTCCTTGAAGGTCAGAGTATGTGTGTGCTCTTGCTTGATGTAGTAGTGGCAACCCTCTGTGACTTGAGACAGGTGCTGAGAAGTGCTAGCACTTCACTGTATAGGCACCCAGAGTCTGTGGCTTGACTCCTTAAAATCATAGAATTGCTCAGGTTGGAAAAGACCTTAAAGATCAAGTCCAACCGCAACCTAACCATACTACCCTAACTCTAACAACCCTCTGCTAAATCATGTCCCTGAGCACCACATCCAAATGGTTTTTAAACACGTTCAGGGATGGTGACTCAATCACCTTCCTGGGGAGCCTGTTCCAGTGCTTAACAACCCTTTCTGTAAGAAGTTTTTCCTGGTATCCAACCTAAACTTACCCTGGCACAACTTGAGTCCATTTCCCCTTGTTCTGTCACTAGTGAGAAAACAACAGCCCCGCTCTCCCTGAAGTCACCTTTCAGGTATTTGAAGATAGCAATAAGGTCTTCTCTCAGCCTCCTTTTCCGCAGACTAAACAGCCCCAGTTCCTTCAGTCTCTCCTCCTGGGGCATATTCTCCAAGCCCTTCACAAGCCTTGCTGCCCTTCTTTGGACCTACTCCAGCATCTCAATGTCTTTCTGTATTGAGGTGCCCAAAACTGAATGCAGTACTGGAGGCGAGGCCTCACCAGTGCTGAGTACAGAGGCAGGATGACTTCCCTAGTCCTGCTCACCACACCATTCCTGATACAAGCCAGGATGCCGTTGGCCTTCTTGGCCACCTGGGCACACTGCTGGCTCATATTCAGCCGACTGACCATCAGTACGCCAAGGTCCCTTTCCATCAGGCAGCTTTCCAGCCATGCCTCTCCAAGCCTGTAGGGTTTCCTGGGGTTGTGACCAAAATGCAGGACCTGACACTTGGCCCTATTGAAACTCACACAGTTAACCGTGGCCCATCGATCTAGTCTATCCAGGCCCCACTGTAATGCCCTTGTCCCCTCAGGCAGATCAACGCTCCCTCCCAAGTTGGTGTCATCTGCAAACTTACTGGGGGTGCACTCAATCCCCTCATCAAGATTGTTAATAAAGATGTTAAAAAGAAGCGACCCTCCTACTGAGCCCTTGGTGCACAAAACATTACTATAAGCAAATAAAGAACATTGCAGAGCTGGTGGTCAGTGGGATCTTTAAACAAAGATCTTTTTTGCACAGCTGAATTGTTAAGTGATGTTTGGATGCACTCAGCTCATTTCTTCCTCAGCTATTTGCATGTTCAGAGAACCAGAGAGAGATTTTGTGGAGAGAACAACCTAGCTGATCTAAGAGATTTAGCTCGCAGATCTTAGCTTACAGATCCAATTTCACAAAAAAGGAGATGTTTTAAAAATATTACTCAGTGTGGAAGAGGTTTTGTTTGTATGCTGTTCTGTTTTTGGTGCTGTTTTGTTTCCATTATCTATTGTGTGAAGTATCAAGTAGGTAATTCACTAAAGCCTTAAATTTAAGAGTCGGGTGGGGGTCAGCCATCTTTAAGAGTGGGGTTTGTGTTTTCTGCATTGTATTTTGTTTTCATTTCCAATTTGTTACCCTGAAATGCAAATTACATGCTTGGAATCATGCTTCTTTCCATTGCTTTAATGATGCATTTGGATACAGTCTTTGCTGAGTGCAATAAACATAACTGAAGTTGATTTTCTAGCTGTACTTTTCTGCTACAGGATATTTCTGGGGTTATCAGATACGTACATGCGACAACACTGATAGCAGGCTGTCAGCTACACCTATTACCTTTATCACAATTTTTTAGAACGTTATGTAATTTAAGGTGATGTGTTTTATTGTTTCAGCCTATTAAAAAAAGGCTAGAGAAAGCAGTGGAAAACATTCTGCAATACCTTACAAACCAGGAGCTGCACAAGAGTTCTGATGCTTCTGCTCTGAAAGTCAATGTCCCATTTATTCTTAGCATTTATTTCTGCATTTATCAAAGCTGGCATGAGAGAAAAGTACCAGAGCCATTACAGATTTCCACAGAATTTTGCTTGGTCAGTCATAGATTATCTGTCCCCCTCTGATAGTCGTTCTCTGTATTTTGTGCCAGTGGTGCTTCGCTATCTGAAGAATGATGGGAGATTGAACTCGGTGATTTTTAGCAATGTACACCTGGCTGATGGGAAACCCCATGCTGTCATCTTGTGGCTGAGTGGCCTGCAGCAGGAATTGTGTACAATAGAGTTGTATCTGGACTGTCTGCAAGTAGGTGCCATTCAGGACCTGCCAAAAGCATTTTCAACTCTATTGGAGAGATCGGCAGCAGTAGAGTTACGCACCTTCCTGAAGAAACCAGAGGTGAGCAGAAATACTGGGAACAGGTTGAGCGCCTAGAGGGACCAGCAGAGATCCCCTGGATTACTGAATCCAGACTTTTGAAATAAATTTAAGTACAAGTTCCTTATGAAACAGCTGAAATCTCAGCTTCACTGAACCCAGTAATATACTATTCATTTTAAATGTAATTTTCAGCTTGTTTAAAAATAAAAATAAAAAATTACAGTTTCTGTCACTTTTAGTGTGAAGTACTTCTTGGGACTGAACTTTTTGTAAGTTCTTGGCTGATGGAACAAATGCAGCCCTTCATGATCATTTTAGAAGAGCTCTTGGCTTACGCAGGTGCTTTTTCTTTTAATGGTGATCCACATGGACTGAGAAGACAAAATAAGGGGCAACTCAGGTGGGGGTAGATAATGTTAAAACCTCATCTGTTTGACGACAACTAGAGCTTTTCTGCCTCTGTCTTCCAGCCAGGGATTGTCATAGCTTCCTATTGTTTCCATATCAGTAGTCCAAGCTAAAGAGTATCTTCCATCATTCTTAGCATAAAATGTGCATTAGAAGGTGAAAATGCATTCTGCCCCCAGGCTGCGCCCCTGCTTTGTTTCATTGCAGATTTGAACATTGGGAATCACTAAGGTGCCCACCTACCTGATTTGAATGTAAAACTGTTTGAAAGAAAAGATTTCTTTGGATTCAATTCAACAAAATGACTTTCGTATACTGCAGATGTAGAAATAAACTAAAAAGCTGAATTTCCTGGTATGTTAGATCACATGAATTGGAATAGTAGGGAAAAAAAAAAAGAAATAAAAACACAACTATATGAAAATCTATGAAGCAGAAGTTTGAGATTTCATTGCAGTTCAAGTGGTGATGAGTGGTTCTGAAGGGACAGCATAGGAGCCCTGCATGCTCTGGAAATGGAGATCTCTATGAAAAATTAATCTTTCTCTGATATTTCATGTTACTTCCACCACTGTACTCAAATCATGAGCTCTCTGTTTTTCTTCTCACTTCAGGATACACTGGATGAGCTGAAGCTGGTAACTGGAGGAACACTTGCCCAGGCAAGAGACCTGCAAGACTGTTTTCTTCAACAGATTGAATCTGCTCCTCAGTACACTGGTAAGGCCAGCAACCAGTTCATTCAGATACAGGTGCAGAGAAGCTGTGGTGGTGAATATTAAAAATGTGAATATTCTCTGTAGACAAGTAATGATAATTATTTCACTCAGTTGCATCCACCATGATATCCTGTGAATATTTTATAAATAGCTCAGTTTGGAGAGAAAACAAACACAGTTACCAGCGATAACACAAAGTGCTGTTAATCTATGAGAAGAGGCTGTCTGATGATTAAAAGAGGCTTTTTAGCATAACTTCATAAGACCATACTTCTGTTACTGTGATCTATTTGTGTCAGGTTTTGTTGGCCATCTGAATGCCCTGGACATGGTAAGAATGAGAGATTAGGAGAAGCACAGGAGGCTTCAGGGTGTGCTGCTGGAGCAGTTGCAGTGCCTGTGCATCTGTTTGGGAAGAAACAATGCAAGCCAGCCACTATAGTTCTGCCACAAGTTATCTGGCACTTCTGTTCATCTGCTGGGCTAGAAATGTCCTGCCTAGAACTGCAGGACAGTTCCTTGTCTGCCTGTGCTATGTATTGTGAAGACTGAGTTGGGAATGGGGAGAAAAAGAAGGGGGCAGGGGCTGTTCGGATTCCTGCAAGGTTGCACTCTGGCTGAATGCAGTCCCATGTGACAGGCAGGTATGCTCTCTCATCTCTCAAAACAGTGAACCTGGGTTGGACCACCCTATCTGAACTCCTTTCTAGTCCCTGTTGATCTACTTTCTTGCTGAAAGGTAACTGAAGGACCTCACACTGTGCATATAAGATGTAAATATGTGACTGCAGAGGTAGGGAAAAATTAAAGTGAGTTTGAGGCTTGAAATAGGAATCAGGAAAAACTAATTTCCTCATACTTTCCTGTCCTCTGCCCTAACCCTGTGGCATTGCTACTTTAGATTAGAATAGATTTGATGTCACTGGGAGACAAGATGCACAATTTGTGTGAGAGCATCTTGCCTGTCTTATGTGCATGGAGGAATTGGTGCTTCGCAGTTGGAATGAAATCTTCTTTAGCTTTTAGCTAAATAAATCCTCTGCACGTGCTTCTGTTTTCCTGCTCCTCAATGTATGTGTCTAAACAACAAAAAAAAAAAACACAGCTTTATTGTCAAAGGTCTTTTTTTTTTTTTTTTTTTTTTTTGCCTTCCTGTAAATCAACAGGGATTTACAAATGCACAGGAAGGGTAGTTCAGTGATGTGTTCTGGAAAAACTCTCTGCTTTCTGAGCAGCATTTCCAGATTGCAGATTTGAAGCTTTCTCATTTATCACTTTTTTTTCTCATTATAAATAATATGAACTCTAGTAGTACAGAGAAATATTGTTTCTCCCTGGCTGCCTTCACTGTGGCTGAGCTATTTGAACTAGCAGCTCAAATTCTGTTATTTATAACTTTTGAGTGAAATTAGTATCATACTAAAACTAATATTAAAAAAGAAAAAACCTCACATTTTTTTTCAAAGTCTCTATAGTCAGATCCAGTGAAGAAAAAGATGCAAACATTCCAACGTTGATATTAACTCAGCTGCCTTACCCTTTGTCCCTTCTACAGGAGCAATATATCACATAACCGCAATTTTACCTTCAGCCAGAAAAAAAACCAGAAATGTAAATGCTTCCTCCGTGGGTCTATAAGACCTACATATTTTGGTAAAAACGTTTTCATATTAATCAAAATCTTTGGAGGAGAGCTTTTGACCTGAAAAACTGCATGATTTTGACTTTTTCTGATTATTGTTCACTACTGTAGCAGCAGCATTCCTTAGTGCTCAGCACGTGAGACTGAAAAATTAGACACTATAGCTAAGAGCAGTATGATGATTGGGAAAAGGATAAACTTGTATTAGGATCTTTCCCTGTGTGCAGGAAAATAAAGTGCAAGATGTGCTGATTTTGGTAGATGAAACCAGTATGCAATTTTTAATTAGTATCACAAAAATCACGTCAGAATGGACCTTTGGAGGACATCTGGTTCATATAGGCTGCCCAAACCTGGCATAATATTAAATAAATAAATACACAAAAACTGCTGTGTAGCATCAAATTAAAGATTTTTTTTTAAACTTAGCTATGGTTGAAGACAGTGTGGCAACACATAGAGAAACGTATGAGCAAGAGAAGTGTAGTATTCCATAAATTGTCTAGCAATAGTAAAGAGAGCTTTGGAGTCTTTGTACTTGATGGATGTTTTCTTCCATGGATTGGTCCAATTTTGAATACACTGTCTTCTGGCAAGAAGTTCATTACATGTGTTAATATTTCCTTCTGTTTATTTTGAACCTGCCTCTCTGTAGTTGTGTGTGTAGCTTCTGTATGCATTTTCTTCGTGCAGTGGACTGTCAGGAAACCAGTCTGTCATCATCTACTGTTCATCCCACAGTCATGGCTGGTTTCTAATCTTGGCCTAGTAACCAGAATCTCTCTGAACAATGCTTCAGGACTAATTTTGCTGGATTGGTCTGTGGCAGGGTGCTAAAGCCAGTATCAGCTCCCAAAAGAGCCAGAAGAAGGCATGATACATATGAGGCATTTCAGTGGCATGAAGTCTCTCAGCCTGGGGTTTGTGTCACTCTGCCTGGACTGATTAGCTGAGCAGTGAAGCTGGCTAACTGCTCCAAATCCAAGGACCTATACAAGATCCAAGGAAAATATGGGCAAATATGTTCCTGTCATGACCTCAGGCTTATGGAGAAGGACTTCAGTTACTTGTGGACAGTAGTTCTTCAAATCCTTCTCTGAATTTAAGTGTTGATGAGGGATCTGGAGCACAAGTATAATGGGGAGCTGCTGAGAGAACTGGGATTGTTTCTTCTGGAGAAGAGGAGGCTCAGGGGAGACAATGCTGTCTACAATAACCTGAAAGGAGGTTGTGGTGAGGTTGGGAGTTGGCCTCTTCTCCCATGTAACAGTGACAGAATGAGAGGGAGCGGCCTCAAGTTGCACCAGAGAAGTGTAGGCTGGATATTAAGAAAAACATCTCCTCCAAAAGAGTGGTCAGGTGCTGGAACACGCTGCCCAGGGAGGTGGTTGAGTCACCATACATGGAGGTGTTCAAGAAATGTTTAGATCCAGTGTGTCCAACCCACAGGCCGCATGTAGCCCAGCAAAGCTTGCACTGGCAGCCCTTGCCACTTGCTGCTACATATCATGGTGGAAGTTCTGTCCTGGGGTTTGGGAAGGGTACTGACATAATATGACATTATGCTTATTTTGCAAGGAAATACTGTCAGTTTTCGAATATTACAGTTTGAAAGACATTATATGCAGAAAGATGCTGCGAAATTTGATGCACATCACGGAATACTTCATAAAGACAAAATAGAGGAACTGAAAATTCTGTCAGCTCAGCAAAATACTTTGAAAAAAAAAAAAAGTTAAATGAACTCTGTTATAAAAGCTAGTTATGTGATACCAAATCTGATTGCAAAAAAACCAAAACCATTTCCTGACAGTGCGTTTGTTAACAAATGTATGGAAAGCACGATGTATATAATGTGTCCTGATTAAAAAAGAGAAGAAAATAAAAATGGATATTTCTAAAATATTGTTGGTCTCACCAGTCTATAGCCAGGTAAACTGCAGAAATAGGAAAATCTATCAAAAAATGTTTAGAGAATAAAGCTGCTAATTTCAAGTTTTACGCTTTGGCAATAAGTCAAAGTACTGATGCTACAGATACAGCTTAACTTGCCATTTTCATTAGAGGTACTGATAACAAATATAATGTCACTGAAGAAATAGGTGACATTGAAAGGCACAACTAAATCTCTTGATTTGTATTAAACAGTAAAAAACAAACAAACAAGCATTTAAACTAATATAATTAAAATTTTCTTTAACCTTTGTCAACATATCTAGTATAGCTACTGATGGTGCCCTGGTGATGAATGGTAAAAAGGAAGGACTTAAAAAATTAATAGAAGATGATGCAATTAACATTGTTAACTCACATTTCATGAAATATCACTGCACCAGGCATCAAGAAAATCTGTTTGCAAAAACTTCAGTTGATGTCATGCAGGTAGTCATCAAACTCTGAATTTCGGAGTTTCCTTGTGCCCAACTCCTTTGTTTCCAACAAGGAAACAAATCATCGCCAGTTCTAGGAGTTCCTTAAAATTATGGCTGCTGATTATGGGGTCATCATTTACTTATCTGAAGGAAGGTGGCTGTGTAGGGATAAAGCGCTAAAAATTTAGACTTTATGATTTGCAAAGTGAGATCAAGTCCTTTTATGGAATCAATAGGAAAACTTGTGCCAGAACATTGAGATTAAAAGTGGCTCATAGATATAACATTTTTGGTGGAATTGACCAATCATTTAGATGAGATAAACATGTGTCTTCAAGGTCAAAATCACCTTGACTGTGCTATGTTTCAGACAGCAACAGCATTTGAAACAAAAATTATGGCAAGCTCAAAAAAAAAACATAAAACAACAACAACAACAAAAAAAAAAACGGAATGTATAGAGTTGCAATCAGACATTCAACTCAAAGAGGCTTTAATAAGCTCTCTCCTACCAGAGGAAAATGTCACCCACTTCACAGTCACTCCTGATTCATTGTCATCGGTTTTTGGCAGTACACGTATTTGTGAACAACTGCTGTCAAGGATGAAGCACAGGAAAGGTAGTCTTTCACCAAAAATCTCTGATGAACACATTGAGGACTAAGTAGGAAAGGCAGCCACTGCCTTTGAACTGTCCTGATGCATCATTATTTTCACAAAAACAAGGTCATCACACTAGTTTTATGTTTTTGTTTCTCCCTATTTTTTTTATATTTTAATAAGAAATACATTTAAAAAAATGTTACTTACATGTATTAAAATTGTTATATATTTTATATGTGGCCCAAGGTAATTCCTGTTCACTCAATGTGACCCAATTAAGCCAAAAGATTGGACAACCATGTTTTAGAGATTGTGGTAAGGGACATAGGGACATACTACCGTTGCTCACCTGTTTATGCTTTGCTATCTAAATTTGCCAATAGGACGCGTAGTTGATAGCAGTATAACATGTTTAGTCCACCTTAATAGTGGACAGTCTTCTTTTCTTCAAAAGTATTCTTTTCTTAATGAAAGCTTTCAATACTCTCAAAGTAACACATAAATAAACTTCCCTAAAGCCATTGGGCATAATATCAAAATAACCAGCCTGCTTAGAATGCAAATCAGCATGTATTTGTTGCATTTATTTTGGCATACAGACTTTGAGAAGCATATAATAGGAAGTAAACAAATAGCTGCTTGAGAAAGCTGCAAACTCCTAAGTGAGTTGCAAACTGAAACTAGTGTGCTAAACATACTGTTTTGTTCTTCCCTGGCATTGGGTCAAAACTAATGTTTTGTTTGACAAATATGAATCTTGTGTAAAAAATTGTAGGTCTTCTGTTCCTTTCCTATAGTTAATTACAGATGCAACTTTTTTGGTCATTTCTCAGAATTTTTAAGTTATTTTTTGGTATTAAGAACTGTCTGTTGAGAATATGTAGCCTGTTGAGTAGTTGTTTTCTGCACCCCTCTAGAAGGAAAAGTGACTGTGGAACTAGTACACAGAGCATTGAGGAAGAAAAGCCAAGTAACTGCAGAGGTACTAAAAAGGCTGTTTTGGTCAGAGTGAATGCTTTTTGTACATAGAGCTGCACGATGAGCTGGCTCTGAATATTGGATGGTTTCACTCTGGAAAGTGTGCAGGAATTGGTTATGGTGACATGGACTGTACTTAGGCAGTGTGACCCCCATTCATGTGTAGAGACGATTAATGCCTCTTCCTTGCCTTCCTATCCTAAATGAGTTATTGCAAACATTCCCCTTCACTCATGAAGTCATGATTTCATTTAGGGTTACTGGTCTCAGGCTGGTGGCATGAATTGCCATTATTGTTATAGCAGAGAGTCCTGATGCTGACAAAAGGGTAGAAGAATCAGACTGATTTTGTGTGAGAGAGAAGTTTGTGCTTTCTCTAGCCATTTCTGTGGCATACTGTTGAGTTCAGTCCAGTAGAACCTTGTTCATACAAATTCCTCTGTAACAATTAGAATTAGATACTGTGTTTGCTCTAAGCGTAGCTACAGGAGTTAAGCAACAGCAGTCTGGCATACTTGGCTGTTCAAGATGTTTCCATCTTGCATTTCAGAAACAATAATGACAAATGAAAGAGTGTTATGCATCGTGTACTCTTCTGTTGCTGTTTCCCTACAGGTGATTTTAATAGGCAGCTGATGAATCAGATGGTGCAAATGAACCAGATACTGGGAGAGGTGAAAGACCTTCTCAAACAACAGGTACTGTGTAAGGACTTCAGTGTGAAATATCCCAAGCTTTGTGGCTTCAGTGGGGTCACTGGAGAGTTTGTGTAAGCAGTAAGCTTCTGCATAGAGTTCATTGCCTCAGATGCATGACACAGTGGAGAAGAAACAACTTGATGGATCCTGGTACAGGTATATCTGAATTGAACATGAATTTGTTCTGGTTGCTACTTGCTCTCAGTACTGGATTTGCAAATGCATGGCTGTTGTTAAGTATGCCATTCTTGAAAAACCTACTGAACTGAAGTATTACCATTACCACTGTCCTTAACTTTATGGAGTACAAAAAGCAACTGATTTCAAGATAGTGTATGTATTTTGCGTTGTCTGATTGGCATACTGGGAAAAATTGTAATGGTTCTTCTGGCAGCCAGACACAAACTACCTGTATCCAAACAGTGTTTACTTTCTGTGTTCTTAAGGTCAAGGAAACAACTTTTTTGAGAAATACCATAGCTGAGTGTCAAGCATGTGGTGAGTATTCCTGCACTGCTTGTAAAAGGAAACTATATGAGATGTGCATTCGTTTAAAACCTAACATCAGCTTTACTTGGTGTCAAAGAACGTTTAGAAAATCCTGTATCCAAAGATCTTAGATACGTTAATCATATATTTAAAATAGATTCTCACTAGAGAAAAAGCTTTATTTAATAATCTGATTATCAGATGAAAAAAAAAAATTTTATACCTCAGTAGGCTTATAAAAACCCTGTAAACAATCAGTACTGCCTAACAGTGCTGTCAGTTCTTCCTTTGCCATGATGATGTACCACATGTTCCCAAGGAAGGAGACACTATCAAATGTCTCATCATCAATCTTAGTGGGAAGACAAGTGAGGAACCATATTCTGCACTAGCTGATGCATGTCAGTCTGAGAAAAATCACAGATAGTCTGCCTGAACGTAGTCTGATTCTCTGTAGGTTGTCATTGGTTAACAGCAGTAAGATCCAAAAGAAAGTGTCCATCTTTTCACTAAATGAAAGAGAGATATTCCCAAATGGTCCTTTTACACAACTGCAGGACTCAGATGCTTTCAGTATAAAAACAGAAAATAGTCCCTCAGTGGGTGAAGTAAAAGGCCTTACAGATATCAGGTCTTTTTGATTGTTTCTCCAGAACTATCTGCCTTAACAAGATTGAGCTCCACCCAAGTTAAACTATGCTAGTGCTGAAGAAAAAGTCTTTAATCTTGCACAAATGCAAAGATTTAGTCCACACATTGGTACCAGGTGTCAACACCAGCCAGAGCCTTGGAAAATCTTACTTTCGCACAGTGCTTGTCTCTGTGTGTCTGACTCAGTGTGCTTATGTGTCCAGGTGTGCATTCATGGGCTGAAAGCTGTTGCTTCTTTATTTCGTGTACTTGTCAGATATGTTTTTATAAAATCAAGACATTGTTTTTCTTACAAAGTAGTGATGCTGCTAAATACCCAGAAGAGTGCCTCATACCTTCAAACTTTAGTCCCTTGTGCATTTTTTGGTCATCTGAGGACTCTGGCTTTCACAGTTTTCTACCCTGGCCAGCAGTAGATCTGTACTGGGACTGATCTAGCAGGAGGGCCCCCACATGTAACCAGAAGCAGTATGGGAACCTAACAAAACAGCCTTAATTTCCCGCGTCTAGGGATACAACAACCTGCTGGGCCATTGCCAGCATGAAATCTCTTCAGCCATAGCATAGCTGGTAGCAGTGTGTGGAAACACGAAGTCCCAGCTGAGCAACATCCTGGGGATCTTTTCAGAACATTTGCCAGCCGAGAGCCATGATTGATGTTCCTCTCAATTGCTAAAACTGTTCTTCTCTCTGCATTAAAGGTTTGGGAACTGCGAATTTTCCAACTCCGCTTCCTAGGCATACCAAACCCAAGTGTGAAGCAAGTTCCTGCTTCAGGGGTGTCAGGTGCATGGAGACAGCTGAAGGAATTCAGTGTGGCCCGTGCCCTGAGGGACTCACAGGGAATGGAGTGACATGCTCTGATGTTGATGAGGTAAAATAGTAATTTTCACTGAATTAAAATAAGAATCATAAAATCATAGAATCACTCAGGTTGGAAAAGACCTCAAAGATCATTGAGTCCAACCACAACCTAACCATACTACCCAAACTAACAACCCTCTGCTAAATCATGTCCCTGTGCACCACATCCAAACAGTTTTTAAACACATTCAGAGATGGTGACTCAACCACCTTCCTGGGGAGCCTATTCCAGTGCTTAACAACCCTTTCTGTAAAGAAGTTTTTTCCTGACATCCAACCTAAACTTACTCATCAAGATTGTTAATAAAGACAAATAGAAGTGGCCCCAGTACCGAGCCCTGGTGGACACCACTCATGACTGGCTGCCAACTGGATTTAACTCCACTGACCACAAAAATGTACCTGTTTCATGTATAACAGTGGATTGCTGATGCTTGCTGTTTGTGGCATTTGCCGACTGCTTGCATGGTGCATATTAATTCATTCTGATTTGATTCTACCTCCCTGTTTTGCTGTTGCTGCAACTGTATGGAGGTATATGTGTGAGAGCTTGAAATACCCCGTTGGGCTGGGAAGTTGAAGGAGTTTAATCTATTCCACAGAAGATTCAGTAAATTCTTATGTGTGCAGAGCTGCAGGAGCACTTCTTGTTGACATAGGCTTTGTATCTTTCAACTGTAGTGTTCCTGAACTGGCCTTGGAGACGGAAGCCCTCTGTTTATCCCTAACTGTAGTTGTGTTTTCAGCCTAACCTTTAAGATCTATGGTAGCAAATAAGCAATTATTCCTTCTTTTTTTTATTTATGGTTATGATGAAAGCTGTTTTTTTTTTTCTTGTGCTATATGCTAGCAATTCAGCACTTCCTTGTATTGAGGACTGAAGTAATAGATTTACAATATCTTAAATGATGAAACAAAACATTTATTAAGTGAAATGTGTCACTTGACTCAGAACACTTAATGGAAACAACTGAAATACCTACAGCTTCATGCTGCTTCACTGTTTTTCTGTATGATGATTTTTGCCATTACCCTTTAGTGGTTTTATTCCCTCTGTAGAAATGTCTGGATGTATTAGACGAGGGAATCAGGAGAATTAGGTTATTAATTGTGCCTGTGGATATCACAGTACTATCAGTGTACTTGCCTAATGATGTCAGATAGCAAGAGCAATTTCCCTTTTTCACTTTCCTAGCCAACAGAAGATGCACTTTGACTGCTTGTTTAGCTTACTCTCTCCTGAAGACCGTCAGCAGAAAGGCTGCTTTGTGCCCAAATTATCTTTGTGAGGAAAAACACTGGGAAGAGAAAATAGGTTGAGTGTGGCAGATTCTGGAGTTGTAGGCATGTCTTTATTTTGCCTTACATGTGTTTGCTGCAGCAGAAGGTGCAAAAAAAATGGAGGTAAAGCTCTAAAATGTGAATGCAAGAGGTGAATTGGAGACAGCTGTGTTGTGAGTTCCGTGCCAAGCAGCCATGGTGAGAGACTCAGCCCAGGTGACATGGAGCCTGTTGGTATGGGAAGGGTCAGTTTCTTGAGCTGTCCCCAAACAGACACATTGTTCCTCTCTGCTGTTTTCAGTCTTGGAGCAATTCTACCCATGATAGCAGTGTTGGGAAAACAAGCCAAGACTGATGTATGATGTCCCAGTGATTAGACTTCCCTGAGCAATCACGATGTACCATCACTCTGCATGGCAGAACTGATTATTAGAAATATTGAGGAATTCTGCCTAAATGATGTCGTACAGATAATACTGTGCATGCATGGAATCTGTATGTGGACGCTGCTACTAAAATGACAACTTGTTTGGTGCATTTTGTTCACCAGAAAATAGCTCCTGTGGCAACTGATGTAAGCAGAGTGAGAAAAAACAATAAATGGCAGTAGCCTTTTGTTGCCTAATAAAAGGGTCTCTGTCATGTTACTTGTTTTCCTGGGTTAGCTGAGGCTGTAAGTAAAGTAATTTATTTTTGAAGGTTCTCTAGGAACCTCTTCTAGTATAACAGCTTTCTACTGAATGAACTATTTCTGTACTTCATAAAAATTGGCATTTAAAAAGGTGCTCTTAAAGAAATCTATGAAAGTGAAGAAGCTTCTAGATTTCTTTAAGAGCTACTGTCATTCTTCCAGAGGCTGTTAACATATCTGCAATAAGCTCCCTCTTTTACCATCTTGAAGACATTGCTTTCATAGGCTGTATTCTGAGCTGCAGCTCTGCTCTGTTCATGATGTAATTTGAGTGCCCTCTTCTGGATACAATAAAAAATCCACATTAAATAATTCCCTATGCTAATTGCAGACATTATTCCATTGAATCATATCCTCAGTTACTAGTCAGTTACTGAACAAGTTTCATATTTGTTATTGTACGTGAATGTGCTCTGGCTGGTTCTGCCTTCATCTTAGATTTTTTTTTCCTGTTAATTATGGAAGGAGAAAAGACACATTATTTTAAACTTTATTATTATTATTATTCTTTCTTTGTTTCTTATGTATTGTTGTTTCTGAGCCATAAGCAGTGTGAAGATGAGTTAATGTTTTCTGTACTTCTACAGATACTACTTAGTGGCTAGTGTTGATACTTGAGAGGCAGCAGTACAGGATGTAGTTCCTGAACTGGCACCCGCAAGGAAATGAAGTTAAAACCATCCTGTAAAACCACACAAGGCAGTGAAATAAGTAATGTCTTTAGTCTAAGGGTGCTGCTATTAGTGTGTGGTATTCTGGGAGAAGTGCTGAGGGTTGCCCATGAGCTTCTGGTCTAGAAATGTGTGGGTGCCACTGCCACATGCCTGTTCATCTGGCTCATATGTTGTATTTTATTTACTTCTGACTATGAGATTTGCCCAAATACAAACAAAAGAAAATGCCACTTCTGCTTCTGTGTGTACAAAACACAACTGCAGGACCATATGTGGGTTGCAACCCTCTGCTTTCCTGATAGTGTCTGGGCCCTTGCAGTGAGATTCTCATCCTCCAAAGGAGATTAACCTGCCCGACAAAAGGAAGGATGAGAATCAGAGCTCAGGGCATCAACTACAGGCAAAAATGAAAGAATGAAAGATTGTGTCATTTAAATTACAGAGTTAGCTGAAGACCACCTGGAACCATACCTGAAACTTTTCTCTCCAAGTCAGCTGTGAACAGAAGATAGAAGAACATCCAGGCATTTGCATTTAACTTTACCTAGGCAGGTTGACTGAGAGGTCTGTGCACACAGTCAGACTCTGGACGTTACTGAAGTGCAAACAAGTGCTCATTTGATTTTTATTTTTAATTTTTTTTCCCCTTTCAGTGTCGTTACAGCCCCTGCTTCCCTGGAGTGCGTTGTGTCAATACTGCTCCAGGTTTCCGTTGTGAGACCTGTCCCCCAGGATATACAGGACAAACTTTGCAAGGAGTAGGACTCAGCTATGCCAAGAACAATAAGCAGGTGAATGACAGTATCCTTGCAGTAACTTCCATTGCTTGGTGATAGTTTATGTTAACTGTGTATCAGTATTGTATTTTATTTAGGTTTCAGTCATTCCACACTTACCTAAGAAGATATTAAGTTGTGTTTTCCTGCCTTTGGTGTGAGTATTAGAAGTTTAATAATTAGGAATAGTGTGGAAATTCTCTGTATCTCACAGTATCTTTTCTGAATCTGTAAGTGTTTGGAAACTTGTCTAAAAATTAAGGAAGTGGGCATGTCTCTGTCATTCTAAAAGTGGTTTCAGGAAGAGGCTATGGCACTTCTCTAGACTCAAACTTTGGTGGCTTTTCTTCAGACTTAGATCTCAAGCTGACCTGTGTATTATTATATTGGTTTTTTTTATTGCTAGGTCTGCTTAGACATTGATGAATGTCAGAATGGTGGGCATGGAGTCTGTGTTCCAAATTCTCAATGTATAAACACTTTGGTAAGCAATTTTTCATTTCTGATATTTATTTATTTATTTATTTATTTATTTATTGTAAAAGATTGTTTTAAAATTCCTTGAGGCTAGAATTGGATTTGTGGCTCTCATTGAAGAACTGAATAATATGTTCTGTTTGTTGGCTACATCTAAACCAAAGAATCTCTGCCCCTTTTTGTAAATAATAATGAAATAATCAACACTTGATTTGGTATTCATATGTCTGCCTGAGCTGTGTACACATTGCTTTCCATGAGGACTCATAATAACTCGTCTTTCCACACCCTCCAGTTATGTGTACTTATGAGCGTGTTACGGCAAGGAACCTCCTTTCAAAGATTTAATCTTTCCTTCCTCTCATCTTTTCCTGTAAGGAATTGCTGCAAATAAGCTGTTCCTCAACAAGATTTTGTATAAGAAGTCTCCACTTTGTAAGGATATTTATATGATACTAGATACTGCTCTGTGTAATCACGGAGAAAAGGAGAGCTGCAATTGATAAAGCACATTTAATACGGGTGGATATTAATCCAACCAGTATAGCACAAGCAGTAAGAGTTTGAAAGACGTTAGGATCAAATAGACTGTGTGTATAAACATTTTAGTGCTATAAAACAATTTGGACCTTTCACTTAACTGACTACTGTCAGTTTTTTTTTCCTGCTACACCTGGCTGCATAGAGCAGACATTGTTCAGAACAAGAGAGGGTTTTAAAATAACCTGCAGGTTAAAATGGGGTCCTATTTTGCAACCAAATATTGTTGAGACTGCCAGCAGTGTTCCATGTGGTGTGTGTTCCTTGCAAATAGTATTTCTAGGACTGCACTCACTGCTTAGTATATTAGTCTCTACGCATAGGTATTTTGGTGTCTGGATTGCATCTGTTGCATGTTACAACGTGTACTGCATGACTAACCTTCTTAAAGATGCTGTCAGGTCTGGTTTGCACAGGTCAACAAGAGGCCCACCAGCTGTCAAGCATCAGCACACAGATTTTTGCTCCTGTGTTCTTTTAGAAAGAATTTGGTCTGGAAAAGCTGCCTTAAAGGAAGGTTTAATGCATACCAATGCTTGATATAGACCTAATATACTGAGAAAATTTAGCCAATTCCGAACCATGATGTCAATTAGAAAACATATAGACTGTTACATTTTATAAAGGTCATGCTATTTGTATAGTCAGTGATCATGTGATCATGTCAGAGGTTCATTCATCTGTATATGTTTCAGACTGAAAGTACACAGATGGCACAGAGTTCAAATTTAGGAATGCAAGACAACAGTTGCCCAGTTGAGTAGTAAATTCCTCTCTGTCATGACGGACTGGGATACCCCAGACAGTCCTTCCTGTAGACTTTGTGTAGGAAGAGTGAAGTTGTCTGAAGCACCTTAATTTCGCAAAGGCTTAAGTTTGTCGAAGATTGGTCTATTTCTTTTCTTTGACAGAAGTAATTATTCTTGGAATCACAAATATCTTGAGTTGGAAGGAAGGAAATACAGGGGAGTAAATACAAGATGAATTTCCTTGACTTTCTGCAATTATTGTAGCCAGTCCAGCTTAGATAAACAGCTGGATCAGCCTTACACTGGAATAAGAGCATCCAATCTGAATAAACAGAAGCTGCTTAGAATTTTACATGAAGTTCTGACCACTTGGAATTAGCTCAGAGTGATACTGGCAGAAACAGTGCATCATGTGGAACCTGTTGTTGCTGCGGGACTTTTCTTTGGCTAAATAAAAAACTGGTCTTGACAGGTGTGAGTTGAGCTTGTTTTAGAGTTTGTACTGGGGGAGAAAATCCTGATTTCTGTGTGAACAGTCTGTTCACAGTGCAAGAAGCCTTAGTGAATGAATTTGCACAGCATAAGCAGTGTGACATGACTCTTGCTCACGCACTTGCTTTAAAAAGAAGTCTTTTAAAAGGGGTTTGCTAGTAACATTTTGTTCTTACAGGGCTCTTATCGCTGTGGCCAGTGCAAATCAGGATACACAGGCGACCAAATCAGGGGGTGCCAGGCTGAGAGAAGCTGCAGAAGTCGAGCCCTCAATCCATGCAGTGTCCATGCCCGGTGTATTGAGGAAAGGCGAGGAGAAGTGACATGTATTGTGAGTTCATAAATTCATTCATTTGCACAATGAATAACAGCTAAAAGTGAACAAGTCCCTGTGGTCATTTTATCAGTACAGCTGAGTAACCAAACTGCAGCGCACTAACCCAGATCAGTTATGAAAATAACCAAACTGGGTCTATCTTGCAATTTATTTCTCTCCTGCAGCACTTCTATAGGGCAGCCATACTCGTGTGTCCTATTTGCTGTGTGAACTGCATACATTTGTGTGATTACAGTTTTTTTGGGGAATGGTTTTTATAGACCTTCTGTATTCTCCCGAGAAAGGACTCTCTCTGCAACCTATTGCTGGGAACCTGCTTTAGCAGAGGGGTTGGACTTAGTGATCCCCAGAGATCCTTTCAACAACTGCGGTTCTGTGATTCTTTGTGACTCATAAGTGTCGTTGTACAAAATAAATCACAAGGGCAATTCCCTCTCCTGGTGCTCTGCTGAGTGGAGGAATTTTTGACTGCATAGCCATAAGTAGGGATCCTGTCAGCATACCCACAGTGCTTGTATTGGTCTGCTGATAGAGATGGTAGGTTTCCAAATGAGATCACAGATTGTATGCACAGTATAGGCTGCATTGTGCTTTTCTTCCCTGGAAGCAGCAGGGCATTTAGTGGCATATGACTGTCTATTATAACAGACTAATTATATTTTGTAGGTTTTTTTGAGGTTGTAAGGGGAGGGGAGAGTCTAATCCTGTGCTCTAAATTGGGATGCAGTGCATGCTTTTGCTGGCACTTGCTTTGGTCTCATTTTAAGGCCATCTATTTCAAAAAAGAAATGAGGCTATTTTAAGTCCATGCGGTAATGGGAAGATACCTAGAAACTTGTATCAGAAAAGTCCTTGTTTTCAGGGGAGGCCATATGAATTTCTCTGCATGTATGTTCAATTACAAATTGGGGTTCGCTTTGAATAATACATATGTCATTGGCTAGGAGAAACTTCTGTGCTGATGTACTTGTTATGCCAATGCAAACTCAGTAACTGTCAGAACAGTTTTCCATTAAAATAGCCTCTGGTCATTGATGTATTCTGGAGATACTGAATAAAACATCCAGCTAATTCTTGGTCCCTTGCTGAGGTGCTATGTGCATGTTCTGTCTCAATGCAACATTTATTTTTTTCAAGCTGCAGGTGAAGAACCAAAACTGACTCCTGTTGATTACTTTAAGAAATGTATAGCTCCCGGTGAAATCATTAGGTGTTGCAGGCAGACAGTCCATTTAAAACAAAGCCTTAGCTTATTCTAGTTGTTCCTAGACACAGAGAGTTTGAATTACAGATTTTCTTTCCACACTGGGAGATGCTGAGGTGTGTTTTATTATACTACAATGCCTCTTTATGCTTCCTGCCTATTAGTATTTTCAAAGTTGATATTACTGCATTGACCTATTAATCTTTTGGTAGTACTGCCTTGTTTTATTGATAGTGTGGCATTGGCTGGGCTGGTGATGGTTATATTTGTGGAAAAGATATTGACATTGATGGCTACCCTAATGAAGAGCTCTCTTGCCCTTCTGAAAGCTGCAGAAAGGTAAGAAATTCTTTCTTAATGCTCTACTAATTCTAAGATTTAGGGGATGAAGAGTAATGTAAGAAACGTGACAATATGTATTCATCTTTTTTCAGGTTATTGAATTCCTGTGAATAAATTCTATCTCATTTAATTAAAACAATAGAAAATCAGATATTTTCATAATTTTAATGACTTCATCTCACAGTACACCTAACATGTCTCACTTCTTATTTAGGACAATTGTAAGTTTGTCCCAAACTCTGGACAAGAAGATGCTGATGATGATGGGATTGGAGATGCCTGTGATGAAGATGCAGATGGAGATGGCATTCCCAATGAGCAGGTGCTCCGTACAGATGGGGGTGCAGGAGTCTGTGCAGACAGAAGGATCTCAATTTACTGCAGTAGGCAGTGAATTTGGAATCTAGTTCTCTTCTTTTGCCAAATATTCAATACAGTTCACTTTCAGCAGCTTTTTAAATCCCACTTTTTTTTTTTAAATGTAAGACACCCATTTATAAGACCTAAATAAGCAAAACAAAGCAAGACACACAAAAAAAGCTGAGGCTGCCCTCCCAGCCTTAAGTCCCACCTACATATGCTCCATTATTATGTGTTAGCATCAAATTCTACAACTTTTTATTCAAAGAACTTACGTCCTCCTTTCACTGTCCCTTAACATGACCTGTAGGAACATTACCTATATCACTACCTTTTTTAAGAGCTGTTTGTTGTATTATTACCTTTCTTTTTTAAGAGCAGTTTGACCAGGCATCATGATCAATGAGAGTTACAGAACCTGCAGAAATCAACGGCTGTCTCGCCAGTAACTTGAAAAAGCTTTGGATTGCATTCTGAAAGAGATTTTTCCACGTGGGGACACTACTGCAGAATATATCAGAACATAAGCTCAGATTGTAATTTTCCAAGTGTTTTAGCTTTATTTTGAGTCTCCACCGGAAGAGGGCCACCACCTTTCATTGAAAGCATCTACAGACCTTGACAAATGCTGTTGAGATGCAGGTTACTTATGTAGACCTATCAAAATGAGAATCAGTTGTGAAAGTCATAAATAAATCTTTATGGTACTCAGTGTTCATGTTTAATGTTCCTGCAGTGTGTAGTACAAAGCAAAGCTCTGAGGGAGGTAGTGAAATCTGATCCAGAGCTAATATTCATGTAAAATATCATATGGCTCACTGAAGTGGAAATGCAAGATTCATGGCTCTATTCATATATGATTTGGATCTGTGTCTCTTGCAGGATAACTGTGTCTTGACTCCTAACGTTAACCAGAGAAATAGTGATGAAGATATCTTTGGAGATGCCTGTGACAACTGCCGCAGTGTCCTGAATAATGACCAAAGGGACACAGATGGTGATGGGAAAGGAGATGCTTGTGATGATGACATGGATGGAGATGGTTGGTAACTTCATTTACAACTTTTGGGATGTTCTTGCCATTTATCCAGAAATTGCTGTGCATTACAACAACTTTCTGCCAACAGCTCCTGTCACGTAACACGTTGCCTTTCTTCATGAAATCTCTGCTTTAAGTAATTTTCTTTTCAATCAATGTATGCCTTTTAGCTTCCATTTGAAGTGCATGGAACAAAGCTTGGTTTAAGTTAAGGTCGTTGATCATTCAGTAACTCCTTGAAGGTGCTAACATACCCTAGGGTATCCAGCTGCTGCCTTTGTCAAATGCTTATGTGCTACATGGTGTATTTTGTCCACTGCTGCAGGAGTCTTGAAAGAAGTATGAAAAGTCACTGTCTTTCAGGTGTAATAATGAAGATAAAATATTTCATCCTATAATGTAACAGAGAACAAGACAGAATGAAGTGTGTGTAACTAGTGAGGGATGTGTGATTGGATTGAAAGCTGTTGTTGTTCAGCAAGATGTTTCTAACAGTGGTTAAATAAATGGATACGCATAAGAAAGATTTGCAGTGCGGATTTATAACGTCATTGCAAGTTTAAGTAGTTACTGAAAAAGAGCAGTGTCTCTTCTATTCTTGATATTGATTTTTTTTTTTAAACTAACATCCTGTCCACTTTTTGCTAGGTATTAAGAACCTTTTAGATAATTGTCAGAGGATCCCCAACCAAGACCAGGAGGACAAGGATAACGATGGTGTTGGTGATGCCTGTGACAGCTGTCCTACAGTCAGCAATCCAAATCAGGTTAGCAGGCAGAGGGAATAAACATTCACACTTAAGGAGATGGACTGCTGAGATCCAGAAAGACCTAAGAGAATGAGGCAGCCCATACAGACAGTGTTTGTCTTTTGACAGTAGGTATTCGGGAAGGTTTTGCAGAGATTCAGATGCTCCTAGCATCGAAAAGGAAAGCCACCAGGTATATTCTTCTATCTTTGGATGTTGTTAGCATCACTTCCCTACCACTATCGCCAGTGTCTTCCATCATCGTGCTCCATGTGAGCCTGCTCCAGTCTGACAGAGTCCACTGCCAGACTCCACACAGTGATGTGATTTAGTTACTGTCAGTATTTCTTTCATGAGGACCTAATCCTATGTCCTTACTTAGCAAAACTTTCATTACTTATAGATGAGAAGTCAGTGGCGCTTTTGATTTAACTTCTGATTAAACCCTTTGTAACTAACAAATACTGGAAACTTTAGAGAAATCTGTTAGATTTCTGAAGCCACTGAAGAAATGAACCTAGATTATTATGTGTGGTATGTATCTCTAGAGACTGAGGAATTTTACTTGCGTTTCACCTCTTAAGCTATTCCAATCGAATTTAAACCTGCTTATTCATCATTCTCTTATTTTTCTGTAATAAAACAGACTTTTTGATTAGAATTAAGATGCAAAGAAGGAAATAGGTTTACAAAACAAATGTTTTTCCATGCTTTCATTTTAATTGTATTTGATTTGCTTATGTTTTATTTTAATGTTGCCATTTTAATAGATGCTCTCCGCACCTGATATGGGAACTACCTCTGTTTTCTTTTGCAGTCAGATGTTGACAATGACCTGGTTGGAGATTCTTGTGATACCAATCAGGACAGGTATGCTGTATCATGGTTCATAGCAGCAGAAGGGAAGTGGATTAGACTAGTCTTGAGCCAAAGCATGGTAGTGGTTCCTGGAGAGCTGTTATCCTGCATATGAGGCTGGATTCAATTTCAGTACCTTCTCAAAAGAACATAATTTCAAAAAACAACAACAACAACAAAAAAAAAACCAATGTTGTGATTTGTAAGCCTTGTTGGATCAATTGTCTGCAGCAGTAAAGGAGCCCTTTACCCCAGCCCCATGTTCACACCTACTTCCTGTGAGTTCCTGTGGAAATGATACTCATAACAGCTCTCTGTCTGTAAAACCCAGAGCACTGCTCAGAGCTTCTTAGTGAGGGAGCATGCTTTTTTCTTCTTTCCTTTATTTTTCATTCTTTTTTTTTTTTATGCTTTAGCAGAAGTTTCACATTTAAGAGGTATGTGTTTTTCCATAAGAACAGTGTTTCAGAATTTTATTATCATGTACAAAACATTTTCAAATACAACCCTTTGCTTTAGGACAGCAAGAGTGACAAGGCTCAGCTGCAGTCTTCATGTTCAGGGGAGCATGTCCTGTGACAAACTGCCTTCTGCCTGGCTGGAAGTGTGCTCTGCACAGCACACTCTGGGGGTGGCAGGGAAGTGCTCGCTCCAGAACTGACACAGCCAAGCTGCAAAGTCTCACCCTGGGGCCATTGGTGGGTGCTGTGGCCCAGGATGGCGAGTGCAGGGGAGCCTACTTCACCACGTCTGCTTGGAGCATTCCCAGTCTTGGTGTAGTAGCTGATGGGGGCCCCCATTGTTTGGGAACTGTTTTAAGTAGAAAGGCCTTGTTTATTTCTTGTTTTCGAAGAAGGACATTTTGTTCTTTCCTGAAACCTAACTAGTGTGTAGGAAGTGTCTTCTGTTAGACCACGTAGACCTGAGGTTAACCTTGCAGTAATAGATACATGTATACAGTCCTCACTGCATTTCACCCTAAGAACTCGCAGGCATTGGTTGTTCTTACCTAAAATTTAAACCCCACTTTTATCAGGGAAGAACAGGTGGGAATATGGATACCTTTAAACTGTAGTGCTGCCACGCTTGCAAAAAGATACTGAAGGGAAACATCCACACTTTCCAAAAACTATTTTGGTTATGATGTATGTATAATAAGCACGTCTGACTTCAGGACACTGCTGTAGCTCTTGGCATAGATCTCTGAAGTAAACTGCCCCTACAAGGGGATAAAATCTCATCAGAGTTGTGCACCCACAATACTGGGAACACAACAATTGTGTTTCTTGGGTTCAAAATCAATACCAGCTATACTTCATGCAACCAGCGGGTAGCACCACGAGTTGGTGTGGCATGTGGCAGCTGCAGAACTCCCTCCTTACTGCTTGGCCTCCTGGGGAAAAGTAACATAACAAAACTCAGCATGCAGGAGGTTGAAACTGTTGCTTATTTTTAAACAAGTCTGATTTCTGGGGCTCATGCAGATTATCCCATAGATTTCTCTCTCACTCGTGCTCAAGGATTCATGAGCTCCAAAATGGAGAATAGAGATGCTTGCTGTTGACCCCTTGCTGTGTCGCTGTGTTTTGACTGGTGACACTGCAGTTACTGGAAGCACACACTTGTTAGAATTAAATGTCATGTGTACCTTTCCCCACTCCCTGTAGGGCTTCCTTGTATTTCCTTATCTAGGTATTTTTATAGCTTCAGGCCTAGCCCTACATCTTCTGCCAGCTTATTTTATGGCCTCCTTGTCTCCTTGCTGCCCAACCACCCCAGTGATACCAGGTTATGGTGTCCCCCCTTTTCAGTTTCCCAAGGATGCCCCTCATGGATATCTCATTTAGGTGCTGGTGTTCTCCCCATACAGAGGTGGGAGCTGATGCCTCTTTTTCTTTTTGTCCCTGTGCTTGCAGTGATGGCGATGGGCACCAGGATAGCACAGACAACTGCCCCACCATTATCAACAGCTCCCAGCTGGACACAGATAAGGACGGGCTGGGTGACGAGTGCGATGAGGATGATGATAATGATGGCATTCCTGATCTCTTGCCACCAGGCCCTGACAACTGTAGGCTAGTCCCCAACCCAGGGCAGGAAGATGATAATGGTAAGTCAGGCCTTCAGAAGTGGTTTTGGTGCTTGCACACTGCATCCTTCCCCAACACATATGCTGACTGAGACTCTGCACAGTTGCTATGTGCATGCAGGGGCCTTTGGGCCAAGGCAGAGCTCCTTGTGTCTCATACAGGAGACACTGTAGCTGTCAGGACAGAAACTCTGCCTGCTCCTTGGAGACACCCAGGTTCAGCAGCTGTGTCAGTGTGACTAGTTGCTGCACCATAAGTTTACTCTCACTTCTCTGATGTGTTCAGGTGATGGAGTTGGGGATGTCTGTGAGTCTGATTTTGACCAGGATACAGTAATTGATCGGATCGATGTCTGCCCTGAGAACGCAGAGATCACCCTGACGGACTTCAGGGCCTATCAGACTGTGGTGCTGGACCCAGAGGGAGATGCACAGATTGACCCCAACTGGGTGGTTCTAAACCAGGTAAAAATGCATGTTTTTTCTCACCAGTCTAAGAGCATTTGAAAAGCTCTCTACTTGTCAAACTTCTTGCAAATGAATGAGAAGTGGAAGCTGCTGTTTTGTTGACTACCCATACTTTTGTATGGGTGTTAACAGTGGAACAGTTTCCCTTCAGTGCATGATAACTTGAAGCTTTATGCTACTTGCTTACTCTAGGGAATCTTTAGCAGGGGGGTTGGACTAGGTGACCTCCAGAATCCCTCAAACCCCTACAATTCTGTGATTCTGTAATGAGCTAAAATAACTGTAGGCTGATTGACTAGTTCTAGATGTGTTTCACTGCTGCCAGAAGTCAGACACAAGACTTGTGTCACTCTAATGACGTAGTAAAATTTCAGGAGTCCTTTCTAGAGTTTGAAAGTCTGACTTGCTGTATAGCAGAGCATCTGCTCCTAAATGAAGTCCAATAAATGTTGTTTATACTAACACATTTTAGTCTTCAGGAGGGAAACATTTTCAGAGTCACAAGAAATGGACATTTCACTCTCATTGTCAAAATCTCTGCCAAATCAGCTGAAAGGTATTAGAGACCTTCCTCTGCCTAGTCCTGGCAGTCGGTTTAATCCTGAGCACCGTGACCAAATTCTGCAAGTGAGGCCCTGCAAAAGCCCTCATTTCCCATTTGTTTTTTCCATCTCATCTCCAATCCTGGCCAGATTCAGTGATTTCAGAAAAACTGGGGCAGGGAGGGAAAGAACACCGGTAAGTCCAGTTCTGCACGAAAAGAAAAATCACTCCCAACTCTGTGCACAAAAGCAGATGAAACATGAGGATTTGATTATAGCTTTCTTTTTAATTCAGAGCTGCAAGTGTTACAGACATGTTATGAGCATGGGGAGGAAAGGCATGGAGAGGGTGCTAGCAGGGGGCCAGAAGAGGCTGCCAGGCTTAGCCAACCCAGCTTGTCATGCACACTAACCACCCTGAATTTAATCTTACAGGGCATGGAAATTGTGCAGACTATGAACAGTGATCCTGGCCTTGCTGTTGGTATGTGCGCTCTTCTGAGATTCAAGTCTTACAGCAGAAAATCAAATAGCATGTGAAGGCTTTTTCTGCAGACTTGGTTTTAACCTTGCATCTCCTTAGGTTACACTGCTTTTAATGGTGTTGACTTCGAGGGCACTTTTCATGTGAACACGGTGACAGATGACGACTACGCTGGTTTTATTTTTGGCTATCAAGACAGCTCTAGTTTTTATGTGGTAATGTGGAAACAGACTGAACAGACATACTGGCAAGCAACTCCCTTCAGAGCTGTTGCAGAGCCTGGTATTCAGCTGAAGGTATGCTCATGCCTCCTAGCTGGGGGTGCAGTGGTCATTACAGTCTGGCTGTGGGCTAAACCTTCATGCCAGGCATTGGCCCTTCCGCCTGTGGTGAAGTTGTCATGCTGTGTGTTGGCCGCGCTGCCCAGCTGCTTTCCTCTCCCTGCATTGGGTACTAAATCTGTTGTCAAACAGCTGCCACTCAGCCCTCTTAATCAACACAGTTTCTTAAGGGTTTTTATTGGCAGTCCTCTGTCCATCAGCTGGAGTATTAAGTCCCTGCTCTGGCTGACACCTTGCCTACTTCTCCTTGGTCCTGTGTATTTGATTATTTTTCTATGTAAGCAGTGGCTGCAGTTACAAAAGAAGTTATGGGCATGCGAGTAGGAAGGAAGGTGCTTCTACAGGCCTCCCCACTACAAAAGACTTAGTGCTGCTGGCAATTACATTTCTCTGTTGTCAGTGCTTGAAAAATGTATTTCTGCAGGCTGTGAAATCAAAGACAGGCCCTGGTGAGCACCTACGCAACTCCCTCTGGCACACGGGGGACACCAGCGACCAGGTCAGGCTGCTGTGGAAGGACCCTCGAAATGTGGGGTGGAAAGACAAAGTCTCCTACCGCTGGTTCTTGCAGCACAGACCCCAGATTGGGTATATCAGGTAAGAGTAAAGAATAGATAAGGTGAGTGCAGATATATGTCTGTCTAATTTTTTAAACACTTTTAAAATAATCTGAAAATCTATGGAGTGTCTGTGCTTTGCAGTCAGGAAGCTGTAAGAGGTTAGAATTGTGAACTTTCACCTGCATTTCTTTTTCTAGGGCAGACAATTGCAAGCTAAGTCTTTTGTAACTGATGTTTTCTTACCATGTCTGTTTTAACTGCCCTACGCTACCAAAACACTTAATGGCTTTGAAACCTTGTTTCCTCAAAAGACATTTTAAAATGTCTTAATTTGGATCTCTTAGTTGGAATTGTAATTTTAGTAGTCTGTTTAGTGCTGTTATCACAGAATATGCAATCAAAGTTATCCATTTCATGGCTGTGGTCCTAAGATTAGTTAATCATGATGATGATAATTGGAGAAGAGGAGGCTCAGGGGAGACCTCATTGTGCTCTACAACTTTCTGAAGGGAGGTTGTGATGAGGAGGGGTTTGGCCTCTTCTCCTATGGAAATGGCTGCAAGTTGTACCAGAAGAGGTTCAGATTAGACATAAGGAAAAGCTTTTTCTCTCGGAGAGCGGACAGGCACTGAAATGGCTGCCCAGGGAGGTGGTGGAGTCGCTGTCCTTGGCAGTGTTAAGGAGGCGTCTGGATGAGGAGCTACGAGATATGGTTTAGTGGCTTGTGGTAGCAATGGTGATGGGAGGATGGTTGGACTAGATGATCTTGTAGGTCCTTTCCAACCTTGTGATTCTACGATTCTATGATTTGAGATCACTGAGAATGTTTTCAGAGAGTTTATTCATTAAGTATAGCTACATTCAAACTAGTCTTATTTTTTTAATTTAGAAAGAAAAGTTATTTAGAAACAGATAACCATTCAGAAGGGTTTGATTCTGAAAAAATAAAACAGCAAAAAAAAAACTGCTATAGCATTCTCAGCACAGCTTTTGCAAAGTTGTGATAGAACAAACACAGGGAAATGGATTGTTCTTTGAGAAATCATCACTCTGCAATTGAGATGCAGTAAGTTGGTGGTATAATAATTCCATTTATGTGGTGCACATCATCAGTGGAGTGAGTGTGTCTGACTTTTAGCTGTGATGGATTAAGAATGTTGGTATTGTCAATGACTGTGTTCTAGCCACTGGGTGGCAGATTTTTGGGTTTCCTTTAGATGAAGATGTTCCTGAAACTGCTTCCCAAGCAGTTGTCTGCCTGTGGTTGCAGTCCCTCTAGCCAGCCTAATTGACTTGCAGCTGAAGAAAGGAGCAGCGTTAGTATCACAAAATCCTTCAAACCAAAGGCAGGCAGGCCTAAAGCGAACCTCTGCCAGCACTGCCCACATCTTGCTTGTGGTCCTTTTAAGCCTATTGCCACAGACCATAATGTGTCTTACAGAGATTTTCCGAGGCTACAAGGACATCTAGGAAAAAGGCGCTCAAGTGAGCAACAAGCTCTATTCATTGTACAGATACTTCTGAACCGCCTCAGCAAATCAGGAAAGAGGCACAACAGGAATTGTTTATTTTCTTATTTTATGAAAAGACATAGGAATTTTCTCTCCCTTCACCACCCACTGTTTTCTTGCATGTCACACTGGCTCCTAACACAGCGGTATCCTTGCTCAAAGCAGGACCCTTCAGGTTCATCATCCACTGAGCTGTTTGCTGGTACCCGGAGGCTGAGGATGTGGTACAGCCAGTGCTGTGATAGCTCAGCTGGCTGCAGTGTGGTCCTGCTCAGACACCCAGGACAGGGCATGTGCTTGGAAATTTGGCAGGACGCAGTTATTCCCAGAGTTATTTGGGAATGTGCTGACGGTTTTTGTAACAAGAAAGTGCCAGATCATCAAAACTGTTCCTGGAATGAATCATCCAAACATTTTTAAAGAAATCTGACAGTCAGGAAAGCAGCTTTAAAATTCCAGGCAGTGTGTTTGAAACTTTGCCTATTTAAAAAAAAAAAAGTAGTTTAGCTTCATACTGCATGAGACAAAATCCATCTGGCACTCCTCAGCTGACCTAACCTCATCCTCCCTTACTCCCATAGCTACCAGCTGTGGACTGGTAGTGGGCTGAGGGCAGGATCAGGCAGCAGCCACCAAAACACAGAAAACCTCCTCTCTGCTGAGCTCTTTCCTGAGCGCAGCATTGCTCCAGTTACCACAAAGGAGCTATGCCTTAACTTCTTTTTCTCCCCTAGTCTGGCTGCAGGCAGAAGGCTGGAATCAACACAGATAAATGAAACTGCTTTTATAACAGCCACGGATTTAGAAAAGACCTAACACATCTTCTGTTTGCTTTCATAAAGGGCAAGATTTTATGAAGGCTCTGACCTGGTAGCGGACTCTGGTGTAACTATAGACACCACAATGCGTGGAGGACGGCTTGGAGTTTTCTGCTTTTCTCAGGAAAACATTATCTGGTCCAACCTGAAATATCGCTGTAACGGTAATGTCTCTTTTTTTCTTTTCTTTTCTTTTTTTTTTTTTTTTTTGCTAATGTTTAGCAAGTGACCAGAGGGAACTTTAACCCAGCTTTTGAATTAAGCCATCTTGCATCTTTTCCTTTTGATTTTCATTTACAAGTTTTTTACAGCTGTGAAATGCCTCCCCTGACACCAGTAAGGCATTGCAGCCCAGCCAGATGAGAACTAACACCCCACAACTGCTCCTCCCAGAGCAGTTGCTGTGCTGCGGAGATTGTGCTAAGTAGTATAGCTGTCATCAGTGAATTAGAAATGTTATTTAAAACCAGCGAACCGCGAGAGTTGTACATGCACGACATACTGAGGTCATCGTGTATGCAGGGTGCCTCAAGCTTTGAAAACATGGTGAAGCCAATCTGGAGATCTGCTGGGATCATTTGTGTGCTGCTGGTTGCTCCTGTCTGTGAGTGGACAGGATCCTAAGATCCTGTAAGGGTGGCGTCCTCAGACTGGGAGCGTGCTGGCTCTCCACATAGGGTAAAATCCTCAGCTCTGACCCGATCTCCCACCATATTGAATAAATCCTGTCTTGTTCACTCACACAGAAGCTGGTCGTGTTGGGCTATTTCTGCCCCATCAGCAGTTGATCTAGTTTCAGGTGGAGGTACCAGGGGCTGACCCTTGTCTCAGCATCACCCCCTGCCTGACCAAGGCAGCTGTAGGAAAATAAGTTACCAGCCTACCTGGCATAGTTTCTTAACTTTCCATGAATCGAGGAAGCCAAACCTGGGTCTGTGATGGACACAAGTACTGTACAGACAAACCCCCAGCTCTGCACCTTAGTTCTTGAGCACAGGCTGGTATTTGTGAGTGACAGTTAAGCAGATGCTAACAAGTAAGGATTGCTTGATAACTGTCTGAGACAGTATGTGGTTTCCCAGGAACCATACTTCAAAGCTCCCACTGAAGTTGCAGATACTTCTCCTGGCAGTGAGCAAGCAGTGGCTTTGCTGCAGATACTGCAGTGGTGCAGTGAAGTCCACACAAGGAATTCTGTGGAACTTCCAGCATCCCTTTCATATTTTAGCTGAGATCTTATATTTGTGGAGAAATCTTGAGAATAATTCTCAGTGCTCAGAAAATGTTATCAAACCAACAGGTGAAAAAAGCAGAATACTTGCTCCTCCTTCTTCTTTTTTTTTTTTTTTCTTAAATATTGTTTGTTGATGAAGTTATTTCCTTTTCTGAGTTCAGAGATACCTGCCCTGCATCAGGCTGGAAAGAATCGGATCAAAGTTGGGATCATGCAGTTCAGCTTCACTGCTGAACTCTGCTCAGCTGCTGCTTTAGCTTTCCTGTTTGCTCTGCCGCTGCCTGGGTGACACATTCTGGCATTTGGCAAAGGGACTCTGCAAACTCAGCCAGAATTGCAGCTACTCTTAGAACACTGACCCATCTCCAGCTTCCTTTGCCAGCTTTGAAGATTTTTTTGCTGCAGGTCCTCAGATTAAAGTTTCCTCTTACGGCTTTCCATGCCACCATGGGGAAGTTGAACTGGGATCCCTGGGGATTAGAGGAACTGGTACTGTGCACATATCTGGGTTATAAAGCAAGACACCCATTTTTTTCCCCACCTTTCTGGTCAGCTTTTTATGTCACAAATGGTACAGTAGAAGCCACTAAATTTTTTGGTGAAAATAAATGCCATCTGAAGGTTGATAGCACTCTGGTTGGGCTGACGCTGCAGCATGCACTACCCTCTGAGCCCCTCTGCTTTTCAGTGGCATACACTAAAACCGAGAGCAGTCCCAGTTCATTCTTAACGTGTAAACAAAAGGCTGGTCTTGTTACCTAAAGAGATGCAGCTGAGTAGCATAAGTTCTTCTTTCTGTCATAAGGAGATTGATCTTTCCTGTATTTTCCTGCTTTCAGACACCATCCCAGAGGACTTTCAAGAATTTCAAGCTCAGCAATTTGGCGTTGGGGATATTTAAGAAGTAAAAGCAAACTAGTATTGCTTTATTGTTTGCAGTAACAATGTATTTTAAATCCTTATATGATTGTTGTAAGAGTGCACACTTCAGCTTGTTCTTATTGATGTGATTATGTCAGACTTTTTTTGTATAAAAGTGAAAATAAAAAGGAGACAAAAACATTCTGAAGCTTCACTTGTTTCCGGATTTGCCCTAAGACCTAGGGAGTGGCACGTAATGTTACGATGCTTAAGCAGTTCTCAGGAACTGCCTGATTCTGTTGCCATTTTGGATTCAGTATTAAACAGTGTCCGGGAGAAAGGGCAATTTTGTCTTTCTAACTTTATCTCTGATAGGTGTCAGAAACAAGAGTTTGCATCCAGCCTGAAATAGAAGAGATGGGTGCTACTAAGATCAGGTGCTTCTCAGTATCTTCTCCAGTTCTGCTTACACACGGGTCAGAAGCTGTTCTGTCACCCTTGGAGCAGATTAAATCTGCTGGAGCCTGTTACCTTTGGCAGAACTCATCCAAGAACTCTGTCAGACTTTCCTATGCTCCTGCTCCTAGAAAATTATGAGTACACTTATAGCCTGTAAAAACAGAAAAGCTGCCTGCAGAGAGCTGTAGTCAGAGCTCATCACAGAGCATGAGTTCCACGTGATTTAAAGAAAAGGATGTGAAGAAGCCATAGAAAGTAATCCTGCCTCACATACTTCAGGCCAGGTTTGGATTTGCTGACCCTGCTCAGAGCTGAGTTCTCTCAACCAGTACTACAGTGATAGTGATTATTTAAGTTAAAAAAAAACACCTGAACAGCCATTGAATTAAGTGTTAACAGCCACTAGGAAAGGGATGAGAAATAAAAGCCAAAAAACAAAGTGTCCCAGTGCACTCTGTAACTCAGTAAGGTTGGATACCGTGTGTGTTTCTGCTGCATCCTTTTCCAATGTGAAGGCAGTACAAGCGTCAAGGACAGCTGCAGAGCAGGACGTTGCAGGCTACAGAGCTGTTACTCCATAGCCAAGCTCTCCCTGCTGGCCTCCAGACATGGGGGTGAGTGAGGCAGGGTCTGGCTCTGGGGCTGCTGGAGGAACCCGAACAAAGCCACAGCTGGCAGCTTCCAGCCACACGGGGCAGAAGACCGCATCTTGCTCAGCTGTGGGCCACAGGGCTAGCAGACCTGGTAAAGGGATGCCAGAGCTCACACATCTGCTGTGCTGACACTGCTTAACCCACAAATTCAGGAACTGTGAAGTTACCTGTTGCGGACAAACAAAGATGTGCTGCAAGGTCGTAATCAGGGCCTGGGAAACCCTGCCACCCCCCACACATCCATCAGACCTGGTGTGTGAGCACCTCGCCACCACCACTGCTTTCTGGCCTGTTGTGCAGTGCAGAGAACCATGTGTGGCCATTGGCCAAGAGAGACACTGCGATCCCACATCTCTGAAGTCGTGTGTGTCTATCTCCCTCACCACCTCTGTGCAAGTTGGGCAGCAGCTGCAAATGCTCAGGAGTGCTGGGACTGCTGCCTCCCACTCCACCAATTTCTAATCAAGGGCTACAGGCACCACGAACCTGCTTCAAATGCTGCTGCTCCCTAGAGGCCATCTCCTGAAGGCAGCAGCATCCTGCCATGCCCCCACGCATGCAGCTGGGTGGAGGCAGCTGGCTTCTGGCGCAGCCCAGCAGAGCCACAGCCCCATCCCATGCCTTGCTCACTGCCCACAGCCTCTGGCCTGGCACCAGAGCTGCGCTGGGATCAACAGCCATCACACCATGGAGGCCTGCTCCAGGCCTCAGCCCCCACAGCTCTGCCTACCTGTGTGACCAGACTCACACAATAGCATGTATGGAGAAGCCGTGTCCTATTCTCTAAGTGTGACTCTGCAGCCCTACACCTGAATTTCTATTTTTTATTTTTTGCCATAATGCTGCTCAGGCTATAATCACTAACTTAAGCAGGTGACTCCAGGTGTAGTCATGATGGCTGCATTCTTGGATTCTGGGGATTCAGGTAACAGGACCATAGCTAAGCTCTACCTTGCACCATAACCCAAGATCTTGCTCAACTGCTACTAACAGAGCATGCTCCATCAAGGCAGGGCTGGCACACAAATACAGCTGAATCAGCCATATTACCCCATGAACAGCAAGCAGCCTGTAGCCCCTGGAGCTCACCTACTTGGCGGAGTGCTGCAGGCAGGATCTCCACTTGAGTAGGGACACCTCAAGAGGTTACATCCATGCAGAGAAAGATCCCCTACACTTGATGTCAAGACACCTTGCCGATATGGATCCTCAGAAATTGACTGATACCAGTTTGTTAAGCTGTGGGAGCTTAGTTAAGATTGTATCTCAGACTGACAGCACACATACCATGCCTTAGACATAAACCACTGACCAAGTCTGGGACCAGGAATAGGTCCAGCTGCAGCTCAGCTCCTTACCTCTGTGGTTCAAATTTAGAAAGTGAAGCCATTCTCTCTGAGCCTTGTGACTCAACTGAGTGAGGGTGGTTAACGCTATCCCCTATGCAGTAAATAATCAAGGGCACCTTGTTGTCTTGAATCTTGTTAAGTTGCTGTCTAAACTATGTTAAATCACTATTTTACATCAGTACATTGCTGCTTCTCTCTTAGGAGTGAAATGTATAATTAATTCCATCTGTGACAGTGACATCTTTTTTTTTTTCTGTTAAACAACATCCAAATGTAGTGGGGAAAAAAATCAACCAATTTACTTCTGCTGGCTCAGCAGCTGCTTATTTCATATCTTAATATATGTGAAATTTCTCCCGAGTTGACTTTTCAACTTTTATATAGCACGAACAACTGCATTTGTAAGAAAAACTTTATTGGTCCATTAAACATTAAACCTATAACAATACATTCACTCAGTATACAAAAGGAAGTGTCCATAAAAACCATTAACATGCTTTAAAAAGACAAGGCTATTTTACAATGAAGTTTGTAGAATTCTGAAGCCTTTACCAATCCCTAAAAGTCAAAGTGTTACAGTTACTATAGATCACAACACTCACAAAAATGTTAAATAAAACCAGCAAATCTCCACCTCACTGGGCTATAGACTAATAGAACTAAACCACACAAACACATAAAAAGTTCCCTTGAGATATTAAGAAAAGGACTAATTGAAACCCCCTCACCATTAAGAAGAAGCGTTTACGTTTTGCCTAGTTTGCATCCAGTTCTCAAACGTGGCATAGATGTGACTAATCACCATTCATTTCTGGTAAACAAAAAGCACACAATGAACCATATGTTCCTTGTATTTTCTCAGCTTGTGTATGACAAGTTGAAAATTGTTCTCCGAACATCAATTTTCCCTGCTTTAAGACTGTGTGGATGTCCAATGACACCTAAGCACCTGGACAAGAATCAGAAAGAGGAAAAATAAAGCTAAGGCATGCGTAACAGAACATTATTTTCCCATAGCTTTCCAAAATTTTCCTTGGCTTCGGACTGAGACTTCTTTGGCAAAAACACAGCCCGAGTGCTGCGCCCGCAGCTCTGCCTGGCGCAGATGGAGCTGTTGGAGCCACGCAGGGCTCAGCCGCAGCCGCTCTGAACTACGCGGCTGTGCTGCGGCGGTGGGAGCTATCGGAGGATGGCGAACGGGGGGAACTCAATGTGGTTTGCATTTGGAAAAAAATCTGACATTTTTAAGAAAAAGTATTACTGAACAGATGGACTGGGAGGAACAAAGCAGAAGAAATGCATTTGTGGCCTACTTGAAACCTACAGAGTTTCTTCTGGCACTAGAAGCAGAGCCCACGGCGGCTGCACCAGGCAGGGTGCTGTGTGCCTGCATCCCCTCCCAGCACCACACCTTCTGCCTCCAGGATGCTGGAAATGCAACTGCAGCCATTCCCAGGCTACGTGTCCTGCTAGGAGTACAAAGAACCAAACTTTTCCAAGCACTTGACCCCTGGCAATCCCTTGTACTGTCACATGAAACACTGAGTTCACATTACTGTTTACAAAACTGAAAACTCAAAGTAAAGTTTTCAGTGCGCTGATTACGTGTTTTCCTCCCACAAGAACTTGCAGGACAACTCCAGAAAACAAAGATGCGTTTTCCATACAGGAAAGCTGATCCATACACAGAGCGACAATCCTCGACTTTGCTTCAGCACTGCAGCGCTGCTCTTACAGAAAGGCAGGAATCAACAAGGCCTGGCAAAGAAGTCTGTCAGTTTCTAGGACCAGTGACATCGCCATGGCAGGCAGTGGGATGGCAGTTATGCAGATTTGCAGTGCCTCCAGAAAACGAACTTGAGGAGAAAAAGGCAAATAAAACGAGAGGATACAGCCTGGATGGAGAACATATTGCTTCTACAGCCCACAGAAAGACAACACAATTTTAGCTGCAAATAATCTTGCTCATTTAGCCACGTATGTACAATCTTGCAATTTTTTTTTTGCATCACTGATGCGTTTAGGAGAAAAGCATAATAGAACACAGCATAAACCCTTCATAGCGTGCTTTAAAGCCCGTCAGTGGATTATTTTGTCACCAGTTTGTTCAGAGATCCCCATGACACTGCAGGCTGCTTGCCAGAGTTAAAGCAGCGCTATCTTGAGCTGCTAGATTTCCCTTATGCATTGGTCAAAATCAGAGAACTGTTAGGAACCAGATGTTTGCTTTTTCTCTCTCTCTCTTCCAGTGCAATGGTTCCTCAATCCATAGCCATGCTCTAGCCCAGAAATGGCTGCACAAGTGGCCGGTGAAGCTGCTACAGGTGCATAGCTTATACTGTCAAAGCGCTTCAGGACTTGTAAAAAGGTGCTAGAACACAAAATAAATAAATAAATAGACATGCAGTGTTTATGTTTCTGCGAGGGATAAGCCCTCTCTCTGGACTACGCGTGCATTATCAACACCGAATTACCCGTTTCAGACAAAAGTGGCCCAAACCCAGCTGGGATTTATGGGAATAGCAGGGCAAGCACAAGCTTCCTGACCCTCGTGGAAATGCTTGGAGTACGAAGCTAGAAGCATCAGAAACGCACAGCTGATCTGTGAGCACAGTGAAGTTCCTTACTCAGCATCCAGATGCAAGGGCAGCCTGCGCGCTTGGAGGAACGAGGTGGTAAAGAGCAAGCACATCCATCTGCTTTCCGTACGTTCTTCATAAGGTTTTGTGGTCTCATTTGTTAGTCCAGGGTTTGGATTCACAGACTTGCTCTCTGTCTGAGTCCATCCCACTGGTTTTATCCCCAGATAAGAATCAGTCATCGTTGTTTCAGCTCTTGGTTGCTTTCTCAAGAAGAATGGCTCCAGCCACAGGCAGCAGTGCAGCAATGAGGTTCCAAGTAACCCTTCTTCTGATGACAGTTTTAACAAGTGGAAAAACACCAATATGCTATTCCATTTTACTAGCAGAACTAACTTCAGCCAACATGGACTGTTCCTCTAAAAGTCTCACGAACAATGACAATAGCTCAAAATAAAGTTTAACTAGAGGAAACGCAGCACAGTCCCCAGTCTTCCTGTCTTTAAAACCAGCAGCTTCCTCACTTTACACAGCTCGAAAATACCAGGATCCAGAAATACTGCAACGCTGCCTTATGTCTGGGAATGAATTCAAAGGACAGCTGTGGCACAAGGCGAGCATCAGTGCGGGACAGACACTGCACTGCTGGCTGCTTCAAACAGCACAGCCCTTTCGCGCACAGCAAGAGGATGCCCAGCTGCTTACAATGCAAGTAACAGCCTTTTGTGACCACCTGTGAGTTTTCCTAGTTCATCTTCCACTTCACTGTAACACCCCACATCAGTCTCATGCCAGCAGCTGGCCAAGCACAGGGTATTTGGTCTCCCGCATGCACCACGGGCATCAATGCGTCTTGTACGCAGCGGTGAAGGCAGCAGCACTGCGCTGCAGGCTCAGTTCAGGTTTTCCAGTTCCAGTGCCACTGCCCTCATGGCAGTAGGTCTGAAGGCACTTGTTAAAAAGATTTTAAAAGCCCATCTCTGTGAACTGCTAGCAACCAATGATTCGAGCATTTGAATCTTAGACCCTAGCCCAGGATTTTTACTAAGTAGTTGTGTGTGGAAAGTTCACAGTACAGATTTCACAACAAATGCTAAGGCTGAAATCTTTGCCCGGCCAGCAAGAGGTCGTGCCTCACTGAGGCTTTGTGTATTGAGGTGCCAGCGATTATTAATTCCTTAGGAAGGCCTGGAGACCCCCAGTCAGATCTGGGGGCTCAGATTTATTTCCAGGCTCTTTTCCCCGCAAGGCTTGCTCTGACGCAGACAGAACAGCGAAGTCTGGCACCGCCCTGTTCCACCCTCTGTATACCCACAGACACGTAGAGTCTATAGCTGGTGGAAGGGGAGGGTGAAGGAACAACTCAGCAAGGCAAATCTGTGTAAGAAGAATGAACTCAGGCCTCATTGTGGAGTTTCCTCTTGCAACCCTGCTTCCTCTGTGCAAAATCTATTTCCCTAAATACAAGTTATAAAAAGTGCGCACAAGGAGGTGCATCACAGTCCTTATGTAGGCAGATACCACCTACATAAAATAAGCATTTTTATAAGTAAATAAGAACATCTGTTGGCCAAGATATGTATTAAAATCATCCAAATTTGTGACCGAGTTCCTCTGAATCTGTGACCAGATTCAGAGAACAGCTGCCATTCGCTGACTTACAACCTGACATACTGCATGCCTGCTTCCGTAGAGCTTCTTGCCCAGATTGCTCTGCTAGAATAACATTGCTAACTTTAATAAAATAGGTTTGTTTTCTCATACTGCAACATAACTGATGCTAGAAGGCAACTCTTATGTGCCTCTGTATGTTAGAAAACAGCATTCACATTCACCAAAGGAGGACAGAAGGGCTGGACTATCTCAGTTACAGCTCACAGTTGAAGCTCTGGATCAAGACTGTTTGTCAGAACAGCTGCTACTACTGAAATAATACAATATTCATCACTGCACAGTCCGTGAGCTCTTTACTTAAGAGATGGCACAATTAAAAGCTTCCTGATTGCAAATGCAGTAACAAATGCCTTTCTGCTACAGAAGGATCTGCTCTGCTGGATTCCAAACGCAGTCGAGCGTATGGACCCCCTGCTAACAGAGCTCTTAACAAGACCAGCATCTCCCAGCAGAAGCAAGAAGAATGACAAAAACTGGCCACCAGTTTTTAGAGCTCTGGAGCTGTAAGAGATTCCTCCTTCCCACAGTCTTCATGCCAGAGGTATTCTGAGGCTCCTAGTCACTGCGGTAGGTAACGTCCAGGACATCCATGCCTGCAGATTTTCCTTGAGGTAAGAGTGTAAGAATTTGGGAAGATAACACCACTGGCAAACTGCAAGCAGGACAGGAGCCCTGGGATACCACAGCAAAAAGACAGCTGAAAATGGTGAACAAAACAAGAGCAGAACTGAGATGTGTTATGTGAGGATCACTCACCAGATGTGCCTTAGCTATCAGTTATTGCAACAGAACAAATAAGGCATATAAATATTTTGGCCACCTCACTGGCCTCTGTGTTGTGCTTTTGTTTTGTAGAAAGCATTGGGTGAGCACTTAAGGCTCGATCATGTTTTCAAACAAAGAAAACAAGACAAAACAAAACACCCTACGCCTGCTAAATTGGTTCTTTTGGTTCATAACTTGCACACTTTGCACTGTGTGTATGAACACGTGTATGTGTACACATACACACAGAAAAAGAGAAAAAAAAAAACCCTTGGGGGTAACTTTCAGTTGTAAATAACTGTTTCCCCCTGGTAAGAAGATAACTGAATAAAGTCGAACCTACTTAAGAACTTGAAGCATTTGAGCTGTTGTCCAACCACCAAATTGTTTGCTAGAAGAAAAAATAGATGCATATATATACATATATATATAGTAGGGCTTTATGTTGTCAAGTCAGTCATTTGTACTATGGCAGCTGCTGTCACATTTGTGTTTTCTGCTTTTGTTTTCCTGACTCCTTATCCCGCTGCAGGAAATAGGAGCACTCCAAAAGAAGTTCCGTTCCCATTAACGGATCCGTCGGCTATCTCCCATTGCAACAACAAAACGAACGCCAACAGAGAAGTATAAAGGTATAGCAGTTAGGAAGAATGCTTCCAAACAACACAGGGAGAAAAGGAGGATGACCATAGTCCTTTTTCTGACTAGCACTCTATTTTCACATCAGTAACGGAAACAGAACTGAAGACCCTGGGAGATCCTTAGACACAAACTGAGACAGCAGGGTAGAAAAGTAACTGAGCACTCCACATTTAACGTTAACAGCAACTGACAGTGCTCTTGTAATTAATATTCCCCAGCAAAAAACATTTTGAATAAAGATGGTACCGTATCTTAAATCCTTGTACAGTACACAAAAGCTGCAGTTACTAATCTTAATATGGCAAAGCAAAATCAATGAAATTCAGAGCTCAAGAATCTCTGTGCGTAGAACTCCCCTCTGTTAATAACCAGATAAGTTCTGAATTGCATAACATATTCAGGTGCCTGTTTAAGTTACAATAGGATAAATACTCTATTCTCAATGGTAGATTGCTTTCTCAATCTAGGTAATATAATAATTTATAATATATTTAAACAATGTTTAGATGTTTTGTCAGTCAAACTCTTGTATATTCTCTCTTTCTACAGAAGTATTCAGGTATGTTTCTGGAAAAAGGGATTTGTGTACCACTTAAAAGAATGACAGGCTGTACAAAACAGCAGTTCACATCATCATTGCAAAAGACATGGTTAATAAAAGAGTATAAAAAGGAATGCATTCCGCTAGAAGATGTATCTTCTGTGAATGTTTGATATCTGCACCATTTGTTTTTATTTTCTTGCCAGTGAAGTCAGAGAGAGATTGTCAGTTATTCTAAAAGCATTTCACTTATTCCTTAATTATTGGATTAATGAAACAACCATGTTCCTTACACTGTACGTATCAGTCTTAAAAAGTTTTGGAACACAATCATCCCCTTAGGCAACACTTGCTGACAATTAAAAACAGGTTAAAAAAAAGTTTTCAATCATTTTATCTAACTAAAAAGTTACTATCTGGTATATTATGATAATGAGGCAATGGGTGTTTCCTCATTACAAAGTGACCACTGAACTTTATTTGTAATGGGGGAAAAAAAAAAAAGAAAAAAAAAAAAGGTAAAACACTCAGAAAGTTCTGAGTGTTCACACTGAGAACTCTCTGGTTGGGCAACAGAGCGGAGCAACAAGAGTCCATAAATAGAGAAAGACACAAAACCAACAGGAGACCATCTTAATCCAGAAGATGGACCAGGTTCCAGTGAAGAATTTCTCAATCTGAGCACTTTCATAGCTGTTAGAGAGAAAAAAAACAAAAAAAAAAGCAATAAACTCACTGTTTGTATCAGAAGCTGTAGTAGCCTCTGCTTCTCCAGAGAGTGACACACTTCAACTAGGTTAACACAGCCACAAAGGAGGGGAGGGCAGTTATTTGCAGAGCAAGAGCTTGCTCAAAAATACCCCAGGAAAGACTTGTACCCTCTCTTGCAGCCTCTTACTGTGTGAGAGGGGATGCACTAATGGCAGGCACTGCCACTCAGATCTCTCAGTGCACAGAGACATTAGTTTCCCAGCTTTAAAGGAAATGCACTTACTGGAACCAGTGAGTTACTGTCATCATTACGTAGAGTGAAGCCAGGAAGAAAACAAAGTGGAAGAAGGTATAGCTGTACACTGTGCCTTTCTTTTCATCATAAATCACGGTCTGGCCTCCCCTTTTTTCAACATGCTCCTCCGCATCAGCTGTAAGAGACAAGAAACAAGAAAACTTCTGCAAATTTAATAAGAACTGAAAATAGTTGCTAGATTCATGAAAAGCAAAACAAAATGTCCAGTGTGATTCTGCAAAGCAGGAGACCGAGCATTTTCCTGCCCTCGGGACATGGGCCTGAGCCTTCAGTAAAAAAAAATGGGAGTGTCACTGAAAGGCTGCCCTGCATCAGGTTGCTGGTACTGCCATCTTTTTGAGTGTCAGGGCTGTTTATTTAGAGTCTGGGGCTACTTGTAGGATATTCTCCTAGCAAGTTGTCATGGTTTTATGATTTTTGGTTATCGTTATTCCACATCATAACATCATGCAGTGTAGTGTGAGTTAAAGAGCAAATGGTCAAGATCCGGGTACTTGTCCAGAAGAGAAGAACTACGTTCCCCAGAAGACTGTTCAAGTACTGTTATCGTTCCTGCTCAGGGGAACAGATATAAGGCCTGTAGGTCACCTGACCTGAGTCTTCTGCCTTTGCTTCTCGTCTCGTTGTGCTTGCTTTTGGTACGTCTCACTGCTGCTCCCAACTGCACGCAAGGCTTCAGTATTAGTGTAAGCCCCTTAGCTCTCGGACAATCCTTCTCTCAATTATATTTGATTTTATTAACAATTATATTGAATTATATTGTATTGTACTGTGTTACCGTGCATTCCGATACTGTATTTAGTAAATTAGTTTGTTTCTCCTCAGATCGTTGCTGCTGTTTTTATTTTTAATTATTCTTTTTTTTTTTTTTTTTTGCTGTTTCCCTTCTCCGGAGGCATGAATTTTGCAAAAAAATCCCTCTGCCCCACTAGTCATGGAACCGGGCCGGACCAGCCCGTAAACCATAGACACAAGTCCAGGTTGATATCCCATCATGTACCAGTTCTGCAAACAGGACACACCCTTCCTCAACTCCCCCTGAACCAGAATCCCTGCTGTGCTGCTGAGCAAAAAATACCCACGATCATGCAAAGAGCAGAGATTTCTTTCCGTACGCTGCATTATCGAGTCATTCACTAAGGAATTATTCACTAGCATGTTGTTTCAGAACAGTATCGATATTTGTGCTACTTTCCTCTTTAGTCTAAAACTGAATACTTCAGCTGTTTCAGTTTGATGTGCTACAAACTAAGGTTACAACAAACTCTCTGTGCTTGTGCCTTTAACTCTCTCTGTTTGATCTGAAAGCCACCACGGTAGGTAAATTTTGCAGTGAAAATGTAATTACCATCTCCATCAAGCGTGCAGCAAAAGCAGCAACGAGCTACCTGTGGAATAAACAACAGGAAAGGTGAGAGTCTGTGCAAAGAAGCAGAACAACTGGTGAAGAAGGTGTTGTTAAGCTACAGGCACTAGTTTAGAAAAATCTGGTTTGCACTTCCAGCCAGCATAAAACTCCAATTAGGATTTGCCAAGTTGTTTGTAACGGCAAGCTTCTAAGCTTTGGAAAAACCTATTCAGAAAGAGCTGGGAGCAAATAAATCATTTTTTAAGAACTAATCTCTTTTATATTATTGAAGATCAAGTATTGGCAGCGTTACAGTGCAAACAATGACAAAATGGTGGAAAAGCTAATGTGGTTGCACATTAAGGATTCAGAAGGACACTCAGACTCATATCTAAATGCTATTTAAATAAATTCTTTACTGGAAGGAAGATACAACGAACTTGCAAAACTCTGCTGCAGGCACTGGGAATGACAGAAATGCAAACGGACTTATCTTTTAAAAATTTTGCTGAAATGGATCCAGGCTGAGTACAAGCAGAAAGTTGTTTTTAATGCTTCATTGAAAAGAACTTTCATTTCTTTAGCTGATGGAAAAAGGAAAGCTGAAATTGTCTGCGGAAGGGTCAGACACTCCCTGTGTCGAGTGTTAATGTAAATGGAAAAATGGTGTGGAGAGAACAATAAACTAGGTGCGCTTCTTGCGTCAGACCACAGCACAGCTCTGTACTGCGTATTGCATTACCTACATTATTTTTTCCGATAAAATCCCTCTCTAGGATTTAATTTTGTTGTGGTCTGATAAAGATAGTGTGTAACTTCTGGACTGCTTTAAGCCTTCAGAGTTTCCAATGGAAACAAACTACAGCTTTCACTCTACATACCTGCGATTACATGTACTCATTGGGTTCATAAATTCATCAGAAGTCAAAAAGCTCATTCTTGTTTCTTAAGGGACTGGTCCAGAGTTTAAGGAAAACCCTTATTCTGTATCTCAACAAATTAATGGGCTCTTTCCACTGTTACACCAAGCCTTTAGCTTGAGTTTCCCTTTGGCTGTATTAAGATTCTGAAGAAAGTCCTCCATTCCCTCAAACCTTTTAATGAGTTGCAATTGTCAGAAATTAAGTCCTTGCACACACACAGTGATGCTAATAGCAACACTGGCACGGATACAACTAGCCCTACCAAGCCCTCAACTGTCTTCAGCATGGACACTGAAAGACTTTCCATATACCACTAGCAACTGTAAAGCTATGTTTATATTCATGGTTGGGAAGACAAAGGACCTTTATCACAGACAAAACAATCAGAATGCAATTAGTTGCTCTCTGCCAGTCATTTCTTTACATTTACATTCAGTGGCTCTTGTACTGCTCTTTAAAACCAAATGGTGCAGAAATAACTATGTTGGCAAGTGCTGCTGTGCAAAAGCTGGGCCTTCTCAGTTAATGGGCTGCATCCAGCAGCTTGTGCTGCTCCTGCAGCAGGGCAAATGTCAGCCCCAAAGCCATGCTGTGATGCTACGAAGTCATGGCTTACGTGCTTTTTCCAGAGGTAAAGAGAAACTTCTGTAGCACCTGGCAAGCTCCTAAAGCTAAACATGTTTTGCTTTCTCACATTCAGGTGCTGCAAATACCATCTGCATTTCTGGATTCTCACACATGCTTTGAGCTTTGCACCTCTGTTTTTCATTTTTTTAATCAAAGCTCGTGTGCACAGCAAAGGCAATCAGGATTAATAATGCTCAGGAATGTCTTTAGTTTCTTAATGCCCAGTAGACCTTTTCTTTCAATGAGAAAAAAAGCTTGTGAGGAGCAGAAGATTTACAGGAAGTCTGCACAGTGCTATGTAAACTGCTAAAATGCAAGAGCAGCGAATTATTTTACTACCTAAAGGCACTGCCAAGGGACCTGCAAGAGCTGCAAAAGGGCCAGAGCAGACAAATATTCATACAATTCCAGACCCAGAGGTAAGTAGCATGTGTGCTACCAACAGTCGTTTGTTTTTTTTTTTACCTAATGACAGATTAGTTAGCCAAGAAAACAACAGCAAGAAAAGCACACAATGAAAACTGTGCAGACAAGGCAGGAACTCACTTCGGTTTCAGGTGCTGCATATATTCCCCTCAATGTCTCAGAGCTTGCACGTGTTGTTGAGGTCAAACTAAGATCAAAAGAAGACAGAGTAAGAACCCTCTGCATAAGCCTACAAGGGTGATTTTTCACCACGGAAAACACAAGTGCTAAGCATGTGTAAAGTTTCTCCTGCACAAGCACAAACCAGCCTGACAGACGGCCACAGGCCAACTACGAATGAATCACAAGCTTAAAAGTAGGTCACTCCTGAAAGGCGGTGAATTCATCACCTGCAGACAGTGGCAAACAGCTCAGCACTCCAATTTGCATTTCAGACAAGATCTTCCCTGCTGTGCTCAGCTAATGCTTTTCTATTAATTTCACAGCCACTGCTTGGGCTCAGCATTCATAAAACGCTTCTCTGAAGGCTTTGCCAGTAAAGAAACCTGTTGCCGGCAGCAGTCAGCTTTCAGAGCAGATCACCAACTGCTTGTCAGTATTCCAGTCGCTAAAAATCACTTTCTTGCTTTACAGTAATCGTCTGGGGAAAATCTCTTCTAGTTGCTTTTGGTAAGAAATATTTCTTATCCAGTCAGCCTTCCCCTCTCAGGATCATAAACTGAACTTCCCCCTGCCCACAAAGAGAAGTGTGCCAATGCTCTGTATGCACTCATCCTCAGTAAGCAGTAGGTCAGAATTCCCTTTGAATTCCCCTTGACAGCCATCATCTTCCCAAGTTCATGGTGCATTTCCCCAGCAGGTTGGCTACCTCAAAGTTACTCCCCAGACACCCTTCTGATGCACTAGAAAATACTGTTCCAATGATAACTAGATCCACAGTACAAATCCACATATTTGACATCAGAATTAAATGGACAAATATCCATATTTGATGACAGAGGATTTGCTGTGCTACTTCAGAATGGTTCTCGTATTCACTTTAGAATTACTAGAGTTTTCAGTACACAAACTCTGAACTCATTCAGAAGCAAAAACTGCTCAAAAACCTGCAACAGACAGGCAGTGCTGTTTCCTGGCAACTCACACAGTCAAAACAGTAATACCTAATGTTTTTATTATCAGCAACTGCCTTCCCCCTTGGTCTATGATTTAATTTATTGATGCAAACTGCAATAATTCTAGGTGAGCATCACAACACTATGGGCAGGGACAGATTTCAGAGAAGACATTGCTGGAAAATGCTGATAGCAGTCCTGTGCTCACAAGTTGTTCAAAAGAAGCCCTAAACCCTCCTATGGGTGTTGATTTGTTTACTCCAAAAAGACCAGAAGAACAGTGATAGCTTCTGCCAAGACATTACAGAAATTTCAGACAGCTTTCTTAGACAGACATATCTGCATGGGGTTTTTCCTACAGGATAGTAAGTGCAGAATCAAAAGCACATTGAGACCATCACCTTCATGGACAGGTGTAGACCTTTTTCCCTCTACCTTCAGATGTGTTTTTCCCTCCACCTTCAGATGTGAATTGCTCTATTCAGTTTTAATGAAATAAAAGCGGTATTATCCTGTTGGGCATTTCTGCAATTAAGGGAATAGGAACCTTCCATCAAATTTCAATTTCTTTCTGTTACTTTGCTTGAGGACTGCTGTAAGCCATCACTAGATAGACAACACTGCACTTATAGCAAATGTAAACACCAAGACTTACCAAGAATACAAAATGCAGCCAAAGAGAATGGTAGTACCCAGGCCTGTAACCAGGTTTTCATCTCCATGTAGTCCTTGGCTAAATTCAGGCACACATATCGTGATGTTCTGATTGTTTTCATCCAGGACTTCACAGAACAAAAATAAAAAGAAAATAACAGTTATCAATGCTCATTTCAGTGTATTTCAAAGGACTTTTCTAAACAAAGATTTTCAGGAAACTATTTTTTTTTTTTAATTTCTGATACTGAGAAGGTACAACTCAGCTGCATCCTTCTATCTTTCAGAAAAATAATACTGAATACATTCTGCAAACCTAACCTTAGAGATCAGTGTTTCAGAGAAAAACAGTGCAATTTAGTAGGGTAATAAAGCTTGTCATTCACTCAAGCTGACAAACAAGGCAACAGCCTGGTAAAATAAAAAGCTGGAAGTTTCGCAACACTTCACCCAAGAATACAAAGCCATACAAAACTACGATAGTATGCACCTGAGATCATAATTTTTGCAAATGGAAGGGTGCCTTGAGGACAAGTATGAAACTCACACTTGGTGAAAAAAGTAACTTGTAGCCTGATCTCAAATACGTAGAGAAAAAGAGATGTAACGGTTGCAAATACTACTTTTAGGTTCCTGAAATGAAATAAACTACCTGCTTTGGGTCAAAGTATAGTAACAGTCTGCAGCATAACCCTAAAGCATCTGTTTACAGCCGCATCTTATCTCAAATTAAGAGTTTTTGTGCCAATGGTCTTCCAAGCAAACTGTGTTCCCATCTCCCCTTTCCTTCTCCAGTGTGGCAGCAGAACTGTTTGGAAGGCCAGAGGGCAAAATGCAGCAAAGGCTACATGCAGGTTAAAAATAAACTCAAAGTCAGTCCCCTGACCTGGTTCCATGTGGGGCGGCATAAAACTATTATCAGCAGATGACAGGAACAAAACCATGCCGGGAGCGAGGAAGGGAAGACAAGCCTTTAGGGAATATGTTGGCAGGAGATGTGCAGAATCCCCCACCTGAGTCCATCACGGACGTAGCAACAAGGTATATCACTGTTTGTCATGTCTTTTAGCTCAGTTTGGAACCAAAACCAAAGGCACACTGTGATAAGCAGAGGATCAATAGACATTTCCTTTTGTTTGCCTTTTAATTCTGACATTTGCAACCATGCTGGATGTTGTGAGCAAGTATTTGTGGTGTGCATTTTCTTCAAATCTGGTTTGCACAATGGCTGAATTGCAGGTCCCTGCTTGAGGAGTTAGTTTGACAAAGACTGGGATGAACACAAGGAGGAACATCTGATTCAGGGAGTTTGAAAGAGCATGCTTGATGCCAACTCTGCCAAATGTAATAACCACACGTGCAATGCATAGCAGAAGAACCAGAGCACTCATCCAATTAACTGCTAAAAGCTCTGATTGTCACAAGCATGAAATAACACAAAACTAATGATTTAATATCATACACCACTTTTTTCCCTTTCTTTTCTTGGACTGTGTCAAATCTTGTGAGTAATTCAGATGCCATCTAACTCAATTTCTATATTCATTCAAAAACACTGCTTACATTACTAAATACATCTTCCACCAAAACAGTCTTTTTGTTCTTAGATCTGGAATATGTTTGTGTTATGTGCCTGTGACTACACAAGTGTGAGAGACTCTTCCCCTCTCTTTCATTTTCCCTCTGGGCAAGCATCTGTAAAACTTCTCATTTCTGTCACTGGGCTTCTAGCTATCATTGCTTTAGCTTTTCAATACTAAAAGCTGAGCAATAATAGAGTTTTTTTTCATTAACGATCTGAACCCAAACAAGCCTTCTGTATGAGAAGAATATTCCCCGTCCAAACAGGTGACTCTAATTGTTAAATGGGAAAAGGAAACAGGTTGAGAAGAGCAAGGTCATACCAAGAAATCCAACGGAGTAACTTAACATGCCAATGAGTTATGTCAAGCAGCTATTCCTTTAATACAGTGCTGGGTGCATGGGGGATCACTCCACCAAACATGCCCACCAAGGAAAGAGGCAGCTACACATTTATAGGCATAGTGTATACATATTCATTACATTTCTGAGAAATTGGTTACATATGCACTGGATTTAAAGGAACTTGTTCACATATTGTCCCACCCTTCTGAACACGCATCCTCAAATGTGGGGAGGGTCTCTGCGCCCCATCTGGTGGCTGCTGGATGAAGGCTATTAGTCATCCTCGTGTAGGCTCGAAGTCTTTCTCACTGGGAACTTTAAACCTTTAAGGGGGCTGCATCATGTCACAACAGCAATTCTGGCTCCTTGTCTTCACAGGACCCTCCCCACTGAGTTGCAAACAGCAACTCTGCTTATCTTCTTGGCACCTCACATTCCTATAGTTTCTGTGTTCCCTCCTAAAGTTATCTGTTTGCACAAGCTATGAGGCCTAGTTTAACCAAGGCTATACATTCTCTCCTTGATTCACTGTAAAGTCTTGCTGTTTTTGCAGCATATGGGACTTAAGACTATAGGAAGTTCCTTACTTCCAGCTTGCAACATAAGTAGTTAGAATGGAGTTAGCATGGAGTACAGGAACTCAGCTGAAGAACTGCATGACTTCAAACAACCATGGTGAAACTCCAGGTCTTTACTCAGAATGGTTTTTTTTTTCAAAATGAAAGAAGAACAATACTCAAGTTTTTGTTAAATTGGGTAACAAAGGCTATCTACTGTAACAATTCTAGTAGAAATAAAGAGATTTTAGTATCCACTCTGATCGCCAGCACAGCAAAACAGAACAAAGCCACTTGGGTACAAGGTACCTGTGAACTGGTGTGGATCTAGTAAACTTTGGGGTTGAGTTGGTGACCTGACCTCACGTAGAGGTAGTTAAGAGCCATTTGTCCCAACTCTTTTCCTATCACGTGATCAAAGACATTATGTATTTACTTACATTCTACTATGTGAGCACATGCACTTGCCACATGGACAGGCTGCAGGACTCTGGGAAATTTATTGGTAGAAAACAAGCTAGAATGACTCTCATGCAACAGATGCAGTCCACAAAATCTCAGTTATTCTCCCCTGGACCAAAACATTGATGCTACAGGGAGAGTGTTTACAGTCTCTCAAATGCCGTCCAAATTTTTTATCTACAGTTTCTTTTGTGCAGGCCAGAGTAGGAAAAAAACAGCACTCCTATGTTCCTCAGTGCTAGCCCTAAGGTCCTAAAGTCCTTCTTGATTTTAACACATGGTTTGTCATGAAACACTTACTGGTCTCTGGGGGCTTGCTGGATAGTGCTGAGAAAGTGAGGTACATGACGTAGCAGCTGATTACTCCTGACTGCAGCAAACCAGAATGGGGCTGGCCTTTAGAGGAAAGAGAACAGAAGATCATTTTTGTAGATATTTTAACAAAGTGAAAAATAAATTCACATCCCTTAAAGAACAGCAAGCACATCAGTGTCTTTCAAAAGAGGGGAGTACCGTTTACTTTTTATTTAAAGCAGTTTGTAAGTTTAGATATGTTTCCTCCGGCAAGTGAAAAGAGTTTGCCGTTTAGTTCTGCTGGCTGTTTTAGAACGGCATTAAAGATTCCCACATAAGAAATGAATCACCTCTCTGCTCTTGCCAAAAGCACCAACTTTCCAAAAAGCTATTGACAGGCTGCCACGATAGATTTATTTGCCCACAAAACTTTGTTTTGGAGCCACTTAAATTACTACTTCCAGGTCCAATACATGCAAGATATTAACAGCATACATTGAACATACCAGAGAAGAATGAAATACTGCTGTCAACTACTTCAGGCCCAAACATTACAGATGGTAAACCACAAGCAGCCAAAAGCAAATGCTAAAATAGAGGTGAAAAACTATTACTGCCATTGCCTCAACTGCTGATGTTACAAGTGTTAGGTAAACTCCTTTACACCTTACCAGCCATCAGCACAGGAGCATTCTTTGTAGTATAGGTGCCTGATGGTGTGCCTAAAACATCTTATATCTCTGTAGTTTTAGCAGCTGAACTGGTGAGCAACAACAGCACAGCATAGTGTTGATAAGGAGACAGGGATAAGAACAGCACTAGCTCTGAACTATCATGCCTCTAGGCACACAACTTTGGCAGCACTAGAAAACTAGGAGGAGGTTAGCACTCACGATTCTGGACACAGGGTGATATGGCTACCAGTGACACAAAGAGGCACAGGCCACCATTGACACCAATCAGGATCTTGTTAGACAAGCAGCCCTCTGAGCGCGTGTAGAAAAGAGCCATGAGGACCAGGGCTGCCACAGCAACAGAGTACAAGATGAGCGTGACCAGGGCGAGCAAACCACTCCACATCTGCTTGTGATTTGCACTTGCAGTCCTGGGGAGACAGAGACAAAAACCTTATTTTATCTCCCCTTCCCAAAAAATAAAGTTCTAATAGTTGAATAGTTCATGCCATCAAACACAAAAGACAGTGCTTATGTTCCCGAAGCATGTGTATATCACTACACTAACAGAAGCCCTTGCTAGGTTCCACCCATGAAATTGAAGGAAACTTTCCTTAGCATTAGTGCTCTTTTTTCTGTGGAAAAAAAACATCTATTGTAGAGAGTGGTAATGCTAAATGCTGCTACACAGAAAAGCAGTTGTTGTAATCAGCCACAAAAATATCTGCCATGTAAGATCTCAACACTTCCTCCATGAAAATAGATATCTAAGAAAGGTTTGCTAAAACCCTTCCTAGTAGTCAGCATGCTAAGTGGGACAAGAGAAGACAGCAAGGGCTGTATCAGAAAAAACGGAATACAGAAAAGTATAGAGGAGGCAGTGAGAGCTCCTGTATATACACAGGAGTACAATTTAAATATTTTAATCCACAAGCAGAGGCTAAAGACTAGAAGTGAAATATCAAACTGAAATTAATTCAGTGCCAAAACATGGTATACGTGGGTTGACAATGGAATCTTGCATGTTTAGATGAAAACAAAGAAGTTAGAGGAAGCAGTAGTTCTCACAACCAAAAATACATAAATAACTAAATAAATCATACAATGTGCATTATGTTGATACAAAGAGAAAAAAAAAAACAGGATTTACCAGTCTGTACCATTGCGTACAGTTTCACTGCTACACTTTGCAAATCCTGTTTTGTTCTCTTGCAGCGCTCTGTTTCCTAGCAAGTATATCTTCACAGAAAACTGAACAGCTTAAAATGAAGTGTTTGCATGCTAACATGCTACTACTTATTGGAAGCAGAACGACTGAGGTTAAGAACGTATGAGCTCAGAGTAGAAAAAGGAGGAAACACTTCCTCTGGGGAAGAACGAAAGTGGACAAAACAAAAATGCACAGTTCTAAACGTCAACATTTATACTACTTTCAAATGCTTCATTGCCTTTGTTACAAGAGATGTGTTGTTCAGGAGTCCACCATAATATTATATATTATACTATTATCTATTATATATCGTATACATTATATAGTATATATATATATATATAATAGAGTATAATAATATATTACATACTATACTACATTATATATAGCTATAAGTAACTATTTGCACCACACATACCAATTTTTATTCCATTTGTGTGCAAACTCAACAAGCAGGATGAGCTGAATGGCAATGAAAAGGAAACCTCCAGCTGCTCCTACATAGCGCCAGGCTGCAAGGGCAGAGAAACAGAAAATTGGTCAAAACTGTAGCCACCTTTTCCCCAAAATAAAACAAAATTCTTCGCTACAAGGTGAAGACATTACACAGTTTGAATATCTCAAGGCCACAGATACAGCAGGAGATGAGAAGTTTTAGCCAAAAGGCCAGCTCAGCTATCTCAGGATTAGCTCCCTGTTGAACTCATCTTGCAAGCTACTACACACTCAGAAGGAGCCTGTTAGGACAGTTACTGAGACTACCTAGCCCAGATTTTTTTTCCAGACACAAGGTTACTATAATCAGACAGAAAATACTGAAACTTTTATTTGTGACTGGTAGGGGGTGGAGGAGTCCTGAAGGCATTTTCCTGAAGGCTAAACCCCAAAATTGCAAGGTATTGGAACCTAGTGCTAAAAACGGTAATTACTTCCCTCGATTCCAGTACCACTGGAAAATGAAGGCATGGCTCATCTATTTACAAATGCTGCCCTGAGCCACTCCCAAAGGAACAAGAACACTAGGTATTTATCAACTACTTTTAAGACAGGTTATTTGACTACTTAACCACTGACCTACTATACCGTATGTGGGTAACTGCTTGAATATTTTGGACAAGAAATCTATGAGCAATACCAAAGCATCAAGAAGAAAATTAAAGAAAGAAGCGTGAAACAAAACGAGACAAAACAAAATAAAACCAACCACCACATTAAAATAGAACATACTTAGAAGAAGCACGGAAAGAAAAAGCAGATCACCAATGCAACAAGTAATTAAGTAGCCAGACTCTCAGTAACAATCTCTTATTGCCACAGGCAGAACACTGAGGCATGCTTTATGGAGCCATCATAGACAAGGTTAGCAGGCCAGTGTAGATTTAATGCTACAGCCCCCACAAACATAGTGCTTGCACATAGTACCCCTCATTTATAATTAAAATCCTACGCATGGGAAGAACATTCTACATTTTTTAGAAAAAAAAGCTGTATGTTTCTTGATAGCTAGGAGGAAAAAAAAAAAAAGAAAGAAAAAAAAGGGAAAACAGAACCACACAATGCTGAGACCCTCTGTGTATCTCTGATTTGGGAACTTCCTCAGGAGCTTCCTCAAGAACAGATTAGCAGAATATATAGGACACTGCTTTACAGAGAAGAGCCAAAAAGTAATTTAGGATGAGAGCTTGTTATGCTGTATTTCCACACCAAGTTAGACTGTAATTCCCATCAGCACAAAAAAAATTGCTTCACTTCTTCCCCAAATACTTCTTGATGACTTTTGCTGTGGAAAAGATTACTCAAAAGATGATAGGATGTCTTGCTTGCTTGCGGGTGTAACACATTGCACCACCGAAACCAAGCAGTGATTAGATACTAATGACAATCCCACACAGCCAGCACGACTTTGTGGGGAAAAAAGAAATAAGGATAAGGATCCCTTCACCTACGAGGCATCAGACTGAACTAGAACCAGACATAAACAGCCAGTAAGAGCAAGAAGATGAAATAAGCCTATCTGTAGTTTACCTTGAGTGATTTTTACCACTCTTAGTTCCCCAGAGTGGTATGTTCACAGTATGTCTGTCCAGTGTACTCTTTTCCCCGGAGTTACTCTTTCTTTTTACTCTATTATAAACACCCTGGCCAGTTATAAGAGAGAAGACTGGAGAGTTGAAAGCACACAATACCCAGTGTGCTTCAATGGAAGCAACTGCCCAGACTCGACACCTTAAGGGCCTACATACGCTGGCATACCAAAAAGCACAATCTCACCTTGGTGTCATCACCAGGACTGCTGCTGCCAGCCCACCAGGCCCCTGGTGTACCCCACAGAGATAGTACTAAAGCACTTGACCAGTACTAGCAGGCCCAAGTGGTGCTAGGGTGTCTTCCAGAACTGGAAATGCATTGCGCACAGCACTCCCAGAGGCATGCTTGTACAAGCTGCAAGAAGCCTAGGTTTACATTATTATCTACTTATTATAATAGCATCTACACAATCAGCCTGAAAGCTTGTGACATCGCGTATTATTTTATGGCACTGCATGCTTCCAGGCAGTTGGTGCCAGCAGCCTGAAGGTCACCTTTTCCCTGATGGCACTTCTTCATCACAAACCATAGTCTCCAGCCGCTGTGCTATACAGTTACCTGCACAAACCAAACTTAGACACAGATCTATGCTCTCAAGTGAACAATTTCTTCTGCATTATTGCAGTCTCTGCTTCTTGAAGAATTTGCACAACAGCTCCACAGTAGTATTTTACCAGCTCCCTTGGTCTCCTTGTGGTTAGCACCAACAGTGAGAGGTTACTCTTTGTGTAGATACCACCAAACAGCTTCAAAATATTCTTTTTCTCCTGGACTACACTGGGTTTACTTGAAGAAATTCAGCCGTGCTCACACTGAGCAGACTTTCAGGATTTATAACCACCCTCAAGGCAGTACAGAATACAGCAGCATAACAAAATGAGAAGGATTTACCATTGAGGAAAGTGTCCTGATCAGGAATGAAGAAAGCTCCCGAGCACATTGCTGCCAGAAGTAGAAGCTTTATAAACCAGAATCTGGATGAGAGAAAACAAAATAAATCATCTGGTTATAATAGGAATTAGAGGTCTTTAGATCAATTATTATGAAAAATGTCTAGCCCATCAAGACAAAAAACAACCTTTGTTGATTGACTGTTGTTCTTTGCCCTTGACTGCTTTATGCCCAACAAGAGCAGTGAAAATAACCATTTTTTTCTCTTCCTTTTTGCCTAGTACTAGACTCAATTGGAAAGTAAACAACACAAATCTACAAAGAGAGTAGAAATTAAACAAATACTCACCCATTATGAACATATGCTCGGCAGCTTTTGCTGTTGTTAATTTTGATGGTAAACAAGCAGAAGAAAAAGAAGAAACAGGCCATTCCAAAACAGACTTTGTACACCGCAGAGTATCCCACCAACTTCTCACACATCTCACCTGCCTGAATGCCTTTGCACATCTGCTCATAGAAGGGAAACTGAAAAATAAAACACGTTACAAGTTGTTAGACAGGACATAGAGCACCTCACAACTACACCTTCATAAGCTGGTGCACCACTGACTTTTCATTTTTTCATTTAACACTGACAGCATTCATCGATACCTTTTGTTGATACCCCTCAGAGTGGAGTTGAGAGTTCAAGGGATACAGAACAGTGTAAAAGACAAATTAGAGCTTTCCAGAACCTCAACTGTCAGCCACTTCCAGATGGCTTTGGGGCACAAGCCCACCACGCCTTCCTTCAGCTCTGTTGGCCTTAGTCACTGCAGTCCCTTAATACTTATTCACCCACTGTGGGACCCTCTCTCTTCTTCTCATGTTTTACAACAACAGATTCTGTTTCAGTAATCCAGCTTTCATAAAGCCATACTGGCACTTTCACCAGCCAAAGGGGCCACAAACAGGGCAGGAAGCTCTGCCTAACACTGCCAGCACACCCGAGCAATATGGAAACAGGTTCCCTCCCTTGCATCACAGCTTCTGAAAGGGAGTTGTGCCAGTTGCCCTGATTTTATGTTAAATTAACAGAGAGGCAGGAAAATTCCACTTTCCTCTTGACTCGTTAAATATTTGCTCTTGAGGCTTTGTGCTTGGCTGTAAGGGGAATGTAAACTGCCACACATTTTGGCCTTGGTTTCACCACGTAGACGTGACTCCGAGTGCCCAGAAAGCAGGACTCTGTGGACAGGACTGACTTCTGTGTGGTGCCTTTGTGCAGACCAACCCCTGCCTTTTTGGAGCCAGGGAGTTGTGCAGAAATAGAGGCATTTAATTAGAAAACCACCAGCTATTTCAAAGGAAGAAGGGTCTCTTTGTATGCACAAAATACTCAGCCAAGGCTAGTGAGGCCAGTCAAGCAACCCATCAAAACCTTTGGAACTGATCACTGCTACCTGCATGGGTAACTGACAAAATCAGGAAACAACACCTTCTAGGACAAAACACTGTACAAATAAATCGAGCAGATGAAGTGAGAATCAGATGTGAGAAAGTATCAAGCCAGGTCTGATTTTCTGGGAGAGAGACAGGCAAAGATTATGGGCAACACCTTCCTTGAACATTTCCAAGAAAGAAGAGAAGATACCTGTGTCTACTTCCTTTGGCAGACTGGTAAGCCTATAAAAGCAGGACTGAGAAGAACAAACAGGACTCATCAGAAAGGGATCAGGCAGCGTTCCCAGCTGGGTAGAGAGCCATCAAAGATGCAGGAAACATGGGATTAACACATAAACTCTCAGCTTCCAGCTGCAAGGCTTTGAAAGCATGCTTTCCACAATGCATGCTGTGCAACTTTCAATTGCATTCAGTAACCCAAAACAGTGAACAGCCTTCCCAAAAGCAAGCATTTCAGTAGCTCAAGACAACACATAGTTAAAACTGTTGCTAAGTGCAGCAACAGAGGAAAGCCAAACTATGATACTGAACTAATACTAGGTGGGCTACAATCAGAGGAGGAGATGAAAAGCAGAAGGTTTTGGCACAGCTGTCTGGCGTTACAGAAATGAATTCAAGCTGTACCACCCTGAGATGCTTATTCAGAAGCAACTCAGAGGAGTAGCCAGGGCTTGAGAAGTTGCACAGTAAACAAGTAGCTGTGGCACAATTCACATACAAAAAATTTAGAGGGCAAGTAAGAAAACGTGGGGCATCAGCAATGCCTTTTCTTAAGTCTTGAAAAGCAATGAAATGTCAAACTGGCTGAATGTGCCAGCATTCCAAACTAGCACATGGACTGAAGGAAATGAGACCTATCAATACCACACCGCTGCCAGGGCAAGCCATGGGGCCAGAGCAACAACAGGGAAAGCAACCGGGCTATTAGCAAACCTCACGATCCTTTGTGCCTGTAATTACCATCCATCAGCACAATTAGAAAGATGCAGGGTACTGAACAGTATTTCTGAGAAAAAACAAAGTTGTTGCTTTTTTTTTTTACATAGATTGTACTGATTATACAGAGTTTCTGTTAGATGTAGACTTGGTACCAAGTAGCATTTTGATTATGAGTTTTAAAACAAGAAAAACACCAAGACACTTGACTAATCAGCTAGTTAGTTAAAAACAGATCTCTGGGTAGCTATACATGGGAATCTTCTAATTGCATGGATTTCTACTGAGGTCTTGATGGGATTCTTGACCCTCTACGTTCTCTTCTGTACTTTGAAGTAATTTCCTTATAGATCAGGCTGAGAGAAAATGGATGGATTCACAAGAACAACAGCTTACTTTGTGCCTACACAAGCAACAAAGACCTCAGCACTATGTAGGATGCACAACACTATATAGTGATAAATGACAACCACAGGAACACTCCTGTGGGACTAAACATCTTTTTCAGAGACCAGTGATCCTGAAGTAACAAATCAAGAACAAAAGCAAACACTTGAGGACCCTGGCAGATAGCAAACTTGAGTACAATGCTGGGGACAAAAGTGTTGATGTAATGAAAAGGGCATCTTTTCACAACAGGATAAACCGCTGCTGTGAATAACTTATAAAGCCTTACATGTGTTCTTAATCACTAAAGGTTTGAAAAGACAATTTTTGTTTTGAAACTTTATCTCTGAAATACACTCAGCTGCAAGCAGCTTGTCCAACCCAAGTTTTTTATTATGTTTTCCTTTTGCTGGATAGTTTTGCTGGTTATTAAAGTCAGGGATTACTTAGCCAAGCTTGATGAAGTACTTACCTTCCTCCCTTTAAAAGTGACATAAGCAAATTCCCTGGCCACTGAGTAGGGGACAAGGCATTCCTACTGCAAAAACTCAGTCTCTCCTCAGATAATGTGAATACCTCTATAGCTGCATGTGCAAAGACATCATCAAGTTGGTAATTTTTTTAAGTGCACTGAAACCCTTTGAGACAATGGCAACAACTATGACAAGGTTAGACTACTTTGAGCAGGAACATCTGCAACGACAGGGTCAGACTGCCCTGAACTTGCTTTCCTATCAGGTCAAGTAGCTGGCATCCTAACTAACTGTGATGCAGCAGCAAGCTGGTGCAACTGTACTTTGTCCAGGCTCAAGCAGGCTGCATTTTGGCCACCTCCAAGCCTGGGCCTACTTGTGCCCAACAGCATGAGTGTGAGAATGTCGGAAACCCGTCGACATGCGAGGACAAAGGGCCTTAAGAGTCAGAGGAACCTGCAGGACACACCCTCATCCAATAAAGGGAGGATGTGGCAGATGTAATTTGTTATGGAAATGGATAAAGTATAGAAGAAAATTTTTGCTAGTGATGAAACAAAGGGAAAAAAACGCAGGTAAAACCCATTGTCTTGAACAGGCGAGATATGAAGTGAAAAAAAAAAACAACAATGTGATCAAAACATGTATAAGCTTGCACCTACAGCTTAATTCCTTACAGAAATTGGCAACAGGCAGCTTCATTTAAAAACTTGGGTTTGGTCACAAATTTACATTTTAACATACTGTAACACAGTTATGGCTGGGGAAACGAGTCTGAAAACATGCTCCACCAGAATGTACAGCCATCCAGAACTGAAATGCTTTGACAATAATGAATTGGTTTTCACAAACATTTGTTTTCCTGAAATTCTCTTTCTGATTCTTCTTCCATTATTTAAGAAGGACATGGGTACTTTCAGGATGAAACCAGTAGTTCTGAAGCAGCTTTGACATTAAAAAATAAACAAATTAAAAAAAAAAAAAACAAGTTTTTTTACAAAACAGAACTATTATCTCCCTCCTTTTGCATCAACCATCATTTCAAAGCCTTTCAGTGCAAGATCATGCTTCACCAGAATGTTTGCCAGTAAAGCTGTAGCTGGTTCTCACCAGAATAACTGGATAAATATATACACTGATCATATACAGAAGCCTTTCTTCAACATAAGTCCTTCTTTGCTTTCTTTTGGACCAAAGTCAAATTTTAAAACCAACTTGTATAACTGTATTGCCAGCATTCATGCCTTGCTGTCCACATTGCTAAAGCTTTCACATCTTGATGCTGTGGCCCATCTTTCACCTTGATATACACAACCTTGCTCCTCTGAAACCTATCCTACTTGCTACTGTTTGAACTACTATCTTCTCCACAGCCAACCACTCCCTCCCTATCTGTTTCACTCCCTGTCCACTCCCTCACTACTGCTTCTTGCTTCCACCCCAGAGATCAAAGATAAATGCCATGGCTTCTCTGCAGTTTTTTCAGAATTTAACTCTTGGAGCCTCTCTCCCTTCGTGTCCTATGGGAACAGGAACAGATCAGATAAGAAGGATGGATGAAAAGAACAGAGAAAAACCTATCAAAAAGAAACCATATTTACTCTGTTCGAGCAGGTTCCCAACTCTGGGCTGGCACCTGCAGAATTTGACAACTCAGGAACTAAAAATCCTGTCTTAAACATATATTAATAGACTGAAGGCGTGACAGTGGAGGCAAATGAACTGTTATAAAACAAACATGTTTTTAAAAAGTCTTCCTACAGTGTCCATAGAAGATGTACACTGCTGTTGTTTCCTCTCGAAATAACTTCACAGATCCAAAGGCTACAGTGCTACAATACTTTCAGATCTGCTTCAGGCTTGGGAATTTGTAACCAATCAAGCAACAAAACAATCAAAATTTCCTCACTAACAAGGTGAGATTCCTTCGGCATAACATCAGTGTGACTGTTGGATATCTAAACTGATAAAGGTGAGATTCCTCTCATGCAACATCAGTGTGATTATTTGATTTCTACATTGGTAAAGCAGACTTGTGGTTTCCTGCCAATGTGATGGCTCCAAAAAGGACTGCACTGAAATTTCAAATATTATTTTAAGAGAGAAATTTAAACAAATTTAGTTAAAATGAAATAAAACTATGTCCCCTGTCAAGAAAGAGAGTGCAAGGTCCTAACAGCGTTTTGTAAAGTAATTGCTTACAGTCTGGCTTCAGGATTTAAGAACACTCTGTGATCCAGCCAAAAGCAAAGGAATCAATAAGTGCCCTGCGCTTCCAAAACACAGTTCATCCTTGGGAAGCCAAGACCAGTTTGTCTCGATAAATATTTTGAAGGTGCACTTTACTAGAACATGCTTGAATTAGTTTCAAGAGTCTGAACAGCCCAGAATTATTAAATTGGAGAGGAGAAAGACTACTTTCAGATGGTCAGTTTCCTACACAAAATCACCAAACGCTCTAAATTAAGAAGGTAATTATCTTTCTACTTCACACTAACAGCTACTCTTTGTGCCATTTCTCCCTACCCTGAGCTTTAAAGACTACAAACTGGAAAAGAAATTTGGCAAGACTGAAAAGCACACTGTTGAAGCCTGCTTGAATCACTTCTCTATTGGACAAGGAGACAGTTTTTTTTATTAGGAATACAAACAGTATTAAAACCACACTACTCATGGAAAAGTGACTTTATGAAATTTGGATACATATTAGCACATATAATTTGTCTTCCATGCACTTCAGTTCCTTGGATTATTCACTTTATTGCCAGTCTAAGCATCCAGTAAGTCAAAGTAAATCCTGGCAAGAGACTTCAGCATCACGCTGAAAAGCTTTTGAGCTGCAGCTCACAGTCAAGCATCTTGTCTGCAGTAGGCACTCTTACAGGACTGACTGCAAGTTCTGGTGACCAGAGGTAAGAATGCATCATTGCAATAATCCGAGCAAATCAATACTAAAGAAAATTAGGACAGAATGTACAAAGAGGGCAAAATGGGGTGAAGGTCACAGGCAACAGAATCCTCAAGATAGCCCTATGTAATCCTGTCGTTTCACTTTTCTTGCAGTTACAGGATGTTACCACCAGCTTCTGGCCCAGGCTGCTTCAGAGGGATGTTTTTCACAGCCAGCTGAAAGCCAAGGGCAGAAGTTAAGTAGGGCACCAACTCAGCCAACAGTCAGTAAAACAAGAAAATGACCATCACCATGCTCCCTCTGGGACTACCTCTTTGGGCAGGAATACAGAGAACAAGTAGATGCTCAAAGCAACTGAAGTATTCTGAATCTTCAGGGCAAGTACAGTGACAACCTCAAAGCAGGCCTGATGCCAAGCTCAGGGCAGGAAAGTTTCAGTCCCACATTACTTAATTTTTAAAATATAAATGATCCAGCCATTGTTCCCTCTACTTATAAACAGACTTATTTTCTCATAGCTTGTAGAGTGAGAGAGAGAATTTATGCTACTAGAGCATAAATTCCAATAAATTCCAATTTATGCTACTAGAGCATAAATTATGCCAAGAGCAACTTGGGTGGCTTAAGAAATGAAACCAAAGATGAAGTACAACAGGTCTAGCATCTGATCTCAAGCAAGCCGGTAACATTTACCTCAGGAAAGTTATGTATTAGGATTCTGAAAGAAATTTGAATTTTATAATCTAGTTTTAGCCACAGCTCCTTTAATGCTTTTGAAGCTTTTTAATTAAAAAGACAATTTGAACTGAACAATGTCTGTTGTAGCTAGAGGCCATGTGAACATGATGACTCAACACACATGGAAGAAAATGCATTGCACAGGATTCACAGCATTGTGCTTTGTAGTAGTAGTGTGTCACATAACACAAAGGACACAGAATCAGTATTATAAATACAGCTCTTGAAGTGCTGTCTTCTAGCTGCTTTTTCTGCTACTAAACAAGCTACGAAAGAAACTCAACATTAGACTAAAGCAATTTATTCTACTACAAGATGTCTTGAAACTACCCACATAGCAAACTTGGGATGAGTGTATCGTAATGGGTTTCCCTACAACAAAAGAGAAGGCAAGCCACTAGTTCTATGACACTTGTCTCTTGCTATTGTGAAATACACTCAGAGTGTAAGCGATTGACAAGGAGGTGCTGATCACACACAGTCCTCTGGGTTTTGGAAATGGCTGGGTAGAGAATGAACCGCCTTTTCTGAGAAGGAAGTGCCCTTTTATAGAGGAGGAGAAAAGAGAAAGATAGAGCTCCGTTTCCCCTCAGAAGCAGTTGTGCTTATCTTACTTACGTGTGTTTTCATTTCATTAGCTACTGTCGTTGACATCATGACACAGCAGATAATAGTCACCAGGATGAAGTAGAGTGCGTACATGAAGCGGGTGCTTGTTGACTGCTTTATCTTGGGGCAGCATTTGCAGCACAGGGAACAAGCAGCAGTACCACAGCAGCAGGCCAACTGGAAAGGAAGACAAAAATCCAAGTCATTCCATTATCACCAATAGGTTTCTATTGCAAAAGTCACATGGCAAAACTGGTAGACTTCCTACAAACTCCAAACTCCATACACTTCCTACAAATTTCTTTAGTCACCTCCTTTTAGCATATCAGTATTTAAGTGGAAGCAGATTGTCCTCTCTGTCAAATCCTTCAGTTCAAACACACCAGTTTCTAGCTTTCCCACACACGAAGGATGAGGGTGAGAAAGAACCGCTCCTGATTTCTTTGCCTTACTCTCTGCTGCCTGTGCACAGCTCACAGTCCTGGCACATAACACAAAGCGGAACAGGCATTGCAACAGTCAGTCTCTACTTCCTGCAATACACAATCCTCCTTACCCAGTGAAGAAACAAATCTGAAGAGCACAGACTTAAAATCTGTTTGCTTTTAACACACAGAACAAAATGAATTTTGTTCTGGAGATGGGCTTTGTTTCACAAAAAGCTGTACAGACCCTGCAGCTACAGGGCTACAGGGTCCGCAGTAATAAGACAAGGGGCAATGAATTCAAACTTACAGAGGGTGGTGAGGTTACCTAGAGATGTGGTGGAAGCCCCCTACCCAGGTAGACATCCAAGGTCAGGCTGAACCAGGCTTTGGACAACCTGATGTGGCTGTAAGTGTCCCTGCTTGCTTGCAAGACTAGATGACCTCCAAAGGACTCTTCTAACTCTAAGGATTCTGTGGTTTTCAGTTCACTGGAACCACACTGCCCTTTTAAAAGAAGTCTTTTTCCTGGTACACACACAGAATCATTATTTTGTTGCAGGAATTTGTAGCATCTACAGCAAAAACTGAAGATTTTAAGCAAATTGAAGGTGGTGAAGAAAAGCTGCTTAAGAAACACCTTGGGATAGTTGTGCTTACAGCTTTGCAAACAGGTAACAATTATAAAAACAAATAAGCAAAAATCACATTTACAGTTCTAAACACTCTGTGTAGTTGAGAAAGCCTGGAAATACTTTGCTTACTGCAAACAAAGCAAAAAATAGAAAAAAAAGAAAGAAAAAAGAAAAAAAGAGAAGAAATCCAAACTCAGTTGTTCAGAAACATTTTATCAAAGATTAAATTAGTAATTTTCATGTTTGCAAAAAGAAGATACTAGAAGGAATGCATAACACAACTACAAGTAAAACAAATACCAAGTCTTACTTCAGTTGATACTGTCTGAAATATTTAAATGCTATTAGAGACGGAATTGTGTGTATGTTTTATTTCCTTTCTTCCTGCAACTATGTGAGCATCCAAGATAAAAACCTGAAGAATTCCAAAAAGCATTCCAAAAAACAAATAATTTCTTTATTCAACAGAGGGAAAGCCACAAAACAAGTCCTGTGAAGGATTTAGCTTGGGGCTCATTATTTCCCTGCTGTTGACAGTATCATTAAGTTCCAGAACAGCTGGATTCACCTTCCCTTCCTCCTACTTTAGGAGAAGTCATAGATAAAACTACAGATGCAGGTGTTATTTCTATACACAAGGCAGCAGTGTCCTCGGCTGGGCCTTTCATTGCAACAAGCATCAGCTTCATATGACCCCATGCTTCACGCAGATGTACCCACAGGAGTTGCTGGACATCAGCAGGCACCCAGGCACGGGGAGCCTCTCCTCCAGGCCCTGCTGCAGATCCATGCACCCCCACTGCCTGCACTCCTGATTTCAGGCTGTCGGCAGCCAGCACTCAGTACAGGGACATGCACTGGAGGTGTCAGGGGCTCAAGAATACCCAGAGCACTGTCCATAGGCACATGTGCCCCGCAGTTCCTCAGCCCTCTGATGGGATCTTGCTCCTAGCTAGCAAGTAGCTGCAGACAGCTTTTCTTAGTCCTTGCCAGAGGCTTCAAAATGCACTTATTTGTCCCCAGAAATATGCCCTAAACAGCAAATGCTGCATTTGATTGTCCAGGCACACACACACACACACACACAGCTTTTCTCCTAGGACACATCCTCCTGCAGCAGCAAAGCCCGTCTGACCCAGGAGTGGCAGGCATCCCATGTGTTTGTTTGCAGACCTGTGTCTCTGATGTGACCCCACAGTGTGGCCCCTAGACTGGTTGATCAAAGAGTATCTGAACATGGCAAAAAAGAAGTGTCTTTAAAAGACTTCCAGCTTGCTATTTCCTTACTACTATTATCAGTTGCAACACCCAAGCTCAGACTTCCTTTCCTCAACCCCTGCCTCGTTCCACAGCAGCTGAGTGGCTCACACAGAAAAACAGGGACAGCACCACCCATTTTGCCTTGCTCTGGATTCACAGCTGCACCTCACACCAGAGGAGACAGCAGCCTCCATGCAAGTGGCTTCTAGAACTGCTGCTGGGGAACAGAAATCCTCCCAACAACACACGGAGCTTAAGCTGTGGGGGATACGCACAATGGATTCATGTTGGCACCAAGGTTGGAAATTAAAAACACAGTATGCATAAGCTCATCAGGCAAGTACATTTTGAGAATAGAAGACAATGCCAGCTGAGCGAAATTAACTTTTACTGCACCGACTGCAAATCCAAGAAATAACCACGCTATGGTGATCTATTTATTCAGCAAACAAATGGAAAAGCAGCACTTCAAAACATAAACATATCTGAAAAACATAACCAATCCACCTCAAAATTATGAGAAAAAAAGAAAAGAAGAAGAAAAAGATTAAGACTGAAGGTTCTTTCAGCCTGTGTCAGCCAGATCCAAAGCATCTAGGAAGTATTTCAACTGCTGGTTGTATTCAGCGTACCATTAAAAACTATACTGAAGAATGGAAAAGTTAGGCAGCTTTGGCATTTTTAGGAGTGAGAGAGGAACATCATTTTCTTAAGCGCTACAGAGCTCTGCCAGTGAAACTTCATCCATGTCCAGCAACGTGTCTGCTATTCCAGTCCTGGGAGCCCTCCAGTCCCAGGAGCTGCTATTTAAAGCAACAAATACTTAAATAGCATATACAGATCACTAGCACATTGCTTCTTGTTATTTAGTGAAACTTTAATGATAGCTTCTAATAGTTAGCATGTAACCTATAAGTCGACAGTATTTGTGGAAAACTAGCAGTGCATCCATCTTATTTCAGACACACTCCTCAAGGCGCTCTGAATAGTCATGGAAACCATAGAAGGTTGGTTAGGTTGTTCAGCCACAGCCCCACGTTTTTAAAAAAGAAAAAATAGAGTAACTCTGGTTATGATTAACTACATTCCAGAGCGAGCCGCAGTGGAATAGGTGTTATCCAAAAATATATGAGAACAGTCTCTGTCCCAGAGCGCAAGATGCTGGCTGGCTGTGAGCCACTGACCTGAGAGGTTTCAAAGATGTTATCTTTGGACGGCAGACTTCAAAGTCCAGCTCCGCAATGAGCTCTCTGTTCAGAGGCTGCTGCAGTGCACAGCTGCACCACCACTGTCTGATGCCACATGCCTTACCATTGGCACAGCCCATCTCACTTCCTTCTGCCTTGTGACTGCAGTGAGGGTCCCTCCAGGGACTGAGGACCCACAGGTACAGGAAGCCAGCCACAAATGTGTTAAAGGAAAAAAAAAAGCAAAAAAAAAAAAAAAAAAAAAAAAGACACTGAGACACAAAAGGGATTAAAATTACACGATTAGGGTTAAGCTACAAAGAAAATAGAACGAAGACAAACATTTTGTCTCACACATATGGGAAAGGAAGTTTGATGTATGGAATGAATAGAATGCAAATAAAAACTAGGGAAGCCTTGTTTTGAACGTATGGGAAAATAAAGGAAGTTTCAACAGATGGTATGGATAACAATGCTAACAACACTTGACATTCCGAGGACTTCAAGCAGAGATAAGAAAATAAGGGAACTGGAAGGCAATCAGAAAAGGGGATGTCTCCCCCACAGGAGGTTAAAAGTTTACAGCAAGGAAGACTACAAGCCTTCATGAGGAAGATCATGAGCCTCCATCCCACACCATCAGGAGAAGCCCCCCCACAATATGACACAAGCGCAAGGGGGAGGGGTTGTATGTAAAGGAGTTCTCAGAAATGTAATGCATATGTATATGCATTCCAGAAATCTGTTGAATATGTATAAGCTTGCCCTATATATGTAGCTAACTTTTGCTTATCGGTGTGAAAGTTAGGAGGAGCTATCCCCCTTGCACCCGGGGCATGCACATCGCTGAATAAATCATACCTGCTTTGTAATCTCACTTGGGTTACAGAGTTTGATTCTGCATGTCAACACAGGCAATGAAAAAGAAACCCAAACCAAACCAAAACAGAAGCAATGACACAGATCTTTTACAAATCTAGCTTTTCATTAAACAAAAGCTCCTATAAAGGCTTTGCTGGACAAAAGCACTTTGCAGTTCTCTGAAGAGAAACAAGCTAGATAACTCAAGATCCACAAGCTCTGTAAGCAGGCAAGCCTCAAGAATCCTGGTCTGTGCCTACAGTGGCCCTTCACAGTGCTGTGACCCCTCCAGCTCCTGGCTCCAAGGAGCCCAAGGCAGCAGCACTGGGAAGTCCGGCTGCTGTGGCAGGAGCCTGTCACGCTTGCAGTGGTGTCTGGCTTCAAATCTCACAGGTTCAAAGACTGCCACAAGTCAGGCACTTAGCACAAGGATGTGTGGCCACCCGGGCAGCAGCAGCTGCAGACAGCAGTGTGGGAAATTCTTCAGTTAAAAATACTCATGCACAGTTTCACAGACATTTCTTCTTCAGGCCAGGTTGGCTCAGCAGCTGCTGCTGCCCTAGCCCCTCTCCCTGTACCCCTGCAGTAGCACTGCAGCCGCTGGCAGCCGCTAACCAAAGGAGCTAGATGATTAAAAAGCAAAAGAGGGCAGAAACAAATGCTTTACCAACCCTCCTCCTCTGCCTGACAGGATATTCTGTGCAACGGCAGAAACAATTTATCCTTCTATCTGAGAGGCCAGCACACAGGAAGGAGGGCAGGGCAGAGGTGTGCGCTCCACACCACTCCCACTGACCCACACACTGCCCCTCTAAGCAGGAATTTTGGTGGCAGGAGCAAAGGCACCAGGTCTACCAAACCGTGCACCAGCTGCACGTTCCCTGCAGCAAATGCTCCACTGACACACAGACGACATCTACCCTGCACGCAAGCCTTGGTCATGGCAAGATCCAAGCTGATCCAGCCTGAGAAATGGCAGAATTAGAGAGGGCGGTAATGCTGAGCCCACACATGGCTATTTACACACACGACTGAGAAGTGGACGTGTCCTATCCATTGCATCTGTAGGCACAGTGACAATTTTAGGAGGTATGTTCCAGAGATGTTTCCAAAAAAATCTTGAAGGTCGTAGAAAATATGTTCCGTAGCCATTAAAACAACGTGTGTATCCATGAGGAGCTTCAGGCTCACTGCCCAAAATAGCCCACGGTATTTTTTAAATATACAAGCCACAGGGAAATACCAAACTTGTCACAACAACGCTCTCTTCCTTTTGGGAGACTTCAGCAGAAATTGTAAAAATCAAAGCCAAGAAGAGCGTGTTTAAATTAAAAAAGCACATTATTAAAGGAAACAAAGACCTAGCAGCGTTCCATCTCTTCCTGTGAGCAACCACCTAGCATCCTGACAGGGCAACATGCTTCCTGAATCAAAGAAACCCATGAGAAGGGACTTATCAGCAAAAGCTTTATTGCCATTAAGCAGGTATTCTTACTGTCAGCACTGGTGCATGGGGGTAATCCTCCAATCATACATCACTTATACAAAGCATCTTCAGTTTATATACATTACTTGTGTAACATATGCAGAAGTTTCCCAGAAGTATGTTACATATTCAGTGACTGCCAGCTGACTTGAAGAAGTAGAGCATAAAGTATTTTGTAACTTGTTTTTAGACATAGCTGATATGAAAAAGTAGAAATACTATATATTTTGGTAGCGTATTTTAGAAATATAGTTGTTGCATTGTTAAATTAGGTGATTAAATCTTGCCTGCAAAACTGAGATAGCTTTTAGATGTCTCGAATACTACTGATGTAGTATTACAGACTAGAAGGCATGCTGTAAGGCTATTCTGTTTTGATAAAAGACCCTCGGCAAAAGAAACAATAATGAAAGCCAGGGCCTCCACACAAGGCCAAATTGTCTCATTCTGGGAATAGGGTGGGATGCAACAGGCAGGAGTCAAGATACTCCCCTCTATCCTCCTTATCTTCTGCACCCCAGTATATATCATTAAAAGACAGATTAATACCCCAGTATATATTAAAAGATAGGTTGCCAAACTTATCACTATCCAAGGACGAGCAGATGTCCAAAAGTAATGTTACAATTTTGGCAATGTTACAATTTTAGCAAATGTTACAATTTTGGTACCTATCAATTACTTATAATAGGCATTCTCCTACTGAGCATGTGTCTACGAAGAAAGTTCATTTAGAGGACAAGCGAGGAAGATCACTCACTTAAGAAGATCACTGAAGTAAAAGACTGTTGGTTGGATTGTGATGATGCTGAAAGGACACTAGACGGTAGAATAGACCATGGAATAGAAGACCGGAGACCTCATAAATCACTACCTGAGATAGACATGTGTATGTTAATTGCCTGGTGTAATTGATGAGTTTGTACTGTCTGTGGAAATATAATGGACTCTGAATCATGTAATCTTTGAAGCGTTTATGGTGGAAATATCCCCAGTGCTTTCCTGTGCTGCTAATAAGGAATACCTGACTTAACGGGGACAAAACATTGCTGTTAAGTTTCTAAGTATCAATTTCTTCAATACACAACTTGTACCAATTCCAAGCAGGGCCTCCTATTTCCTTGGTACAAAGACTCAGCAAAGATTCCTAAATACCTTGGTTCAGAGACACAGCTCTTTCTGATATCCAAAGGAAACGACAGGGCAGGGGTATCCATCAGGAAACACTAGCAAGCTTAACCGTATTGATTCAAATCGACGTGTAGAAACTTAGCAGCAAAGTTTTGTTACCATTATGCAAGGTGTTCTTTATTGACAGCACTGGGGTAGCATCAAGATAACTCTCCAAGAATGCTCCACCAGTAGATCGTTCGTGAACAGGTTATATTTTCACATGTATTACATATTCATTACATTCCCAAATTCATTATCCTACCCACCCCCAATGACTTCCTAACAGACATAGGCTTATTAGGCAATCTTTGATGTCATCTGGTGTCCTTCTAGAATCACGATGACCCACTGTTAGTCCTTGGGGTTGCTTACTTCTTCTCAACACTCCTTGTGTCCCAGACATTGCTGTGGAATGCAAGGACAGTCAGAAGACTGCACACACAGATTGGGAAGACAAAGCAGAACATCTTGATGCAGTCACATTTTAGGTGTTCCATTGCTTCTTTTGCCTTGCTAAAGCAGACCAGCCTTAAAACATGTCTCACCACCTGCAATACGACATCACAGTTATCATCCACTACATCTAAAGACTACCGTGGTGTTGCAAGCAAGCATTAACAGAATATTTTGTGTAATTACTACTTCAAATCAATATTGTTATAACTTGTATCATGTCAAAGTAGAACAGTCCCACAGCAAGCTTCCCCATCCACAAAGCTACATCACAAGTACCATCCTTAACATTTAATGGTGTTGTAGGCAAGCACTGTGCATATTATACAACAACTCAGTGGCTGTGCTTATAAGGATACATTAACAGAACGTTTTGTGTAATGACTTCTTCAGATCTTTCCTGACCATGCCACAGAGCTGAGGAATGTGCTGCACTGAAGCTTCTTTTCAGTGGGGCTGACAGCAGCTTAGCCTTCATACAATGATTACTTGACCACTGGCATTACCCTGGCTGTAGGGTATGCAGATAATGTGATCACTGATCTGTTAATGTCAGAATCTGCCAGAAATGCTCCAAGAGCCGCTCACAGCTGCACGAAGTATCCCAGTGGGCTGAGCCAGCAACAGCACCACCCTGGCACGGCTCACAGCCTCGGGAAGGAGTGAAAAAGCAAGCAAACCTTTATGCTACCACACTGTTTCAAGAAGAGGTGTGTGATGCCAAGCAGTCTAAGCTCAGGAGCTGGGATTACTGAACCCTCCTGCAGCTATGCATATATCTTGCAAAAATGTCTTCAACTGTCTGCAGTTATGTGGCAGTTGGTTTGTCCCTGTAAAGCTGAAGCTTTATTTTCTTCATTGCCCACCTGAGATGACTTTTCACTGCTGCTTTGGTGACTAGATGGCTCAAGACAAGAGGTTCAGCAACCAGTACATCAGTTAACTAAGAACCTATTTTTAGGAGCACACCTCACTGGAAGTTGTGCAAAACTACAACTGACTCCAGATACACATCCTGCCAGAACGCTGCTTTCTGGTGAGGCCTTCTTGCTCTGAACTGAGGCAAAATGGAGGCTCATGCCCTGCACCATGGGGCAGGATGACCATGCAGCCATAAAACCAGAAGTAGACCAAAGCCTATTGGAGGAAGCAGTGTCCGGGACAGTCACACCAACAGCTACAGCACAGGCAAGCTGCTGGCAGACGAAGGCAAAGCGGAAGTGAAGCACTTGACTGGACTGATTCGCTTTTGTCTCCCTGCTCAAACAGTACTAAGTGGTGACTCAGCTCAACATTAGCAAATAACATCACTGCCAAATTTCTGAATTAAAGACTGGCCAACCGCTCTTCTCCTAATGGCTATGGAAAATTCAAGGCAAATGTTTAGTCTGACCCAAGCACTGCAGTGCATCACGTCACTCAGCCCCCCACTAGCATAGCTATGTCTCAGTTATTAAATTCAATATAGAACATCTCAAAGGAGACGGGCAGTCCATTCCTCTGAGTCATTACTTGCATCTCTCATTAAAAAGAACAAGGAAAAAAGATATTTGTCTGCTACAGTTTCCTGGTTCTCATTAAGGCTTTCTTGACTAGCTCAGAGTGTCTTTTAAACCACAGAAGCATAGAATGGCTTGTGTTGGAAGGGACCTCAAAGCCCACCCAGTCCCAACCCGCTGCCGCGGGCAGGGTTGCCACCCACTAGATCAGGCCACTCAGGGCCCCACCCAGCCTGGCCTTGAACTTGGTCTTTTCTCCCTGCACACCGAAGAGGAACCCAAACCTTAAGCTTCTCATCCAAAGGCCCTAAGACATTTCCTACCAGCAGCACGACTGTGTTTCTCCCTGGATTCCCTTGCTTCCCCAGCACCTCCTCCATAGCCACAGGCATGGGAACTGCACACTCAACCTGAGTGCCTCTCACAGCAAAAGTGCTACTGAGAGAGCAGCTGGGTAATGGAAGACTTAGCAGCAATGGCATCGTCTGTAGATAATTTGAGGCTGTCACTTCATACAGCGAGCACTTTTCCTCCATGCTATCTCCTGTACCCGAGACATGTGGCAGCACAAAGACACAACGCGGTGCATCACTGGGCACAGAAAGAGCTATGGGCCCAGGGTTCCACGGGAGTGAAGAAGCAGACAAAGTGAAATTTCTTCATGCAGTGATTTACAAGCATGTAGCTGGAACAGCTGCTTCACTTCTGAACAAAGGGACAGCTCTGAGCTGTCCCACAAAAATGTCGTGCCCTTAAGAAGTACCTTTGCTATTGAGTTCAGATTTTAAGGGGGAAAAAAGAGATTCTAACACTTCATGTGAAGTTACGAAACAGAATAAACTAGTACAAAAGATTAACCATTTCTCACCATACCTTATATTTGAAAAAACAAAACAAAACAAAGAAAGAACCAATCTAATTGCTCACAACATTGCTAAAGACATTCCAGTTTATATCAGAGTCAAAACAACCACCTGCACACCCATTTCCAAGCAGGCAGGTTTAACATGGAGCCTGCTCACGTCCCCCCATCTCCCACTTTCTGATCAGCATTTTTTAAATACCATTACAACGACAACTCAGAAGTATCTTGAATAGCACTCCCGAACTACCACCCTGCCAGTGACAGCAATATAAAGAGACAAACATGAGCCCAGGCTCTTCAGAAACTGCCTGGAACAGTTCCTGTTAGAACTGACACACTGGTTTGAGAGGTGACACACTGACACACTTGGTCAGTTCTACTGCACAGAAAAAAAATGCAAACAGCTTCTCACAGTCAGGCTGTGAACTCTTTTATATGTTCAAATATTTGCGCATATGCTGTCTCTAATTGCTAGGAGCTCCATCACAAGCTGCAAACAGCACCAGCCCTGGCGAGTTATGGAAGTGAGATTGCCAGGTGTGTCAGACTCAGAAGAAAGGCAGCGCCATGCTCCCATTGCTGCTGTTGTGACAAACACTGTTCCCAAAAGCTGTCCATCCCTGCTGCCCCATGCCTTGCACTGCAGCACAACGCAGCCTGCAGAGAGCCCTGCACTTCAGCTGCACAGAAGTGACATGGAGGATGCGTTCAAGATTACAGAGATTATCTCAAATTAATGAGTCCAAATGAGAAAGGTCACTGTCCTTCCACCACAGCAACTCAAGGACATCCTCCCTCTAAACAAAAGCGCTCAGATTGCTGGTGTTGAAATCTGTTTCCTGGGTGACCCGAACAACGCAGTAGGTCAAAGCCAGTGATCAGAATGGTCCATCACGTCCTAGAAATCTAGGAACATTTAATACGTCAGGGCATACTACAGCCAAATGCCATTAACTCAGATTTAAGAAGGGCCTTGGAAGCAACCTGGAGCCCAGGCACCTCCACACAGCCAAGCTGCAAACCTGGAACGCGTCTGGGATGGCAGCAGACAGCAGCTCCAGGCAGGACCTCCGGCTCACACCCATACTTACAGCCAAGGCTTTCACTCAGCTGCTCCCCAAAACAAGCACATCTTGCACTGGCAACGGTGAGTACATCCACTGCAAAGACAGTCTCAGTAATGAAAAAAAGCACCCTGAAATAACAACACTTATGAATAAAATAAATGCAGCAATCAGATGCAAATCCTTTTGCAGAAAAGTACCACCCTGCCCTGGAAGATGCGTTCTTACGCAGCCTTCACCCCCCAGCTGTACGAGTATGGCTGTCTAAGCTGTTTCTTTAAGCACACAGCACAATCAGCTGACAATGTGGGATGCGAGAGGAAAAAGATGGAAAAAAAATAACGAAGCAGGAATGAGAAATTAAGCAGGAATGAGAAAGCGTATTGTCTGCGTTGAAGCACTGCCAGGGAAGGGATTACTTTGAATTTAAGCTAGCAGTGCAAATGTAAGATAATACAAAGCTTACATGACCTCACTGTCTTTTGGTTGTTGTCAGCTCCCTTCCCAATCACTTCTGGATACATCAGCAAATTTTATCCAGCTATGAGAGAGAGATGGGGCCTCAAAGGTATCACTTTCTCACTATTTTCATGAAAATAGGCAGAAGGGCTAGCAGGGAAAAATGATGTCTGAAGCCTGAACAAAGACAAGGCTGCAGTATTTACTAGAAGAGGAAATCGATGTATGATACCAACCTCAACATGAAAAGCTGTAGGAGAGCAGGCTTCGTTAATTCTGTTCTTTGGGCATCCATTTGCTTTAAAGCAAAACCTCCACATTTTTACAAATGAGGGGGAAGAAAAGGAGGAAAGCCCTGCTTTCTGTGAGTGTACCTGTGGTACCCCAAACCAGACCTCAGGTAGACAGCTGTCCCTTCACCCACAAGTATTGGAGTCCCCATCCCTGCCCCAGAGGCCCCCGACACAGGGAAGTACAAGCATGGCCTAAGCCCTGGATCTGAATGATTTGAATGTGGCATTTTATTGTTTTTTTTAAACCTGAGTTAGAGGCCTGGGCATAAAAGAAAAATCTCATATTCTACTTATGGCACGTCTTGCTACGTTTACTGCTTGATATGATTTCAAGTGCTGAACAGCACTAAAGACAGCACATGAGATTTAACAGACGTACAAAAATAGCTTTGAACACTTTATAAGCTCTAATAACTACCAATTCTAATTGAAAAATCCATCTTCTTCAGCAAGCCAGCTGCAGCGCACTGCCCCCTACAAGCCAAACAGTAACTATTTAAATTACATTTATTTAACTTAGGAAAGAAAAAAAAAAAACTTATTCATTGTAATAAAGATTTTCCGCAACAGCTGCTTTTCTTAACCATGATCTCAACTCGATTCTCTTGAGAATAACTACTGAAGAAAAGCCAAATGTAAAATCCCGTTTCCTGTCAATTTAAGCAGATGTTTTTATGTAATCAAAAGCATTGTGGAGGTCCACGCTAGACTGTATTCTTGCTGCATCCTGAAAATGGGTCTACCAAAGAAATACCTGCAGAATAAAAAACACCAGCAAGCCTATTAGAGCAGAAACACCTAAAGATTGCCATTTTCTGCAAAAGTCAGCTTGCATGTTATGTGACAAAAACAGCTGGTGAAACTAAAGTTTGTCAATGGCCAAATTCCTTGAGAGCAAGTTCCCATGGTCTACTTGGCAAGGATGCAAGTCACACAGCGATGTTAATTAAGATTATTTAAAATAATTTTTAGTGCAAAATCAGCATAACCAAAGTACACTAAAGCTTGGCAGCTAGCCACTGTATGCTTTAACAACGGGAATTTGGGCTGGGAAACATGAGTGAGCTTATCTGGACAGGCATCATCAACTAGACACTGAGTACAGCTCGGTCCAGACCCAAAAGAACTGATAATTCATTGTCTGCTTCATATTAGAAGCGTTTGCTGGCACTCTGAATAGAGAAAATTGATAGCCAAGTGATAGTAACTCACAGCAATGTTTTGGTATTGGCTACAGACAACATGTGATACTTGCACTTCCCCAGCTCACAAGGAGAACACCAAACCTCTCTAGTCAGTTCTCGCAGAGCAGAACCACAGAAACACAGCACAGCAGAGGATGCAGGGCCAAAACACTTCCCAACAACAACAGGAAAAAAAAACCCAAACCCCTGAAAAACAAACAAACAAACAAACAAATACCATGGGATATCAAACCCATCAAACTAGTATTTCATAGACAGGAAGGAGAGACCAACATAAGGGCTGTTTCTCAGAACCTATTGCATAAAGTCCCATCTTTCCTCAATCACTTCATTACTGTTTCTGTAGGCGGGGTTATGTTTTGGACAATACAAAAGGAGAGGACAAATTCCTTCCTGATTTTCCAGCATGATTAACAGTACTCTTTAAATGCCTGAAGAAGTTGGGTTGAGAAGGACAAACTTCTATCCCTTTTATTTCTCTGTGTTAATTACATTACACCAACATCCTCCCCTCCATCAAGGTTGGATTTAATCTAGCTGTGAACTCAAAGACCATTTTTCCCTTTAAAAAAAGTTACACTGCACACTATCGAAACATGTTTTATATCATTTATCATCTTAATCTGTAAAAAGGTTATCCACAACTAAGTTTGCTGGTGTAAATCCAGCAACAAGCCATATTTAGCACAGATAAGTCTCACATGAAAAAGAATGTTTCATCCAGCAGAATACATCTCCCCAGGGTATTGCATAATTTTGGCACTATGACTGCATCCACTTCAGGGCTTTTGCTGAGGCTCCAAAATCATGAAGGAGCTCAGTTTCTTTCCAGACTCTGAAATGACACATCAGTGTCAATAAAACACATTACTACACTAGAAGATATTACTACACAGGATATTAAGAGTGGTTTTAAGAATTCTTCAAAGTTCAGCTGTGCTAAAGCCAAGCCATTCACCGTATGAGCCCCAAAATGGCTTTGTCCTTTCAGTTTTAAGCTATTCCTCCAGGAGATACACCAATAAAGACAGGAAGACATGAGTAGGCAGCAACCACCTAACAGTATCTACTACCAGCACTTTGTTCTCTTAATTCCACGGAAAAGACCAAGCAGGTCCAAAACTTGCTTCACGTGCTGCAAAAACGCAGGTGAGGCAGCAGCCCAGGAGCCTCTTCTTTAAGGAGAGCAGTTCCTGCTCACACCCAGGAATCTTGGTGTGGTGCAGGGCAGCATTTCGTTTGGAGGACAGGTGCTGGGGCACACTGAACAGTCCCGCAGCCTGCTAAACACTGGAAAAGCCTCTCAAGCTGCTGGCACAAGCTGGAGTTCATTCCCAGGCGGCTCACACAAAAGCAGGAGAATAATCAGAAGCTGAGGGTGGACAGCGGCCAATGGGGCAATACCAACACAATTTGGACCTCGCGGTGTTTGAATATGTAAAAGGCTGTTGTAAACCAAGAGAATTAGCCTGCGGCTGTCAGGACAAGTAGTAACGGGTTAATGCGGCAGAAGTGGAGATCTGGGAAAATAAAGCAAAGAATAAAGCACCGGCGGGGTGAGCGCAGTCGAACGGCAGCTTAAAGACAAGGGGTACAACTGCCGTCCTTCCCTACAGCAGATCCGGACGGGGCCTCGCGCACCGCTTCCCGTCCCATTCCGCAGTCCTTCGCCCATCAGAACGCTGCAGGCGGGCAAACCGGGGCATCCCGGCTTCAGGACCCCACCGATGCCGAAGGGCAGCAGCCCGGCAGCTCCCTTTGCGCCGGCACCTGCTGAGCCCTTCCCCGAGCGGTGCAGCCGGGGAGGACAGCACCGACACTCCCTCCGTCCGCCCGCGGGCAGCGGCTGCGGAGCGCTTCCCCGGCTCCCCGTTTCGCTCCGGCCCGCGGCACAGCCGCTCCAGCGGCGGACCCATTCTGACAGCCGCGTCAGAGCTGCGCCGTCCTCACGGAATTTACAGCGACGTACCCTGGACGCTGCAACACACGGCTTCCCCTACTACGAACGCGCAGAGCTGTTTAAAACAGGCACCTCTGCAGCGAGAGGCAGGAGAGGGAGTCAGGTGCCCACAGGGAGCCGAGCCGGGCTCCGGCCGCGGGCAGGGACACACCGCGCGCTCCTCCCCTCCCCTCCGCTCCGCTGTCGCGGCAGGCCCGCGCAGGACGCCTTCCCGGCGCCCCGAGCCCTACCTGGCCGGCGCAGCAGGGTGCGGACATGCCGGCGGCGCGTCTGACTGCCTCGCTCGCTCGCTCGTTCACAACAGCGCGGTGCGAGGCGGCCGCCCCATGCGGGTGCGGACTGGGCCGGGCCGCGCAGGGTACCGCCGCGGACGGGCGGAGCCGCACCGCCTCTGCCCGCAGCCCTCGGCCCGGCCCCGCCGCGCGGCTTCCGCTGTCGTCAGGGAGCGAGGCCCCCGCGGACGGCGCTGGGCCGCGGGCTCTCGGGGGCGCGTCGCGTCGTTCCTCGGCAGGAGCGAGGCCTGCTCGCGGCCCCTCCGCCTTCCCCGCCCGCCCGGGTGTTCCGCGGCTCCCCGCGGGCCGGGCCGCTCCTTCAGCGCTGTTCGCCCCGAGGCCCGGCGGCAGCGCGGCGCCGCGCCCTGCTCACCCCAACGGGCCGAGGCGGTGTGAGGGCGCGGGCAGCCCCTGCGGCAGGTGCGGGGCCGGCATGCTGACAGCGCGCATTCAGTCCGCGTGAAACGGATGACAAAACCATGCTCCGCTGGAGCGTTCCAGTGCGTGTCAGAAACGTCTGAGATAATTTTTAGGAGACAGGATCTCTGGTGAAGAAATTCTAATTCGCGATTGCAGTGCTGGGCGTCCTGCCAACAGGAGAGCACCTACGGGAACAACATTACAGCTTTTGTACCGTGTCTCCCCCAAACTCACCCCCTCCCACGTTTCTCCACTGGCTGGTACTGCGGGTTCACAATCTTACCGAAGGTTTACATTTGTTAATTACGTTCTGACACTTGTTAATTCATATTCTGTCTTGTCGCCGGCCTGGCGCCATCCTGCTGTTTCCAAGATGTCTCAGTACTCTTATCGTATTGACATGGTGATTCTCTCCAAGGCGTCTTCCATTCTGCCCAAAGGACGCTTCTTTTGTTAAACAAAGAGCACTGGAGGAGGGGGGAGGGATGCCAGGTCTTCCCGATGCTTCTTCAGGCAGGCATGTTTCAACTTGCCTTTACTTCCTTGGGCATGTCATTACTTGTTCTCTCGTCTGATCAGTCTCTTGTGCAAGATATTCTTGCAGTGTGTATGAGCATGCGACAAAATATTACATATTCATACTGGCTAAACATAAATTGTTGCTAGCTATTGGCCACAACAAGCCCAGGCAATGAGCTGGGGGTCGGCCTCTTCTCTGGTGTAACTAGTGGTAAGATCGGAGGGAATGGCTTCAAGTTGCACCAGGGAAGGTTCAGGCTGGACGTTAGGAAATACTACTTCTCTGAAAGGGTGGTCAGGCACTGGAATGGGCTGCCCAGACCCTGAAGGTGTTCAAGGAACGTTTGGACATTGTGTTGAGAGACACGGTTTAGCGAGAATCATTGGTGATGGGTGGATGGTTGGACTGGATGATCCTGTGGGTCTTTTCCAACCTTCGTGATTCTATGATTCTATACATGTATATTGCTAACTATTTAACTTCTCCTCCTTAAATTCTCTATCACTCAGGTCTTGTCTGTCCAGAACCAAAAATCAGAAGTCTTACAACATAACAAGCCTACTGATATCCTTGTCAAGGCTTTTTGATTAGTAAAGGCATTATTACACTATTTAGGAGTGGGATGTCTAATTTGTCTTTAACTCAAGGCTCAGAGGTATTCCAGATGGCTGGACAGACAAGAGCTGCAGTCTTTGTACCTATAAATTACTCCATCTACCTAATCTGTGTGACTATAAACTATTTCACCTACCTGCTGCATGCAAAGACTATCAGAAACCCCTGATGAAGTAAAAAGACCCCCCCAAAAAGAACTATTAGTAAAATATTTATCTTGTTAGTTCCAGTGCAGAAACAACATTCCATTCCTACACTCCACGAGCAGATGTGAAGTCCTCTTGAGCCTCCAGAGGAGGTGCCGTAGGCTGAGCTGTTCCCGGATCTTCTGCTTTACAATTCCGTGCTTTCTTGGCTTGGTAGGTTTATTCAACCCTCTCTGTTTACATATCCTCCATAACTCATGTGTTGGAAAACCATCAATCTTATAATGAGACATACCATCTGTTAATAAAGCTGCAAATATTTTTTTTTTTCCCAAGAAATCCTGTTTGCACTGTTTTTAGGATTGTCTTGAGTGTCTTGGTTTCCTGCACTTCCCCAGGAATCCCATTCTCCAAGGTCATCTAGATGCTGAATTTTTTCAGTTACCTTGTCGAGAAGATTTCCTTTGTCATTAATCAGGTGTGTCATAATCACATTTTTATACGCTGGTGCAGCAGCTTTAATTAGTCTATTTCTCATACAAACAGAGCGTTCCACATCATAGTATCATCATCTCCAATAAGAATGGCCAATTTCATCCCTTCTTACCTCATTTGTTGTACACAATCCCACAGAGTATACCACTGACGTTCAGATCCTGGCCACTCATATTCTGTAGGCTATTTAGTATTACATCTTTGAGCTGCTAAGGCTAACAAAATAGTGTAATAAGCATTATTTCAAAATGCATCTTGCACAAAGTAATCTGAACTCACAATGAAAAACTTATTAAAATCCCCAGCCCATGATCCTGATGCTCCCTTATCGTACAAACACATTGTCCAGGAAAGCAGAGGTTCCCCTGATCTTTGTTTAAACTCCTCAGTTACAACACTTCCTTTATTCTGAAGATATATAATCCTCTATCATATCCTACCTCACCTGTTGTCCATTAGCATCTAATTCCATTTTTTCATCCTCATGCAGATTTCACGCCTACAAATTCATCTAGGAGCCCAGCCTCATCAGAATGCATAGAATCCCAAATATCTCTATTCCATCTTTTGGGATCCCACTGTACGCCTGCTTCTGTTATCAATAAATGCACATTCCTATGATTCATTCATCCTCTCTTTCTCATATCTGTACTGCACAACACAAACTGCAGTCCTTGTGGCTGCAGTCTGATAAGCATCCAACTAAATGATGAGCAACTGTATTTTGACACTGTAACATTACAGTTTGATTCCACAGATCACACAGCTGTTGCTCCATGGGGGAGCATTCTGATAACTGCTCTATCTGTTGGTGCTGTTACCTGTGTGCTGTTAACAGAATCCACCTCCACCTTCCCAAACACATTATTTCTTTTTTTCAATAGGCAGTTTTTGGATACATTTCGATCTATCCAATGATTCAGCTTCTTTCAACTGACTTTCCCATTGTTCACACCGCCAACCTTAGCTCACTCAAGAGCCAGTGGACTATAGGGATGGTCTTCCCACCTGGGGATTTCAGGTGGAACTGAAATTTTGCAGCATTTTTTTTCTGATCCTGCCTGTGATGTCAATTTACGTTTTGCCAATGGACAGGGCCAGCATAAAGGACAAAAACACCAAGTTAAAGAAGTGGGTTTATCTTTACTTATGTTTAAAGCAATGAAATTCTAAGTGAAACGATGCAGCAAGAATAAAACAAAACAAGGTAATGCATGTAATTGTTACTACATAAGATTAACTGCAGTGACTAAGAAAGATACACTGCTGATTGCCCTTATACTTTACCATCATCCAGATCCACAATTGCTGGGGAGCTCTGGTTACAGCAAGGATTTGGAGAACCTTTCCTGGCAATTGTGAGGTCCTGAGCGGTTTGTCCACTCGTAGGTGAGATCTCCAGAGTCACTGCCAAGGGGTCCAACTTTTATATAGATGAATAAACAAGTTTACGGAACTTCAAATACAGAAACATCTTGTTTCATCCTTTTGGATTCTACCCAACGCCTGGGCAGGTCACTAGGAGGAACTGGGGGAGCTTCCCTATCTGTTTAGGCTTTAACCGCATGTTTCTCAACAAGGTCAGATGTCTGGTTTCAGAGTCTTGCAACATGCACCTAAATAAAGAAAGATTCACTAACTATAACTTACACAAAAAGCGTTACAACAGATCTTTATGAATTGCCACCAAATATATATATATTCATGTTAAAACAGCAAAATAGATAAATATTGTATTGTATGTGTGGTATAGTATTTGGTTGTGAGGTTTATCTAGAGGTCAACTTTGGTTCAGGGCATGTTGTTCAGGCTTTAGTGCCTCAGGCCTTTCAGCATCTAAAGGGGGGCTATAAGAAAGGAGGAAACAGAATTTAGCTGGGTCTGTTGTGACAGGACAAGGGGAGTCATCCAAGACCAGGCTGGGCGAAGCTCTGAGCAACCTGATCTTGTTGTAGGTGTCCCTGTTCATAGCAGGGGAATTGGACTAGATGACTCAAATGATTCTGTGACTGTATGATCTTCTCAGGCACAGGGGTGAGGCTGACCAATTGGTAGTTCCCAGCGTACTCCTTCATACCCTTTTAAAAATGAGAGTGATCTTTCCCTTCTTTCCAGTCACCAGGGACTTCAACTGACAGCCATGACTTTTCAAATATGATGAAGAGTGGCTCGGCAACAACGTGAGCCAATTCCTTCAATACCCTGGGATGCATGTCATTAGGCATGCAGACATGTATGTTTAGGTTCATCAGGTGTTCTCAAACCCAATCTTCACTTACAGAGGGAAGTGCTTTGCTCCCTCAGTTCCTCCTCTGAGGTTCAGGGTCTTGAGAGTTGTAGGGAGACTGCCAGTAAAGACAGAATCAAAAAGGTTTTTGCATATCTCAGCCTTCTGTGTGTCTGTTGTCACCAGTTTGCTCCTCTGGCTCCCTCTTTTCTGACCAACGTATCTGTAAAATCCCTTATAATTCTTTGCATCCCTTGCCAAGTTCAGTTGCTTCTGTGCCTTATCTTTCCCGATCCTATATTTGACCACCCATCCCTGCCTCTGCTGCCTGTACTTTTCCTTCTTATCCCTCAGTTTGAACAGTAGGTCTTTGTTCAACCACTCTGGCCTCCTTCCTCCTCTGCTTGATTTCTTACACATGGGGATGGAGAGCTCCTGCACTCTGTGAAAGGCGTACTTAAAGAGTTGCCAGCTCTTCAAGTTAGTTCCTTTATCCCTAATGACAATTTCCAGGGGATCTCATCCACTAATTCTCTGAAGAACTGGAAATGTGCTCCTGTAAAATTCAAGGTCCTGACTTTACCCTTTGCCAGCCTCATATCCCTCAAGATCATGAACTCCACGCCAGAGCATGATCACTGCAGCCCAGTTTGCTTCCAATTTTAACCTCTCTAATTACACCATCTGTTGGTGAGCACCACATTCAGTAAAGCTTCGCCTCTTAATTTCTCAGCTTTTTTGTATGATTTCAAGCTATCTTTGCTACTGCAAACAAAGTCAGCAACAGTAGCAATAAGGTTCCCTGTAAAAAGACTCCCTCACTTCATCTGCTTTATCATCTGTGTTTGTGTGCTGTAATATTTAAGATAACTATTTAGAACCTTATTTCTAGTCTTAAAATACCCTGACTACAAGCTATTACACTGTCTACATGTGTAGATAACACCAAAAAAGGAATCAGTATGGACTGTGGGTTGTACTGCAGAAAACGCCTTCCTATTGTGAGTGCAAACAAAAAATTGATGCTCTAGGGGAAAAAAAAAAAAAAAAGCAGGTTATAAGATGAATCAGTGTTAAATTTGGTGTTCTGCTGGGAACCGAAGAGCCCAGAATTACTTTAGGGGTACGGTCTATTAAAGGCATACAGGTGGTGCTCTGCCATCTGCGCATATTGAAGTTAGAGCTGCGGTGCTTACCACTGTCACAAGATTATTTCTGTCAATCAGATGGTTATTTAGTCTCAGACAACACCAGCTCACAGAGATTCTGGGGGACCCCACCACAGTTCAGTCACCATTGCAGCTGAGACTTTTTTTATAGGGAGAGCATCAACCACAACCTCAAGGGAGGACTCTTCATTTCAGGGCTGGTGGTAGGAGTCTAAATACAGGTCCTCTAATTTACTGCTCCTCTCCACAAAGTCAACGCTGAAGAGAAAGAATAAAGAATTGAACAGCATGCAGGAAAGCAGTGTGGCCAGCAAACACACGATAGTAAACCACTGGTGCTTTTAACCTTGAAACACAGTCAGGTTCTTGAATCATGTGGTTTAGACAAGCATCACAGAATATGAACTGTTCATTTTCTATTTCTGTTCCAGACTTCTTGTACAGTCACAAGAAGCTGACTGGTCATGGTTGGCTTAATTTCCACACATGCAAAATTAATTCATAACATGAAAGAGGTTTTATAATAAAACTGTCTTGCAAGGGGAGACTGGGAAAGGATGATGTATGGGTATGATGGGAAAGTACGAGCACCAGGAGTTTGGTGATGGAGAGAAAAACCTCTCCTCACATCATGCAGTCTTTTACTGTTTTGAGTCACCCTTTCTTTTCAACTAGCATGCAGGCCCAGCTTTATCCCACTCTGAACATGACAAGAGGGAGCCAGATAAGAGGGAAGAGAGACAAAAAACTGCCCATATTAATGACAGGCTTCAAACTTACATCACTGGAGACTTCTTGCAGCATCCTAGGGATGGATACACACTGCAGTTTAGCAGTTTAGGTCTGCTGTCTAACCCAAAGCGTTAGCTCATCATACTGCCCCTCCTCAGTGCTCTCAGAAAAACTTCATGCTTTGTGATAGCAGCAAGAATTCCCTGGGTGGGGAACACCATTAACTCAAGCTCCATGCATGTCTCTTCGTGCCAGCACTGTTATCCTTATGTCAGTGATCTGACATAAATAAATCCAGCCTCTGCACTGAAGAAGACAGTGGAGCTCTGTAATGAACTTGCCAATTAGTTGGTCAGAGCCTTGGGATGTACTCTGCGGCTTTTTAATGAAACATTTGTCACAAGAAAGGCTTGAATTTTCCTGCTGTGCTGATGGCAAGCATTACACAGGTTGATAGCTAAGGGACGACCAGACGTTACTGCATGTTAAGAACTGTTGCTCTGAAACTAACCATGCATTTAGAATAAGGTTTACCCATCACGTGTAGATTCTGAAATCAGATAACGTTACTGTATTTCCCAGATCTGATTAACTGGCCGGAAATCTTCAGCCAGTAATTCTTACCTCAAACAGTTCCTGTTGGCAGGATAAAGAGCACGTCTTTGAAGAAATGCTAGATCTGATTTATGACTTTCAAGTGATGGGGAATTCACAGCTTCAACAGAGAAAGACAAGGTGCTTTGGTTTTCTTTTGTATAAGGGATTTTAAAAACACAGATTTACTGAGATTTAATGAGTCAGGACAGGAAAAAAGACATACATGTAATAGCAGCAAAGATTATGCTGCCTGAACCTGCCACACTGAGAGGTGAGAAGCAAATGAGGACATCAGATGGTCAACCTGAAGATTACCGAGGAACAGACTTAAGACTGGTTTCGGTTTGGATGCTGGGGAGCGAGGAAAGAAGAAAAGTGCTTGGTTAGCAGTTGTAACTATAAAGTTTTTGCCAGGAAAAATGCTAGTAAGAAGCCAGTTGTTCTCTGGGAGCAAACCAGTTTCCACTCTCAGTAAATATACAAACAGCATAGTAGAACGTGAAGCCTCAGAAACATCTGCCTTTGAGCCACTCACCTTCAAGCAGCCTACAAAACTGCCTACAGGATTTCTAACCCTGTTTCATACTCAGTAGTGCCTTTCTGTGGCACATCAGCTTTGCTCAAGCTGCCAAGAAAGGCATTAACCTTAGATCCCAAGTGCAGTTTCACTTGCAGATATTGCACTTTTACGTGCATCTGCTTTACTTATTCCCAACTCATTTCTACGGGTATTACTGTAGCAGAAACTGGGATTCTCACTATTCCCCTTCACTCTGAGAAGAATGCAAGATCGCCAGTTCTACAGGGAACTCAAAAGCTGTTTAGTGGTGAAGGAAAATGCTTTTTGGCACAGCACAGAGAAATCATAGCTGAGCAGGAACACTCAAGGAGTCTCTGCTTCCTGAGGACTCATACAGTATGAACCAGCTCAGTGCATTTTATTGTAAGAAAATTATGAATTGTTCTATTTTGTTCACACCTTCTGAAATGAAGCTGCAACTGGGAATGGTGCTTTTTCTGTTGTGAAATTCCATGACTTTTCAGTAATTAAAAATAATTTGGTCTGTGCCAACTGGCAAAGAGAAGGAGAAAGGCTGCATGCAATGAGAATAAATTTACTGCTTGGCTGTGATTCAGGTGAAATGAGATACATACAAACTTTCCAAATATAAATGCAATCAGAAGAAAAACAAAACCAAAATCTATTGCATGTGGTGGTGACACATACAATTTGTTCATTTTTATAGTGTAAATCTATGCCTTATATGCCTATTGGCTCACAAACAATTTTAGATTGCTTTTTAGGTAAAAGTGTGTTTTGCTTTAGCCTAGAAATTAGACAGCAATCAAAAATCTGTTTAGGGGAAGGAGGGGAAACGTGCGTGCACAAATGCATGTGCATTTGAGCACTCACGTGCACATGTTCTGGAAATGACCACTCAGATCCAAATCCAACCTTTTACAGAGTTAATGACATAACCTCTGCTATGTTTCCTAAAATAGTTTCCTGTGGAAAACTTATTCCAGTTAAAGGGAGCACCATACAAAGGTGCCAACAGACAGCAAAAATAATTTATATACAACCTACAATTTATACCTGTGTGCTACTGCAAGACCATCCCTATCTCACAGCCTGGATTACTGCAGGCCACAATAAACACATACATTCCTAATTTTTTCCTAAGTGTGCACCATCACCTCTTTTTTGCCTGGAGATTACTGAAGAATTCTCCCCAAATCCTCCTAAGTAGCCAAGAGCTTCCAGAACACTTGGAAACATTCTGAAAGAAGCCAGTGCATGTAAGAATCATATCAGGATCAGTTGCCACAGCATAGTTCAGTTGTAGACCTGACAAAGCAACTGGGCATAGCCCACTTAAACACAAAGGTTAGCAGTCATAGCATCTTATTTAATGCTTGGCTCAGTGCAGGAAGCACAAGAGCGAGGTATGGCCTATTGCACTATTTGCCAAGGGCACCAAGTTCTTGACTGATCTTATTTACAGCTCCGGAAGGAAAGGAAAATGCAAGAAGGGAAAAATCAAGAAGGAAAAAAAAGCAAGAAGGGAAAGAGCATTACAATAATGGCTCCTAAGTATTCACTGGCACTTGAACTATATCTAAATTTTCTGTTGTATTCTGATGTATGAGCTCATAGAAGCAGCTTTCAAGCTGTTGTGAACCTCTGTAGGGGCTGGAGACATTTTCCAGAAGCAGCTTTAGGTAAATCATAGAATCATAGAATGGCTTGAATTGGAAAGGACCTCAAGGGTCATCAAGTTCCAACTGCCCTGCCTATGACAGGGCTGCCAGCTGCTAGATCAAGTACTAGATCAGATTGCTCAGGGCCCCATCCAACGTGGCCCTAAACACCTCCAGAGTTGGGGCATCCACAGCCTCTCTGGACAGCCTGTTCCAGCATCTCACCACACTCTTGGTAAAGAACTTCCACCTGACATTCTAATCTAAATCTCCCCTTCCCTTAGTTTAAAATCATTCCCCCTTGTCCTATCACTATCTGCCTGTGTAAGAAGTTGATTTCCCTTATAAACTCCCTCTAATTATTGGGCCACTGTGAGGTGGCCCCACAGCCTTCTCTTTTCCAGGCTGAACAAGTGCAGTTCCTTCTATCTGTCTTCACAGGAGAAGTGCTCCAGCCCTTGGATCATCCTCTTGGGTCACCTCTGGACCCTCTTCAAGAGCTCGACATCTTTCCTATTCTGTGGTTGAGATTTGTATGCACTACTCTAGATGGGGCCTCATGAGGACAGAATAGAGGGGGACAATCACCTCCCATTCCCTGCTGACCACCCCTTTCCTGATGGAACCCAGGGTATCATTGGCCTTTCAGGCTGCAAGCACATACCGCTGGCTCGTGTGAAGTTTTTCATGAATCAGAACCCCTAAGTCCTTCTCAGCAGGGCTACTCTCAAGGAGTCCTTCTCCCAGCTTGTACACACACGTGGGATTACCTTGACGGAAGCACAAAACCCTGCAATTTGCTTTGTTGAACTTCATTAGGTTCACAAGGGCCCACCTTTCAAGTTAATCAAGACCCCTTTGAGTGGCATCCCTTCCTTCTGCTGTATCAACTGCACCGCTCAGCTTGGTGTCATCAGCAAACTTGCAACAGCAAACAGCAAACTCAATCCTATCATCTGATAAAGATGTTAATGAGTACTAGACTCAAGATGGACCCCTGGGGGACACCGCTAATGACAGGCCTCCAACTGGACATAGAGCCATTGACCACAACCTTCTGGCTGTGACCTTCCAACCAATTCCTTATCCACCAAATAGTCCACCCTTCAAATCCATATCTCTGCAATTTAGAGATAAGGATGTGGTGAGGGACCACATCAAAGGCACTGCAACAAGTCCAGGTAGATGACATCAGTTGCCTTCCCTTAATCCACTGATGCTGTCACTCCATCATAGAAGGCCACCATATTGGTCAGGCATGACCTTCCCTTGGTGAAGCCATGTTGGCTGTCTAAGATCACCTGCTTGTCCCTCATGTGCCTTAACATATCTTCCAGGAGGATCTATTTCATGATCTTCCCAGGCACAAACTGTCACGTAGTTCCCCAGGTCCTCCTCTTCTTGTACATGGGAGTGATGTTTCCCTTTTTCCAGCCCCTGGGGACTTCACCTGACAGCCAAGACTTTTCAAATATGATTGGGAGTGGCTCAGCAGCCACATCAGCCACCTCCCTTAGGACCCTGGGATGCGTGTCATCTGGCCCTATGGCGCTGTACACATTCAGTCTCATGAGTCAGTCTCAGACTTGCTCTGCCCTTACACTGGAGGGGAGTTTGGGTCACTGGATCTTTATTAGTGCTCTGTAATTCACACTAATCTTTTCTAGATGTTAGTAGTTAAAAAAAAAAGTAATAATCAAAAGGGGAAAAATGTCCATTCACTTTAGTAGTCAAATTTAGTTAGATTCTATCAGATGAAATGTTTTTCATTGTTTGTTGGACTTGAAATAAAGCCCTTGGTAGTATTTTACGGTTTTAATCTTAAGAACATACAAAGACGGTATTTCCAGGCAAATTTGCTTAGGAAAGGTTTTTTAAGAACAATAGCCTAGTAAACTGGTTGCTTGTTTTTTGTTGGTTTGGTTTTTAGGTTTTCACTCAAATGCTAGTTCAAAGTAGATTAACATTTGTATCATCTATTATTGCCTACTGAACCTTTCTGCACTGGTAAATTTTGTGACCAAACTACATGATGATACCATTACATTGCTTTGCACTGAACTCTACAGTTGGTGTATTTGCACACTACCTACTGATGCCTTTTAGCCCAAAACCATGTAAAACCAAGAAATACAGTATTTTTTTCTCACCTGTCCGCAAGTCTATCCAGTACAGCTTTTAACTCCTAAATAAGTTATTATATGGTGTCTCAAGATACAATGACTTGGGTTGGAAGGGAGGTTAATGGCCATCTAATTCCAAGCGCCTGCCATGGGCAGTGTACCACCCGCCAATCAGGCTGTCCAGGAACCCATTCAACCTGGCCTTGAGTGCCTCCAGGGATGGGGCATGCACTGCTTCTCTGGGCAGCTGTGACAGTGCCTCATGGCGCTCTGAATGGAATTTTTTCTCCTGGTGTCTAATCTAAATCTCCCCTATCTGATCTAAATTTCCCCTGACGCATGGAAGACAAGAAGGCCGCATGCTCCCAGGTTATTAAATAAGGTCAGAATAAGGGGTCTTATTATATAGAATCCCTGCACGAATATGAAGTTAAAGGAGGCATGAACTACACGTTGAGTGGCAGGCCAATTCTCTGTCCTTACTGGAACTTCAAGATGGCAGTGAGGATTCTCAGGGAAAAAAGTATTATATTAAGATCAGACTGTTAGAATTGTTACCTTATTTGACCATCTGCCTTATTTCTCTGGCAGACGCTGCCTCCAGTGGCAGAAATAAAACACATTTGAACACATAACAGCTTGACTCCTGCAGTTAAAGCCTGGCAGATTAGAACTGGTTTCTACCATCACATACAAAGGTAAAGAAATGATGGCAGCCATGGCTGTGTTCTCTGTTGTCTTCCTCGGGATGCTGATGTGAAAAATGAATGAATGAATGAATGAATGAATGAATGAATGAATGAATGAATAAGTCAGTAAGTTCCAGGTATATTTCATAGCAAGATAAACTTTCACTTCTGTCAACTCAGTAATAGACCTCAGAACTGAAGATTACAACTACCTGCTAATTTTCTGTTTAGTTTTCTTTATCAGTGAAGTCAGAGAGAGAGGAGACAGAGAGGGAAAGAAAAACAGAAAGAAAAAAAATGATTCAGGTTCAGGGATGGCTTATGCATTCCTCGAGGTTACCCGCCCACCAGTCTGGCCCAAGCTGGATATTTTGCAAAAACAAAGTACTTAGTTCATGTTCCGTTGTCAAAGGCGGGACAGTGTAACTATTAGCATCTCTACTAATATGACACAAATCTCATGGAGTATGCAATAAGCACCATTCCATTAAACATACTCGTTAAGAGCAAAATGCCACCTTGTCCTCCTTTTACAAGCCATTCTTTTCTTACCATTGCAATGGATTCTGTTAGTATTTAGGTTTCTGGGCATAATTTGAACTGGTGCCACTGGGGGAAATAGTTATGACACTGTCAGCCTCTGTGAAGGCCACACAGCAAGATTCTCAGACATGTAGGATCTGCCTGCTTGTCTGTAGATACGATTATTGGAAGGAAGAGACAGAACCCCCCCAAGTTATTATTTGAAAGAACAAAGCTGTCTAAGAAGAGATAATAGTTTTCTGAATAGCTTGCTCACAAATGAGGTGAAAAAAATTAAAAAAACGGGGTGAATTGAACACAAACAACAGGAGGACACCTCAGTTGCATCAGAATTGAGATTTTATTCCAGTTCTACCCAGGGAGCTTGAAAAACGGGTGGATATTGGCATTGTAAGATGAACAAAGCTTGGTCATTTTGGATTTGCTAGGGAAATGCAAGCCTCAGCTCTCAAGAAGCAAGAGCTAGCAAGAACAGAGCTGCTTCTGGAGCCTTCCTGCTGCTGCTGGTGGGTTATAGGAAGAAGAGATCTAATTCACGGCAGGCTTCTGTGAAGAATCAACAGGAGGTTCTCCTATGTGGTACCGTACTTTGTGCTCAAAAGGACTACAGCCATGCATGTATCTTCCCTAGCCTCTCACACTACTGGATACCAACAAAGCATACATCATTAAACCTGTGAATAGTGTTCAATTTAGCCCTCCAATAAGTTTCCCTATCTCAAGCTGACAAGCTAAATCCAGACTCATTCCTGTTTTATCCTGTAATTTTATTACAGCCATATGGAGAGCATACCTTACTTACTAAGACAAAGTTCATGTAATTGAGTAAAAAACGCAAGAGGGAACAGAAAGATTCAAAGAAAAGCTGCTCAAATTATAGTTTTTTGTGGTAATTCCTCCCTGTCCTCAGAGCAGCAAATAAATGTTAAGAAGCCACTGGTTAAGCCTGCTACTATTGTAGGGATTTACAAAGTAATCTTTATATTGGAGCACACAAAGCATAAGTGACCATGCACCACCAGAAGCAGTCAAGCAGAAGAGGACAGCAAGTCAAGAGAACAGGAACAGTCACAAAACCCAAGAACAAGCACAGGTAGAAGGAAGAACTAGCAAAGCTCCCTGGGGTGCTGATAGAACCAAGGCCACAGGACAGGTAAACACATAGGGCAAATGCAAAGCAGCAGTGTTAAAATTCCTACTGGCTCTAAGCTTGTTTGTCAAAACAGCGTGAAGACTGGAAGGAGATCACACAGTGCGGGCACTAATGGAGAATTAAGGAGACAAGATGAGAGCGCAATAGCCAGCAGTCCTGCTTCGACAACTCACCACAAGCAATCCCAGTTTCTGAGAAAAATAAAATGCAATCAGCTTTGTTTAAAGCAGAGCTCTTTCCCCTTCTGCATTTTGTGCTCTTAGAATGAGTCCTGATGCTTTTATTGAGGCAATATAGTGGAAGAAATAAACAGTTCTGATTAAATTATACAAGGAATTTCAATACCATGCAAAGGAGTTACTCAAATTCTAGTATCAGTAAATCCCAAAGTAAGAACTATTAAGTTTGCAAAGTACTAAAATTCAGGAAGAAACAGCAGTGATTCACAATTAAAACAAAAACAAAACAAAACAAACAAACAAACAAAAAACCATACAAGCAAACAGACAGAAAATAGGAAAATGGTCTCAATCCAAGAGAAGAGGAATTTAGATTATATTCCAGTTTGCACAAGTATACGAGATGGACCTTTGTATATGTGAGCACATTGCAGGGTCAAAGTAAATCATACTTAATTGTTGCCATTCTGAATAGAAGCCAAGCAGGTTGCAACAGCTATATACTCAATGAGCTAGCATGATAAAATATAGTTAAAGCTGAAGCATGACTTGCATGATTGAAAGCTTGCAAAGCAAGCTTGTCACAAACAGTATTCAGATGACTAATTGCATATTAAGCTATAGCTACCAGATGTCCTAACTTTTCCTTCCAGAGTTCTCACTGAAGTCACAAAAGCTAAGTCAAACTATTCCAAAGCCTGGAATAAAAGAATAACCAACAGAAACCCTTGTGCTGATGCTTTCTCTAATCTTATCTTATTGTGGTGTATGCATGCTTTATCTACGGGCAACATCTCCATCAAAAGCAAGGCAGTTTCTGTTCCTGACACAGAAGGCTTCGTACTAGAACAGGCTGCCCAGGGTGGCTGACAAGTATCCTTCTCCGGAGATATTTAAGACCTGCGTGGATACTTTCCTGTGCAACCTACTGTAGGAAACTGCTTTAGCAGGGGTTTGGACTAGTTAGAATCACAGAATCATAGAATGGCTTGGGTTGGAAGGGATTTCAAAAATCCTGTAGTTCCAACTCACCTGCCATAGGCAGGGTTGCTAGCAACTAGATCAGGCTGCCCGGGAGCCATCAAGCCTGGCCTTGAACACCGCCGTGGATGGGGCATCTACAGCTTCTCTAGACAGCCTACGCCTATGCCTCACCACCCTCCGAGACAAGAATTTATTCTAACATCTAACCTAAACATTCCCCCTTTCAGTTTAAATCCATTCCCCTTTGCCCTATCACTATCTATGCGAGTAAAAAGTTGTTCCCCTTCCTGCTTGTAAACTTCTTTAAGGTACTGGAAGATCACAGCGAGGTCTCCCTGTAGTCTTCTCTTCCCCAAGCTAAACAATCCCAACTCCCTCAACCTTTCATCGTAAGAGGTGCCCTGGCCCTCTGATCATCTTTGTGGCTATCCTCTGGATCTGCTCCATCAGCTCCGCATCCTTCTTTCACAGGGGACTCCAGGGCTGGACACAGTACTTCAGGTAGGGCCTCATGAGGGCAGAGCAGAAGGAGAAAATCACCTCCTTCTCCCTGCTGGCCACTCCTCTTTTGATGGAAAGTCTTGATGGTCAAAGGCTTTGCACAAGTCCAGATAGATGACATCAATTGCTCTTCCTTGGTCCACTTGTACCGTCACTCCATGATAGAAGGCCACCAGAATGATAAGGCACAATGTGCTGTTGCTGAAGTCACACTGGCTGTCTTGGATCACCTACTCATCTCCTATGTGCCTTAGCATAGCTTCCAGGAGGATCTGCTCCTTGACCTTCCCAGGCACAGAGGTGAGGCTCACTGGACTGTAGTTCCCCAGGTCTTCCTTTCTCCCTTTCATAAAATGGGAGCACTGTTTCCCTTTTTCCAGTAACCAAGGACTTCACCTGACAACCGTAAGTTTTCAAACATGACAGAGAGGGGCTCAGAAAGCTCCTGCAGGACCCTGGGATACGTACCAGCCAGTCCCACAGACTTGTACACATGCATCCTCATGAAGTGGTCTTGTACTTGTTCCACTCTTACAGTGGGAAAAGTGCCCTGAGCCCTCCTTGGAAGTTCAGGGACATGAGAGACTTGGGAAACCTGATTGGCAGTGAAGATTGAGGCAAAGAACTCATTAATTACTCAGCCTTCTCCACAACTGAGGAGGCCAGATTTCCCTTTTCATTTATCAGAGGGGATACACTCTTCTTTGACTGTCTCTTGTGACCAAGGTACGTAAATAAATCCTTCCTGTTTTTTACATTTCTTGCCAAGCTTAATTCCATCCACACCTTGGCTTTCCTGATCCCATCCCTGCACATCCTGATAGCATCCCAGGATTCCTTCCAGGCCATCCATCCCCACTTCCACTGCCTCAGCAGGTCCTTGTTCAGCCATGCTGGTTTCCTGCCTCCTCTGCCTGATTTCTTATGCTGGTGGAATGGAGAGTTCTTGTGCCCTCAGAAACATGTTCTTAAAGTGCTGCCAGCTCTGTTCCTTTCCTTTGTCCCTAAAGACAGTTTCCCAGGAGATCACTTCCAACAACTGATATTTGTAGATGCTTGCTGAATGTTTATGGAGACCCATAAACATTTCACTGATTGGAAAAGAGGAGGAATAATCCCATTTTCAAGTAAGTAAAAAAAAGAAGACCCAGGGAACTACTGCCCAGTCAGTCTCACCTCTGAGCCTAGCAAGGTCATGGAGCACATCCTCCTGAAGGCCTTACTATGGCACTTGGAAAGTAAAGATGAGGTGACTGGTGGTAACCAACATGACTTCACTATGGGCAAATCAAACCTGGTGGCCTTTTATGATGGAGTTACAGCATCAGTGGGTAAAGGAAGAACAATGAATGCCATCTATCTGGACTTGTGCAAAGCATTTGACACTGTCCTGCATGACATCCTGGGTGCCAAATTGGAGAAAAATGGATTTGATGGATGGATGGACCACTTGCTGGGCAAGGAATTGGCTGGATGGTCACACTCAGAGAATTGTGATCAACAGTTCAGTGTCTACGTGGAGACCAGTGACGAGTGGTTTTCCTCAGGGATTGCTGTTGGGATCAGTGTTATTTAACATTTTTGTAGGTGACGTGGACAGTGGGATCAAGTGCACCCTCAGCAAGTTTGCAAACAACATCAAGCTGAGTGGTGCAGTTGACATGCTAGAAGGAATGGATGATATCCAGAGGGACCTGGACAGGCTTGAGAGGTGAGCCCACGCCAACCTCATGAAGTTCAACAAGGCCATGTGCAAGGTCCTGCACCTGAGTAGGGGCAATCTCAAGCACAGACACAGGTTGGGTGGAGAATAGCTTGAGAGCAGCCCTGAGGAGAAGGATTTGAGAGTGTCAGTTGATGAAAAACTCAACAAGAGCTGGCAATGTGTGCTTGCAGCCCAGAAGGCCAACTGTATCCTGGGTTGCATCAAGAGAAGTGTGGCCAGCAGGTTGACAGAGGTGATTCTATCCCTCTGCTCTTGTGAGACCCCACCTGGAGTACTGCATCCAGTTCTGGGGCCCCCACCACAACAAGGACATGGAGCTGCTGGAACAGATCCTGAAGAGGGCCATGAAGATAATCAGAGGGCTGGAGCACCTCCCCTGTGAGGACAGGCTGAGAGAGATGGGGCTCTTCAGTCTGGAGATGTGAAGGCTCTGAGGAGACCTTCCAGTGGCCTTCCAGTATCTGAAGGGAGCCTATGTGAAGGCTGGGGAGGTGTGGGGGATGGAAAGGTCAGTTTGACCTCTTCCAATGCTGACTTGCTGATAATGAGGCTCTGAGAAAGAGGGAATAAACAGCATGTTTTGCAGCTAAGTATAAGATAAGCTCGCTGCTGTTATGAAGATTTGTTATGAAACTTGCTTGCTTTCTAGCCAATGGATTGTGAGTGGAAATGTACTGAATATGTGTGTTAGAATGTAAAAAGCTTGCTTGGGAAAATAAAGTGGAATCTTTTGCACGAGAACCCTGTGTCATATTGCTAACCTGCAACAAGGAGGGACTTTTTATAAGGGCATGTAGCAACAGGATGAGGGGAAATGTTTTTAAACTGGAAGAGGGTAGATTTAGACTAGATATTCGGAAGAAATTCTTTACTGTGAAGATAGTGAAACACTGGAACAAGTTGCCCAGTGAGGTTGTGGATGCCCCCTCCTTGGAGATGCTCAAGGCCAGGCTGGATGGGGCTCTGAGAAACATGGTGCAGAGGGAGGTGTCCCTGCCTATAGCAGGAACTAGATGACCTTAAAGGTCCCTTCCAATCCAAACCATTCTGTGATTCTGTGATCCTATGATAGAACATGTGTGATGTGCACACAGTGAGGTGGTGGGTGGTGACTTTCAGCAGTGGTGACAGTGATGTGAAAGACAAACCACATTCCAGACAGCCACGCACAGTTGCCACACCACAAAATAATGAGCATCTCAATCAGTTCATCCGCTCAAATGGGTGGATTACGACCAGAGAACCGTGTACAGATCTGAAAATGGCTTCAGTGTGCTGGAAACAGTGGTGACAACCTTGTAATGCTGTAAAGGTTGTGCCAGGTAGGCCTCACGAATGCTCACACAGGTACAGAAAGAACACCATATACAAGTTTTTCAGATCCTACTGAACCAATACAAGGCTGAAGGTGAATGTTTTCTGGATTGTTATCACCACCAGAGATGTGTTGTCACCACTATGAACTGGGAGTCAAAACAGCAGTTCACAGAGAGGCAACATTTGAATTCCCCACCAAAGAAAAAGTTGAAGATGCAGCCCTCAGCAGTGATGAGCAGTATCTTCTGGCATAGGAAGGGGGTGATCCTTCTGGGTTTTCTGGAGCCCAGACAAACCATCAACTCTAATTGCTACATAGTGACAGTGACTAACTTGGAGGCTCCAACTTCCAGTCATGCTCAAACTCCCAGAGAAAAGACAACCTTTGTCTTGCACCATGATAACAACAGGCCCCATACCAGTTTGAAAACCATGGAGCACACTGCCAGTCTTGGCTAGACTCTCCTACAACACCTGCTGTATAGTCTGTTTGGCTCCTCCTGACTTCCATCCGTTTGAATCGATGCACGGGCAACATATTTTTCTAGCAATGACACATCATACCAGCTATGAAACAGTAGGTCATCTCTGCTGGTGTGGATTTCTACAAGAACGGCATGCAGACTCTTGTTCATTGCTGGTGAAAATGCATAGTAGTGGTGACTATGATGAAAAACAGTGTTTTGTACCTGTAAATTTGATCTTTCAAATGGTGTTATTGTGCTCTTTACATCTGTTGTAGTTTCCATGGAAATACAGCATTGTACTGTAGCGTGCAGTGTGCAGTCTTCCACAGGAGGCACCACTTTCAGGGCAACCTACATATATTAGAAGATAGAATGCTAAAAGCAATTCATAGGTGTGGGAAAACAACAGTGGCTCACCAGGTATCCCTGAGATCCACTGCACAACGGTGGGCACACAATTAAGCTGTATCAGCAGCACCTACTGGCTTGCTTCTTTCCACTGGAGAAGTCCGGTTGCCCAGCAAACACTTTGCAACAGATCAAAACTCAGTCTACGCACTGTGAAAAATGTTCAACAACCATACACTGACAGGAGGTCTAGTATAATTTCCCAAACTGGGTCTCCCTCTATCTCTTACTGCAAACTTGAGGCTGTGAAGAAAACAGTATTTATATGCTCTCAGGCAATTTGTCCTGGAAGATGAGAATGTGTGGAAAAAAAATCCAACAAACAACCCAACCACCAACAACTTCACAGTCATCCCGAGCACCATACTGCTTTCAGTGGGTGTATCCTTTGAAATTCTTAAGGCAGGCTGTCTGAGAGAGCATATGCAAACTAAGTTTGTTACACTGGCATATGAACTGAAACAAAAAGCCTCCTGTCTTTCTCTTATAGTGATATAGTTTTTCCAACACACATTATGAAGGTAGACAGTCATGTACGTTTAAGCTCCAGGTGAGAAGGCCGCATTTTGCCATCTTCCTCCCAGGGGTGAGCCTATGAAAGGACAGCATGTGATTCAACACAAGGGGTCTCCAAAATTGGTCTGTGTGAACCAGTAGCACGCAGGCGGTTTAGACTTCTACCTCAAACCATGAGTCAAAGCAGTGAGACCGCAAGACAAGGAAAGGAATCATCTTGTTCTTTTAAGCAGTATTTTATTTAAAAAAAAAAAAATTAAAAACTTCACTTTTCTTAATAAAATATTATATTACCATTTTACATATTAATATAATCTAAGAATAACCATCCAGCGTTTTTCAAGGTTGGGACTCACGTCATTTGAATTCTCATTTTCATCCACCATCCATGGCGATCAAAAAATCAATTTTTTTGGTAATCCTGAAAAGTGTAAATCACATTGTTACCATAACAAAGGGGCTGACACCCCTCCCCAAGGCTTTTGCCACTCATTTAATACTATTGTTCAGACCCATCTACCCAGAGTTAGTTAATGCTGTTTGCTGCAGCAATAGCACGTAACAGTTTTCAGTAAATCTACAGGAGAGTGCTAGAATCCAAGCTGACTTGCATCACTAAGTATATTTCAGATAAGACCCAAATTCTATAATTATTAACTGCATTTGGGATATACTTAAGTATTTCTCTCTGCTGGAAAAGTTAGCCAGTTAAATCCACATTAGAGCCTAAGAAAGGCATGCTATTCTAAGACAACCCTGCCGTATCACTCATACACTCAATGATCTTTTTCACATGCTGTCACTACCCAGCAGAACTGTCTGCAGGAGGTAACAGCTCTTTAAGTTTGTGCCTCATTCTTCAACCACGTTTCTGTTAGTATCAACTGCAGAAATGAGGGTAGCAACACTTCTCTGATACTAATGTCCTCTCATCCTCTAATTTATAAATGTACCACTTATTTATAATCTTGATAGAATAAGCTATAGCTGCCTTCTGGAATGGACACGAAGTTTTCTATAGAAGGGTCCAACAATTTTTACATGTCCTCTAAGCAAGTGTCTTCTAATATAAGTTAACAATGATTAATTCCCACAAACCTTAAGTAAACACCCAAATTACAGAAGCACCTAACTTTAGATATTAATAGGCTGATTTTTTTTTTTCCAAGCCAGTGTAGAATAGCACAGGAAACCTGCCTAATCTCAGATCTGTATTGATTTAGGAAAGAAATGATTGCTGTATCTTCTATGTTCTCAATGCTATGAGCTTAAGGCTCCGTAGAAATGCAAATCAGCAGGACTGGAAGTTTGTGTCCTGAGTAAGAAGTGCTCCATTTGACTGTTTTCCAGAGTGGAAAAGATGGACAATGAGTGGACATCAGTGCCTCCACTTACCTCACTGATTAGAAATAAGTGGCAGCAATAGCCAGCAATAATATATGTTTAATACTTTTTACAGGCAGTCATCCATGCACTGTTAGTTTTCCCTTGACGATAAAGAGATTGTTTATTTTTGAGAAGTACAGCTGCTGCACACTTAAGTTTGGTGAGCACTCACCAAGGCTACAGTGTTTTTTTTCTTGTGAAAAAGCAGCACTTCATGGGGATGGTGTAAGTACACTCTTAGCAGCCAGCCTCTGATGACAAGATTTTAAGAGGGCACCCACCGCTTCCCAATTTAGGCTACTCAGTTTCTGGAGTGCTACCTCAACAGGGCTGAGAAAGATGCCGTGCAAGACACAAGCACAGACAAGCCTTAGAATTTCAAGGGATTACTTACTTTGAAATGGCTTTTGCACATTTCTACCCTCAACAGCAATAAAAAGATGCTGCACTTCTAATTCTATTTATAAAAAAGACTGTAGAGTTGTTCTTCCAATATTCACTTTAACTTCATTTTAACTTTAGGTGATTGTGCCACATCAGGATCTCAGATGAAATCCAGCACAGCAGATCTGTTAGCTCTAATACTGGTTCTCTCTTTCTATGTTGGTTAGGACTATAAGATCTATGCTTTTGATATGTTCAGGTTCTGTCAGCAACAGAATATAATTTTCTGATGTGCTTCAACAAACACTTGAAACAAATGATACTACTTTTCATGCTGACAGTAAAATATCTCTGAAAGTAATGCTGAATTCCTAAATGCCTTATTTATATCCAAACTCTGAAGTCTTAGCCTTGTCCAAAGACTGAGACAGAAATCTGATTTCCCCTTGCTGAAGATCAGACTTTTGTAAAGATGTTAAAGCAACTAATGTTGTAGTTCTGAAACAGCTCTGGAAACTCTGCTCATTGACAAATGCAAGATTTCAAACAGTTAAATTGCAAAACTCAGAAGCATTTCTTCCTCTTTCCTGTTCTTGAGCTAATTGGTGTATTCTAGGGACACAGACCTCAAAACACTAATTACAGACACTCACATGGTGTTGCAAGAGATAAAGAGCTTCAACTAATATCTTTAATTAATTACCTATGGTACTTGACAAGTTCCCACATGTCAGCTGACTGACTAGGGTACTGAGGTCAGCAAAGAGCATGCAAATAGTTAACAGATTAAAGATTCTAATTTCAAAGAAAAATTATGCCAACGAACTAATGCATTTTACTTGTAATGTGACAGTCTAAAACACAATGAGTCAAAGTGCTTAAACACTAAGATGAACTTTAATAACTTATTTGTCCATCTGAGCTCACAAGGAAATGCATTTTCACAGAAGCATCTCCATTCCAGCTAGGTATCACACTCTTGTATTGAAACAGCCTCGTCCTGGTAAAAACAAAACTGGTATTCACTTACTATCTAACCAATAACCTAACTAATTGCTACTATCTAGCAAATTCCTGCTGCCAAGATGACAAACTCCAGGCTTGAGAACTCATGTTTGCCTCTCTGCTAGAAGGGCTGACTAGTTTAGTGTCAGATACAGCTGTTGAGTCCACAAAACTCTTCTTGCTATGAAGGTATGAAATATGTGCTACTGCTTGAGGAAAACTGGAGGTTCCATATGGAAATAAATGTTAGGAGATAGGCTTGCTTCTTAAAAGGCTCACTGTAATGTACTGAGATCTTCCTTACCCAGTGTGGTCTTAACAGTTAACTTGTTTAGTCCAAAGGAGATAGCAGCAATCTCTCTAAATCTGATTTATATTCTCTAATCTATCACCTAAAAGAAATACCATATTTCTTTCTTATTTCTCCCTTCTTTTTTTAAGTGATATGAAGTTGATTAACTCACTAAGAATTTTCTTGTTTGATTGAGAAACAAGAAGAAAGGCTGATAGCCTCTAATTTAGTAGATAATACCACACTCCATTAAAAGATTAATGGTATTAGAGATTTCTTCTAATTAACAGATCACTAAGCATAATAGAAGAGACTTCTTGGTACCAATCCTGTTAGATTATAGAATGAAGCCATTCTCACCTTTAAGTATTTATCCTAAAACATAAATCCTAAAGGGCTCCAGATGGTACTGGGATATTATCCATTCAGAGAGTTTTTATGTACTGAATTACTGCAAGTACAGCTTTCTCTCTGAGTTCCCATTTTAAAACAGGTGAAACATTAAGAATTTACCTTGTTCTATTCCCTCTGGTCGTTTCCTTTTTAAATTCAAAAGTGTGTGTTGTTGCTCCTTTACAGCTTCCGCAGCACAGTTTGGTCTGGGTAGCAGATCTCCTGGAGTGGGTCCTGGTCGATTACTGAAATACTTCTGTTTTAATGCCTTAATAATAACAGCAAAAGAGAAGAAAGTAACTAGTATAAGCATCACAACTTCACACATACAGAGACTGTAATTAAATAGATTGCTTTTAACTGTGACTTCAGAAACTACTGAGGCATCTTTGTACTGAAAGATAGCAAGATTTAATATTCTCAGTGACTACCATGGTACTTTGTTACCTAAGAGATAAGTGCAAACATTTCTAACGAGCGCTCAAACATTCTAACAAAACTCTAGACGACACTGCAGGAGATCAGTGAGTTTCTAGCTTTGAAGAACTTACATTTTGAATAAAGGGAAGTGATACATGAGTAAACATGGAAGTGGGAAAAAGAGAGATTAAAATAATGTAATTGAAGTTTTGATCAGCTCTGAGACCTGACCAACGTTGCTTTGCTAGCTTTTAAGACAGGTCTTCCTATTAATTAACTATGTTGCTTCTGCAGTGTAAACTGCAAGAAGACGTAGCTTGAATGAGAGCAGAAGACAAACACGTGTAAGCAAGATTAACTTGATGTAGTATAATTACATACCCTATTTTAAATTTTAGCAGTTCCACAGCTTACATTTGTTACGCTCTATGGCTTTACTTACATAGTCTGTTAGCTCTACATTACTTTTGTTTATGCCAGTTACAAAGTATTCAATGCCATGTATAAATCAAGCCAATAAGGTATGCAAAAGTTGCTCCCTGCCTTACACTTTGGTGATGTCATTAAAAACATAAGACTAGAAAAATCATGTAAGTTCAATATTCAAGTCACCATCTTACAATATGGCCTGGAAAATGACTTCATATATGAATTAGTATAGAAATGTCTCAAGCATGCTGCAACTAATTACTTGGGAACTTATATTCTTAGAGACAGTGACTAAAAAAAATGATTAAAAAATCCTTCAATATGCTCTCAAAAAGTCCCTTAGTACAGAGGTATCTAACATGCACTGGGATCTGCCTTGTCCAACAAGCCGTGAGGGAGTACCAGCGTTACAGTGGTAGTGTGCATACTACCCTTTAACTGTAAGGTGATAAACATTTGGATTAATTGCTGTGCCTAGTCCATAACAGTAATTCTGTTCTCAACTAGAACAGAACATTCTGCAAGATTTTAATTCAAGGTCCTTTATTTCTACCCAATAAACAGTAGTAAAAATGAGATCAATTTTACTCAAGTAAAATGGAAATTGAAATTCAGATCAAGACGATGGCTTAAATCACCAGATGTCCATTTTAAAAAAGAACCAAAAAAGTTTAAATGAAATTGGAGACTGGATGAATTAAGCACGAAAATATTTTAAAAGCAGGGAATAAAAATTACTATGTTAAGTTTTATGCTGCAAGCTTATGCAACTGAATTTTAAATGTTGAATACGATTGTCTGGCTCATACACTTTTTAGTCATCTACCTTGGCTACATAATTGGGAATGGTGATTAAAAGAGAACATTATTTCTAAGTTCTCTGTATAAAACATGGGAAATATATTTACAGTATTTCACAGACAGAGCTATATGACATTTCATTTCAAACCTGACTTCTTAACTTCAGAACACATTTACCTGATATTTAGACTATGTTAATGAACATTAAGACACAAACAAGTGTACTATACCTGAGTGGCTGTAACTCTAGAACAAGGATTAAATGTAAATAATCCTTGTAGAAGACTAAGTAAATCATCACCAGCTGCACTGAAGATATGTTGAAGAGGCATTCCAGGGAAAGACTTAAACGTGACGTAATCCGGGAGGTTTGTCATTCCCTACAAAGACAAAAACAGGATGTCTATTTTTCAAGATTGAAGGAGTTTACCTTTTCACAGAAATGGATCTTCATATAGCTGTAACCACAGCAGAAGCTAACTATTCAAGACATCCTGTTAATACCTGGTCACTGAGCATAGAAATAACAGGTTAGAAATTACTCTGAAAGAAGAATTGACACAGTATCCATTACCAAGTAACCTTTCATCCTCTTGCTTCAGAAGTGAGTAGTACAACAGGAAACAAAATTAACAAAGGAAGCATGGAGGAACTTTACAGTGAGCACAGAAAAAGTAAAACTAGCAGATGGTAGAAGAGACAAGATTCACATAGGAGCCAGTATGCACTCCTCCTGGTAATATACTGCCCTCTTCAGAGTTTGTCATTCATCATTAGCATTTTGAGCTACTTTTTGAAATGCATGTTCTATTTGTGCACTACAGGGAAGGGAGGAAGAAACAGTTAAACAAAAGATGAGTGGCATTTTTCCCCCTTTAAGTACAAAAAACAAAACAAAACATAAAAGCCACCCAAACAACCAACCCCTTGTGTTCAAATTTCATCATAAAACCAAACCAGTTACAGACAATTATCTAAATGTCAGTAAGTATTTAAACCTTTAAATCCACATATTTCAGTAAATTTGTTCAGTAAGTTTATTCAAGCTAAATAAAACACTATCTCTGTGGCGCTAATGAATTTCCTGTCCTCTCCTTTTCTCACCTCCCAAGGACAAGGAAATATCACTGCAAAAATCTCTGCACCTTTCCTTTGCGCTTTTCCTTTAGAATCTTAGCATAACAGAACTGTGTGAGGCTAGCACTGCCTTACACAAAATTTTTTCACATGGCTATAGATCCATTTGGTGACCACGGACCACCTCAGGTAGCATAAAAGCACCATTCATACAAAGGAAAACTGGCATAAAAGAGGAACAGTTGTAGGATACGATGACTCCTCATCCCTCAGGGATCAGTCTTGGGACTGGTGCTCTTCAAAATTTTTATCAGTGACACAGACGATGGCACTGAGTGCACCCCCATCAGGTTTGCTGACAACACCAAGCTGAGTGGTGCAGCTGATACAGTGGAGAGAAGGGAAGCCATGCAGAGGGACCTGGACAGGCTGGAGAAGTGGGCCTGTGTGAACCTAACGAGGTTCAACAAGGCCCAGTGCAAGGTGCTGCACTTGGGCTGGGGCAATCCCAGGTATTTATACAGACTGGGGGAAGACCTCCTTGACAGCAGCCCTGTGTAGAAGGGCTTTGGGGGTCCTGGTGAATGAGAAGCTGGACATGAGCCAGCAGTGTGCACTTGCAGCCCTGAAGGCCAACTGTGTTCTGGGCTCCAGTAAAAAAAAGGTGGCCAGCAGGGAGAGGGAGGTGTTTGTCCCCCTCTACTCGGCCCTTGTGAGGCCCCACCTGGAGTACCGCATCCAGGCCTGGGCTCCCAATACAGGAAGGACATGGAGCTCCTGGAGTGGGTCCAGAGGAGGGCCACTGAGATGATCAGAGGGCTGGAGCACCTCTCCTATCAGGAAAGGTTGAGGGAACTGGGCTTGTTTAGCTTGGAAAAGAGAAGGCTCTGGGGTGACCTCATTGTGGCCTTCCAGTGCTTGAAGGGAGCATATAAACAGGAAGGGGAACAGCTGTTTATGAGGGTAGATAGTGACAGGACAAGGGAGAATGGTTTTAAACTACGAAAAGGGAGGTTTAGGTTAGATATTAGGAGGAAGATTTTCCACAAAGAGGGTGGTGAAGCACTGGAACAGGTTGTCTAAGGACGTTGTGGATGCCCCATCCCTGGAGGCATTCAAGGCCAGGCTGTATGTGGCTCTGGGCAGCCTGGTCTGGTGGTTGGTGACTGTACCCACAGCAGGGGGTTGATACTAGATGATCATTATGGTGTGATCATTATGGTCCTTTTTGACTCAGGCCATTCTATGATGACAACTCCAGAGAGTGATTTCACAACTCATTAACAAATGAGGATACTCCAATCATGTAATTTGGAACTCTTCAAACTCATCAGCTTGTCTAAAATGCCATTTATGGCTTCTTGTCAGCCTGCCACTGACAGTCACAGCTTTATAGGCCACTGGGCACTATGATGCTATATTTGGCACAATATTAGTTAATGACTGGATTTACTGTTAACTCAATCTGGATAACTGTACTACTGATTTGCATTTGTTACTGTCCTGTTATTCTCAGATAAATTTGGTCTGGTGTAACCATATCCTAGACTTCCAATTCGGTTGTGTCATTTCTGGTCTCAGAAGTGGAATATGGTGCACAGCATCATGATCTACCCTGGCCCCTATAGCGGTTGCCTTAACTGAATTTTTTTTGCAGCCTTACCCCATCTGTGGACATGCAACTGTTTAACAGAGGGAATTGCCTGTTCCTTAGCTGCTTTGATTAGAGAAATTCAGAGTGACTACAACATTCTGTTCACTTTCTTTGAAATACTGAGTATAATTTGAATGCAAAGCCTACTCTGTCTCCCTGGCAAAAAGAATTAGCCCAAACCCAGGGGATGTGAAGATGCAGTAGAGATTAGACTTTTACTACAGCTCATGTTAAAAGCATGCAGTCTAATGTGGAGAAATGAGAGCACCTCATGGTTCCCTTGTGGCATTATCTGCTGGGAAAAGCTGAAGGCTACCAGAAAGGGAACTTCTGAAACAGTAACACACAGACCTTTATATGTTGACCAAGAAGACTGACAGAAAAAAAACTGGTGCTATTTGTATTCAAATTAAGAACATTTTAAAGCCCAACTAGACTTATGACTGCCCCTAATTACTGAAAGTCAATGTAATGCTAATACAGGAATGACAAGCATCTGTACACATTCTTCCACAAGCATGTACCTAGCCACATTCATGAAGTGCTATCACAAGTGAACTACTTAATCTGGATTGCAAACATGCTATATGATACCATGTAGATTTCAGAAGCAAATGCCCAGATCCTCACTTTACAATCTGGAATCTGATCACAGATTCCAGCAGAAAATACAGACTGTATTTTTGGGCATAAGTAGCTTATACTGAAAAAGAAGTGCCCTGAGATGACTGACAACACCTAGCTATTCTGACTGAGCACAGCTAAACAGGTTACCACTCATGTTTTAGAAATAGCTCATGTGGCAGACGAAGACTTAGGGATACTATGCCACTGAAAGCCAGTGGTGCCAATCATCAAAAAAAGAAGGGTCCATTTGGGGGACAGACACTGATTTCTCTATATTACCACAGAGTTACTCTGAGAAACCATTTCCCCTCGGAACTGTTATTCTGTCTTTTTCTAGATACCAAACAAAAACCTGGACAGTCCAACTTAAGGTCCTACAAATTGTTCCCAATTCTGAAAACGATTAAAGCCTTCCAGGTTAAAACATCAATATATCAAGCATCTCAAGAACATTAAGTGATCAATATTAATTTCATACCAACTGTCATGAGAAAATGTGGACCAAGAAAGGAAACTAAGATGTCTCTTAACTGATGCTTGATGCTAACAACACTGCTCTAATGATTAGAGATTTGCTGAGATAAAAAAGAAATCTCAGCTGCTTATCCTCTTTCATTGTGAGAGGCAGCTGTATTCTGAGAACTTACTCAAATAATCTGATACATTCTTTAATTTAATTTCAAAAGCAAAAACAGAGATTGCATCAAGTAAAATTAAAGTCAGAGTGTTAAACAAAAAGACTCACAGGCCACTGTTCTTCTGTTGGAGTGCCCAGTGTTTCAAAAATCCTTGTCAACTGGTCAAGATCAGAGTCTCCTGGCAAAAAAGGAACCTGGGGGAAGGAAACAGCATTACTCATTTAACTAAACTCTAGACTTAATTCTAGAAAGTAACTTAGAGTGGCTTCTCATAATCGCATTACATATTCAAAGTGAAACATCTTTGTGTACCAAGTGTCCACAACAAGGTACACTGAACATTTTAAACTATCTAGCAACATCCATATGGACTTTGAATGTTTCTTGTAACCCAGGCTTAGTATCACTGACTTGACAGAACAGAACTAAACATAACATTAAAACCACTACAACATTAATGTAGAATCTTTCTTTTACCAAGCTAGGTTGTTTTACACCTGAGCTATAAATTTACAGTCTGGTGGTCACAATGATCTTTCTAGCACCTACAACCTTGAGATAGGTGACGTTACATGACATTACACATAAGCATTAATGTGGATTGCAATAGGATTACAAAAGTGAGAATTAAGAACAGTAGAATGAAAGAACAAGAGAAATGATACTGACTCATATACATAAAGGATATTTCCTAACTGCCTAACAAGTGTCAGATGACAACTAAGCTAGGCAGAAGACAGAAAAAAGGGGACGTTTGTCCAGTTTGAGTTGTCATTCATGTAACAGGCACACAGTAAAAGAAAAAAAAGGGACTTTGTGAACAAAAGTAGAGGCACAATTTTAATAATTAGAACAGAAAGAGCATAATGAACACTACTGTAAGGCAGAGCACTCAATTTTGGTGCCATGAAGGCCCATTGAAGATCCTTGAAGAGCTTTTGTAAAGCTCATGGAAGTCACACTGTTCCTCAATCCAGTACACCCAGGAAGAAAAAGACAGACACATTTAAAACTATCATAGTGATAAAAACCTTGCCATAAACATATTATCTGCTTCATTAGAAAAAAAAAAAAAGAATTAAATAATGTATTTGCTTCCTAACTTCCCAGGAATGTACACAACTTCAGAGGGTCTAATCCAGGCATGTCCAACCCGCATCCCACACGTGACCTGGCCCAGCCTGCCCTGGAGCTGTTCCCAACCCTGTGCCATCATGGCAGTGGCTCTGCCCCGCTGAGTAGCTCAGCCCAGCCTCTGGCATACAACTACTGCCCACAACAACCAAACAGTAGTGTGCAACTGGCACTGCCTGGGATGAAATCAGGGCACAGCGTGGATGCAGTGCAGTTAAGGTTCAAGTTAACTCAAGTTAATGCAAATAACTGTGCATATTGAGATATATTGCTTAAACGCAGTCCTGTGAACAGCAAAAAATATGCAGCTGTGCTTTCCATTTTGATAAAGAAATCTGAGAATGGGTTTCAAGGCTGCTGGAAAAAATCACCAATTCTTTGGTATATTTGTAGTTCCATTTTCAATCAACATAAATATATTACCTGCAAATTTTCAAATGGAATCTTTAGAACTGTAATCAGATATTCAACTTGAATTAAAATGTGATCACGTCTCTCTGTTGGACTTCTGTAAGCACTATTTTACCCAAGAGAATTATCTTGTCACTTCACAATCACACCTCATTAATATGCCATTGCTTTTTGGCAGTACATATAATTTGTAAACAACTGTTTTCAGGGATGAAGCACAGAAAGAGTAAAATTTCATAAAAATTCCTGATGAACACCTTGGCAACTCGCTAAGAATTGCAACCATTGCTACCAAACGAGGCTAATGCACAAAAGCAAAGTCGAATGCTTCACTAGGTCCATGTCGTTGTTGTTGCTCTTTTAGGTTTTAACAAGAAATACTAAAGAATAAAGTGAGTTTTGTTACTTATTATTTACTATATATTTTATGAGGGCTGCTCCAAAAGTAATGCCTCCTATTTTGTTATGTTGGCCCACAAAGTCAGAGAGGCAGATGCTGGCAGTATGGCAGTAGAGGTTGAACCTTCCCACCAATACTCCATTTCATGTTGTTGCCACGTGACAGATGGCAGCAGAGGGGCAGCCTGACAGAATGGCATCTGACAGAGAAGTGCAGATGAAGCAAGAGGTGTGTCAGTGAATTATTCCACATGGAAAAAAATGGCATGCACTGTCATCCATCAACACTTGCTGAACATTTATGGAGACCAAACAGCAGATGTGAGCACAGTGAGGACGTGGATGGTGCATCTCAGCAATGATGCCATCACAGCAGCTGTGGAACAGTGATCACTTTCACAGGTACAGATTTTTATAAGCATGGCATGCAGGTTCTTGTTCAATGCTGGGAAAAAAGCTAATAGTGGTGACTACATTGAAAAACACTGCTTTGTAGCTAAGAATTTGCTCTATCAAATAATTACTGTGCTATCTGTATCAGTTGTTGTTTCCATGGAAACAGATAGGAGCCATCACTTCTGTAGCATTCCACATATATGCAGTCAAAGACTATCTCTGTTCACTCAGCATGGCACAGGCAAGCCAGAAGGTTGGACAGCTGTGGTCTAATCTATGTTTATGCATGCACTACTGGTGCTTCTTAAGCAACCACTCTATATTTCTATTCTGAACTTGTATTGGCACTCCTGTACATCTGATAAAGCCAACAAGGCAAGTGATATATTCCCAGGGGTTTCCAGACAGACTAGTTCCCTAATCTGGTTCATAATACACCATATACTTAAAGTAAAGTTCATAAATCAGGTAGAACCTGCTAATTTTGGAAAGTAAGTTATACTGCAGGCTACTTCATGCTTTCAGCTATGTTTGTACCCCCTACCTTCCACTTCCTACCTCCTTCTTCCACGTTTTCAGACAAGCTACATAATAGACTGCTTACTTCCAAAAAGCATATTTATGGATGATTACACCTGTATATCTTACTCAGGAGTGACATAATGTAATCTTGACCATCTTCAGCTTCACTCCAGTCTGTTAACTAGCCACAGTTTACAACAGTAGATTTTCAGCTCATTACAAATAAATCCACAGTTGATGTACTGGTGGTAATTATTCCCAATTATTAGGAAACAACTTATAAAGAATAGAGTGTACATGCACATATGCTGCCAAATTTTCTAGAAATATCATAAATGAAAACTGATGAATGGCGGTGTGAAAGGCAAACAGTGAGAAGACTGGAAGAGTAACTACTTAACTCACCTTCCCCAAGGCAGAACTGTGACACTTTGTTGTACTTTTTCACCTAGCTGTTCTTCAAGGTTTCCAATCTTTGCAATAGTTTTGGAACCTCAGCTTATTTGAAAATTTCCCTTTCCTTATAGGTAGCAAACTTTTGGAAGGTATTCCCTCCCCACACCCTTTCACTACCTCCTAGGAAGTAGCCTAACTTTATATTGGTGATACTACTGCAGGGCAGAAGGAACCCACATCTAAGATGCAGCGACGAACAAATACAAATGCTTACATTTGAAGACTTACCCTGAGAAGTAACTCAGCTAGAATACAACCAACAGCCCACATATCAACACCGACACCATACATTCTAGCACCAAACAGTAGTTCTGGGGATCGGTACCATCTGGACAGAAAAAATATTTTAGGAAAACATCCTGGTTTTACTTGATGTCAGGTGCTGTATGCCGCAGCAATGCAATAACTACAGAAAGAATTCTTCTCTTGCCTATGTATTTTTCAAACATTAATGAACCACAATTTTTTTATTTTTTATTTTTTTAAGTTTGAAAAACATTGCATTGCACATCATGGGACTACGTGTAACCACAGTTCTACTACAGTTCCAGCTGAGCTAACTGGCAAACAACAGAAGTGCGGATATGCAAAGGAGGAAGTATATAACAGGGTGGCTTGCATGCTACAGACCACTGTTTTCTTTAATTTTATCTTTAATAAATGGTACTTTAAGACGGAGTTCCTTTCAGCTTTCAAAAACATTACTAGCAACAGACTTAGAGATTAATTTCGTGCAAAATACATCTTAGCAGCAATTACGTGAAGCTGTGAGCAAGATTTGATACACACTGCATTTCAATCAGTATCACTGATGCCTTTTGATTGAATGAAGATGTTAAACAGTTTTGCTGTATAGTTTTAGCATTACAGTAGACAAAAGAGAACCTCACCTATTTTGCAGTAATCTGCTTTTTTTTTTTTTAAAGAGTACATGTCTTAAGTAAGCACATCACAAAAGACATTAATAACTGGGTTGAGCTTTTGTATCACAACAGTTTATGTGCCTCACTACAAAAGACTGTGGGGTTCATGATCAGTAGCAAGTAACAATTGTCTCTCTGAAATGTAGATTAATAGGTAAATACGTTATTTTCATGTGCTTCAAAACCATATCATACCATGGAGCAACCTTCAGGGACACAAATTCTAACCATTCTTAAGACTATGCTAAAAAGCACTTTATTTTGCTTACTGTTATGAGAATTTTGCCACTATAGTCATACCACTTGGGCTAGAACTCAAACTTTAAACATGTTGCTTTGACACGGTGTATTCCACAAGGTAATACATAACAGCTACCATCAATCTAAGAAACATCTTACCTTGTTACTACTTGGTGCGTGTAAACTCTGTTTGGGCTTCCAAAAGATTTTGCCAAGCCAAAGTCAGCCAATTTCAAAACACCATTTCCATCTAACAACAAATTATTTGGTTTAAGATCCTGCAAGTACAGAAAGCAAAGAAGGAATTCTGTCATTGTCAATAAAAACAGACATAGAGTGAATATCCCAGCAAGAGTATAGTAACAGTATTCTAAAACCCAGTCTTCTGAGTATATCTTGAGTTTTTACGTTGTGATGAAGAAAACAAACAAGACATCATTTTCACATAAATGAAAATAAAAAATAATCAAACATCTCAATTTGAATATAATGCTATTTAATTTCCAGAGCTCAAAAACACAGATTCGTAGTAGGTTTTTGCTTCGCTACAGGAATATTAGTTCTGCCTTACTGCACTGTTGAGAAAAGAATAGTATAATCACTAATTTTTCTGCCAGCTGGAGAGGTCATGGGACTGGTATAGTTTAATGCAGTAACAGTGTTGTGGGTTGGCTGCAGCCAGAAGGCATGTAGCCACTTACTTGCACTACCATCTCCTTCCTCACAACCAAGTGAGACAGGAAGAGCAAGAAAATTCATGGACTGATATAAAATTGATACAAAGAGAGTTTAATGGGGGAAAAGGAGGAAAAAGGCCCCCAGAAAACAACAAAAAACAAAGCCAAGCCCAAAAACAAGGGACTCAAAGGAATTCAGTTATCACCTCCCACAAGTAGAAACTGATGCCTAAACAGCCTCTGAGTAATTGCCAACTTGGAAGACAAAAAATTTCCTTATATCCCAGATTTTGCTAGTTTGTTTGTTGTTTGTTTGTTTGTTTTTTAACACTGTTATACCATAGACAGCATTTCTCTGGGCCACTTGGGTCCAAAGTGCTGTGTCCCTTCCCAATTTCTGGCCCACTCAAAGCAGATTTGCTGGGTTAGAGACAGAACAGAAAAAGGCTTGACGATGTGCAAGCAGTGTTCAACAGGCAGAAAAAAAAACACCGACTCTTTTATCTACAAATTCAAAATAGAGCATCATGCAAACTCCAACGAAGAAAGTTAGCTTCATCTAAGCCAGACTAGATCACAATTCTAACCGAAGTCATGAATCACCTGAGACACTTTGACAAGGGTTACTCAGAAAGTAATGCCTCCTATTGTGTATGTTGGCCCACAGTGTCAGAGGCAGATGTTGGTGGTATGGCAGAAGAGGTTGAACCTACTCACCAATATCCCAATGTGTTCTGTTGCCATGTGACAGATGGCAGCAGAGAAGCAGTCTGACAGAACAGCATCTGACATGGAAGTGCAGATGAAGCAAAGCTGTGGAACCAAATTCTTCCATGTGGAAAAAAGGGCACACACTGACATTCTCACTGATACTTGCTGAATGTTTATGGAGACCAAACAGTGAATGTGAACACAGTGCAGAGATGGGTGGTGCGTTTCAGCAGTAGAGACAGTGGGTGATGCCTGCTGGTGCAGGCTTTTAAGAGCATGGTATGCAGGCTCTTGTTCATTGCTGATGAAAACGCATAGTTAATGGTGGTGACTATGTTGAAAAACACTGTTTTGTAGCTGAGATTTTGCTCTGCCGTATAGAGCTGTTGTACATTTGTATTGTAGTTTCCATGGGAATTAATAGAAAGCATTACTTTTGGAATGACTTACACATATAAGCGTCTACACTATAGATGTCAGTAATTCCTAACATTTCCAGCATTGCAATTGCCACTGCTCAACAGCTAGTGCAACCCTATGCATTTCAAATCAATGAAAGTTAGTTTTCAGACTCAAATTCAATCAAAAGTGACATTTGTTATGGGAATAAAGGCATTTAGAGCATGCTTACCCTGTGTAGAATCCACTGTTGATGTAAATACTCTAAACCTTGAAGCGTCATCAGCATATATGCTTTGATGTGAGATTGTGTCAACACAATACTAGTATCCTTTATAATAACCTGTGTTAGATTGATAGTGGTAGATTGATAAGCACAAAAGCTTATAATGCAAAATTATTTAACTCCAGTTCTTTCAGCTCAAAACTTAGCTTATATTTTAGAATAAAGTTGGAACTAGTAGCTATACAGACTCTACTGTTCCCACCCTTTCTCCAAAAACAAAACAAACAAACAAAAAAAACCCCACCAAAAAAAAAAAAAAAACAACAACCCAAAACCACAAAAAAAAACCAAACAAACCCACAAACAACAACAACAAAAAAAGAAAAAACCCCACAGGTCTATACTGATCTAGAGGTCAGAACTGGAGTAGGGAGTCCAGATGGTCAATTGTGAACTTGGCATAAGCAGCACATTTAGAAAATTGGCAGGAAACATGATTTTACTTTATCTTCATTCCAAACATATCCAATTTTACAAGTCAAAGCTGTACACAAAAATGACAGATGTGTTAATAAACTTTAAGAAATTATATTCCTACATGTTCATTTGTCCTCCATGCAATTTAAGCATCTAATCTTTTTTAACACATTGGTTTTCTTTTTTTACCCACAAAGACAGGGAAGTATAGCCAGGACACTATATTTTAATAAACCTACTAAGTGTTCAACATTGTTTTCTTTTTAACATCAGTATTCTAGTTGAACATCCTCCTTAAAACTATTTTCTAAGTTACTCCCTCAAAATCGTTTAATATTACTTTTCAGTTCATTAATACCATTTCCCAAGATTTAAACTGTTTGAGATTTACAAAGTAGCAGCCTAAAACTGTATAAAGAATTTCCAGTATGCAGCATGTGCTTAATCACAACAGGCTTTAGTCCCTAATGAAGGCCTCTGAATGATAATACAATGTGAGTAATTACTCTGCATTATATTACTGAATATTTAATTCCTCCTTGTACAGTGTACCTTCTTCATTTCTAAATATTGCATTGCTAATAAGTAAACAATGAATGAATCCTCTAGAAAATGTACTCATCACTTCTATGAGAAAAAAAAAAGCAAAACTTTATAGTATTGTACTCCTCGGAGTTTCAGAAACCTTATCAATCCTTTCCAAATGTGAGCTCACATGTCTCGTGGCATATGCATAATGGGTTAATTTCTTCCAGAGTATGGATAATGTGTGCATATACAGATTTCACATGACAGTCATACAAAATGTCTTCTCAGCAGTGCTCCAAAATGAAGAATCTGCACTAAAGTATTTGATACAAAGATTTTGGCAAAAGACAAACTAATGAAACCTCTGTAAGATGCAGGCCTGCAAGCACGCACCACTGTCAAATTTAAAAGAGTTCAGGAGTATGTGACTTTCAGTCAGATCATTACTTGGCATACTTTAATAATATCACACTTACTTGTGCATGTTTTACGTTACTGTGCTTAGCAATTGCATTCTGAGATCCTGGCTTATGATCAGTGGTTCTATGCTCTGACTGAAGTCCTAGAAAACTAATACAGTAAACACAATCTGTTTCTTGATAATGCTGCTGGCAGAAAGTACTTAAAAGTAAAGGCATTTTCAGTTGGAAATACGCAAAAACCATCACGCTATTCCAACTCTTTTAGAGGTGTAATCTTAATCAAGTTACATAATGAAAGACACCTTTCTAAAAAAGAAATAAAAAAAAAAAAAAAAAAACAGTAAAATAAAAGCTATGAAAATATGTTTTTCAAATAGCATTTTCAAAATGCATTTGAAGATACTGAAATAAGAGATATCTTAATCAGTCTTACCTCAAGGTCTGTTTCCATGAAATCAAACACCAAGCTAATATTAGATTTGTGTCCAAACGCATCTAAAAGCTGTAAAACAAAATATATTATGATGAACTACACTCTCACAATTTGTTTTCTAAACTTCCACTCTACTTTAATTTGCATGTGCACTTTCAGTTTACTGGCAGGGTCAGAAAGGCACAGGGCTACGTACTGCATAGACCTGATCATCAAGAGGAAAGTATGGGACTGATTTCACAGTTCTGTCTTGACTCTAATTTTCTTTAATGTAACCCCTATGAAATAGTATTGTTGCAGTTCTCCAACCTGCAACACAAAACTTATTACTCGGTTTAGCTTCCTAACTCAATAGCCAAGAAGTCCACATGATCTGGTAACATTTTACATGATTACCTTTCCATTCTAGAGTTAAAAATCTTGAGTTCATGGAATCATAGAATTGTTTGAGGTGGTAGGGATCCTTAATGATCACCTAGTCCCTCTCCCCTGCAATGAAAAGGGACACGTACAGCCAGATCAGGTTTATAAGAGCCCCATTCAGCCTCATCTCGAATGTCTCCAGGGATGGTGCAAACACATCTCCAGGCAACCTGCGCCAGTGCCTTACCACCCTCACTGTACAGACTTTTTTCCTTATGTCCAATCTAAATCTTCTCTTTTATTTTGAAACCGCTTCCTGTAGTCCTACCACAACAGACCCAGCTAAAGTCTGCCTCCTTCCTTCTTACAGTCTCCATCTAGATACTAAAAGGCTGCTATAAGGTGCCCCCAGAGCCTCCTCTTCTCTAGAATGAACAGCCCCAGCACTCTCAGCCTGTCCTCATAGCAGAGATGTTCAGTCTCTCTGATGTTTTTTTGGCCCTCCTCTGGAGGAACTCCAACAGGTTCATGTCTCTCCTGTACTGAGGACTCCACATCTGGATGCAATACTCAAGGCAAGCAGAGCGCAGAGTAGAGGGGCAGGATCACCTCCCTCACCCTGCTGGCCACACTTCTTTTGATGCAGTCCAGGATACAGTTGGCTTTCTGGGCTGTGAGGGCACACTGCTGGTTAACACCCAGCTTCCCACTCACCAATGCCCCCAAGTTCATGCCAACTCTGATGGATATTCCAAAGCACACCTTGCCCCCTTACCCTCTACCCAAGCTTAACTGTTATATAGAACTCCATCCCTCTTGGATTCATAAGTGATTGCAAATCTGCCAAATTCCTTTTCACACTGATTATATTATCTACTTCTGCAATGCCTGTGGAAATAAAGTTCAGAGATTCACTATGTTCTGTGTGAACGAGCATAGATCTTCTTCTACAGCATAATTTGAACATTTCGGTGTTTTCTATGGTTTTGTGATTGCTTTCTTCCCCCCCCCCCAGGATCAGTTCCACTTTACCTCCCAACTAAGTTTAGTAGACTTTTCTGTACACAGCTTTTTTCTCTGCTTTTTCCACTAAGGAGGTGCTTCATCCCTTTGCTATTTTAGTTTTTCTTCTCCGCATATTCTCATATTTTGCTAGCTAGAGTAACCACTTTGAAAGTTAAGTTCACAGTCCAGAAGAGTACTGTACCTCCAGTCCAAAAGGTTAAATAAAATCTCTGGAAAATTCCTATCCGGTCTAGTGGTTATGGCAAAGTTTTGAATGACCTACATTTACTAATTTTAAAGTATCTTCAGCTCCTGCTAAATATCTGTAGACAGAAGTCAATTTAAGTAAAACTGAAATGATACAGGAATCACACTAGCCAACAACAGGTTTAAGTGGCAGCACTAAAACCTAATAAACTGTATGAATCCCACTTCACTGTTACTTACAAAGCCTGCTTTTGGCTGTGACCAATTTCATCTGAAGCTTGCCAGTTCAGGTAATGTTAACACCGCCTTCATTTGCATTTGTATCAGTGAAACACAAAGGTCAGGTAACCTAAATTTCTACAAGCCTTCCCACCTTTAATATCTATAACCATGAGCTAAATAGTAAAAGGATTTAAAAATAAAAGACTTAGCATTTATTAAGAAAACAGATGTTTTGCTGTAATAACTGTTTCAGAGTTCACCTTGGGCAAAGAACAACTACAATAAAGTGGCTTTCTGATAACTAATTTTAAATTTCAGTTTGAAAATGTATCAACAGTATTTGGGAACTGATTTTAGAAGTAACATTCATTTTACTTACACCAATAACATTTGGATGGCTTAGCTCCTGTAACAACTTTATCTCTCTGAGAGCTGTTCTGTTGATTCCTATATTGAAAAAAGTAATGAAACAGAATAAAACTAAAAATTTCAAATTAAGCTCCAGCAAAGAAACCTCTTATTCTGTTGTTCATGGATTATTTAACATTACAATCCTTTTCCTCACCACTCATCTATTTGTTAAAGCCAAGCCACAGATACGTAGATTGCTGCAGACAAAATATAGGTAATAATTAGAAGATATAGATTATAAAGCAACATATACATCCTTTTGGCTAAAAAGGTCTGTTCTACAAAAAACCTAGAAAATTAGTTTCCAGGTTATATAGCAAGCTTTGATTTTGTTTTAAAGTAAAGTTTCATCCTGGAAATTTCAGTTCTACAATGCATCATTTACAGAGGGAGGAACAGTGAGCATGACTTTTGAAAAAATGCTATTTCAGATAGAAGAGGTAAGAAAAATTCTTTTCTACATAGTTGTATCACAACACAAAAAGTAGTGGCCAAAACCTGCTCACCCTAACACAAACCTGCTCACACTCCTGTAACAGATTTTATATAGAAAAACCTGGGGAACGAACTTTGACGGTCATCCAGGCTGCAATCCATCAAACCTTGCACACTGGTAACAACTCCTCTCTCAAAAAAAATGCTGGTATGCATGGCTCATACAACTTACTGGCAAGCAAAAACTACTGTACTGTGTTGTGCAAGAAGTTTTGACTATGCATGAGCTGAAAAACAGTGTTATCCCTACAGTGTTTTCATTCAACATACAAGACTCCAGCAAAGATTTGGGTGCAGTGATGGATTAGTCTACACTCTCACTTTGCCTATTTTAATTCCTTCTTTAGGAATAGACTATGTCTGCTTTCACATGAGCATATTTTTTATATTCAGAAAAAAGTATCCCAAGTATGCAACCAGATGAGCATAAGGAAACCAGACATGATAGCTGTTTTTTTTTAAAGTATGGCTGCAGGCCATAAATGATAACTGTCCTTTAAAGGACATTAGTCTAGTGAAGACCAGGTGAATCACAGGTCTGTGGCAGTTAACACAACTGGAAGACTCTGGGATGTCTAGAAATTCTTCCTTAAAATGGAACTGGAGAATTTTCACAAGAATTTGGTAACCTGTTGCAAGATCCCTCAAGGATGGCAGCTACATGCATACTACTGCATCCTATTGCAGCAGATAAACAGAAAGCAAAGACCAAGATTATTGGGTTTTATTTGCAACATCAATGCCTGAATGCATGTGACTGGTCAGAGCATCTGATCAAAAGACAGTACTGCATGAATATGATTTCTCAAAACAAATCAAGTAACTTATACAAAGAAAAGATTTTTAGTACCTTGTTTTTACTTATTTTTTTCCCAGCATAAATCACATGAAAACAAAGATAAGCACTCTCACCTCCCTTATGCAAGACACAGAGGCACATCTAAGTATCATAAATATTATTAATCTATGCTGTACTCATGTTTGAATTCCACCTAAACTGAGAAACTTGCCAGTCATATATGCAGAGTTAGACAAACAGTATGAGAACACTGTATTTTGGATGGTTTTTTTCTGTCCCTCTAGGTTGGGAAGGAATCAATCACCCAATTTGCAGAAACAAAACTGACAAAGGCAGCTTATACAGCATGAACTTGTTTTAATACTTACCATCTTTAGCTTCTGATCGATGGCCCAGTTTAATCTGAAAATAAATGTCTCATATTATATAAGGTCAAGCCACAGGCCCCAACAGTAGGGGTACATTCTTTGGTGCTACTCTTCCACAACAGGCTGAGTTTTAATACCACATTTTCAAGTACAGGAAGAGTAAAATTTAACAAAATATCTCTGATGAACACCTTGAAATTAAGAGTTGCAGCCACTGCCATCCAACAAGACTCATGCATTAGTTGTACAAAAACAAGGTCAAATGCCTCTCTAGTTTTATTTTGCTGTTGCTCTTTTAGTGCTTTAATAAAAAAAATTAAAGATTAAAATAAGTGCTGTTACTTCTATACATTAACAATATTGAATATTTTGCAAGGGCTGCTCTGAAAGTAATGCCTCCAATGTTATTACATGGGCCTATGATGTCAGAGGTGGATGCTAGCATGGCAGTAGAGGCTGAACCTTCCCATGTTGCTGTCATGTGACAGATGACATCTGACATGGAAGTGCATATGAAGCAAAAGTGTGTTGCTGAATTTCTCCATGCAGAAAAATGGCACCTAGTGACATTCATGGACACTTGCTGAACATTTGTGGAGATCAAACAGCGGGTGTGAGCACAGTGAGGCAGTGGGTGACGCATTTCAGCACAGGTGACAGCAACAGCAGCTCACCTCCACTAGTACAGATTCATGGCAGTACAGCATGCAGACTTTTGCTCATTGCTAGTGAAAATGCCTAACTAATGGTGGTGTCTCTGCTGAAAAATAGTTTTTGGTAGCTTAGAATGTGCTCTATCACACAGTGTTATTGTGCTCTTTGTATCTGCTGTATTTTCCACAAAAGTAAAATGGAGGCATTGCTTTCAGTCCAGCCTATGCATACGTGGCTCCAGACAACTCCACCTCACTCAACATGGCACAGGCAAGCGAGAAGGCTGGGTACCCCTGGACTACGTGATAGCTGTTTTCTTTTCCAACATAACGACTCTATGAATCCTCACGCAGTACCTGTATGTATGTATCTATGAATCCTCACGCAGTACCTGTATGACAGCTGTCCACAGAAGCACCGTGCAGGGCAAGGCGCTCAGTGACACAACAGGGGGATGTTCCGGCACTCACCTTTTTGATAGCCACGATCTGTCCCGTGTTCTTGTCCTTTGCCTTATACACAGTAGCAAACTAAGGGGAGGGAGAGGGGAGAGAAAGAGAGACAGGAGTGACCACAGCGGAATGGCGGCCCGCAGCCCCGAGCCGACAGGCCCAGCGACGCAGGCTGGAGCTGGGCCTGCTTCAGAGACACTGTGGCGGGCGACGCAGCCCAGACCAGCCCGGCCCGGCCCGCCCAGCGCCCCCCGCGCCCCCCAGCCACCCCTCAGAGGGCCCCGGCGGCCACGCCGCGCCCAACAGCTGTTCACCTGCCCCTCCCCCAAGAAGTCGAGTTTCTCGTAGCGCTTGGCACGAGCCCGCGCATCCATGGCTGCCGAGCGGAAAAGGCGAGAAGAACTCAAGGCCGGAGTGACGAGACACGCAGCGGAAGAGTCGCGACGGAGCTCTATCAGCGCCCGCTCCCCGCGCCGCTCCCGGCCCGCCGGCCTGCCCTGCCGCTGGCAGCCGTGACGTCACCGCGCGGCCTCCCCAACCGCCTCGCGCTGCGCGTCGCAGCGGCGTCAGCTCGGTGGCGGGGCGGGCACTGCGCCGGCTGCGGCCCGGTCCGCCCGCGGCTGTGTGCCGCGGCTCGCCGCCCTGGTGGCTGGTGTGTGATTAACTCTGGAGCGGGCTGCTGCTTGTTTTGATGGGCAGCTGCCGGACGGACGCTGTGTGCCGCAGGCCAGAGCTCGGTCAGTCGCCGAGAACGCTTCGTGGTGGGACCAACGGCACGACTGGAATACTGCAGTCGAGAGTTATGTGGTTTTTAGAAGAGATAGGCGAGGAAGGAGGGGCGGGGAGTTGCTCTCTGCGTTAAGAAGTGGATAGACTGCAGAGAGCTGCCTTCGAGAAACAGCCACGGTCAGGTGGAGAGCTTGAGGGCAGCAACAGGAACTGGTCCATTGAAGGACGTATGGTGATCTGGGCCTACTACAGGCTGCCTGATCAGGGGGAGCCTGTGCATGAGGCCTTCTTGCTACAAAAGGCTCTCATCCTGATGGAGGATTTCAACCACCCGGATATCTGCTGGGGAAACAACACGATAGGCTGCAAGCTTTCTAGGAGGCTCCTGAGGTGCATGGAGGACAACTTCCAGGCACAGGTACTGGACAGACCAACCAGCAGTAGAGTGTCGCTGGACCTGGTGTTCATCAATGCAGACAAGCTCATTAAAGAAGTTAAGGTAGCAGGCACTCTGGGTTGGAGTGACCATGCCCTGGCTGAGCCTGTGATAAGAAGGAACAGGGGTCTGACAAAGAGCAGAGTCGGGATCCTGAACTTCAGGAGAGTGAACTTCTGTTCAAGAAGCTGTTGGAAGAGATCTCCTGTGAAACTGTTGTTAGGAGCATAGGAAGGGAATGGAGCTGGCACTGAGTACATAACAGCTCTCCAACCCCCAACACAAGAAGCCAGACAGAGGAGGTAGGAAATGGACATGGCTGAGCAAGGGCCTGCTTTTCAAACTGAGGGATAAGAAGGACACATACAGGCAGCAGAAGCAGAAATGGGTGGTCTGGGAAAAGTACAGGGATGCTGTTCAGATGTGCTGAGGTGGAATTAAGCTAGATGGAAGTGAACTTGGTGAGGAATTTGAAAAGTAACAAGAAGGAGTTCTACAGGTCCATTGGTCAGAAGAGACAGGCCAAGGAGAGTTGTTCCCCCTCTGATAAATGGGAAGGGAGAACTGGCTAGAAAAGACACGGAGAAGGCCAAGGTACTTAATGAGTACCTTTTCCTCGATCTTCACTGGCAGTCAGGTTTCCCTTGCCTCTAGTATCTCTGAACTCATCTCTTGGTGGGGACTGGGGAAGCAAAATACCCTCCACTGTAAGGGGAAAGCAGGTCCAAGACCACCTCATGGGACTGAATGTGTACAAGTCTATGGGACTGGATGACACACATCCCAGGGTCCTGAAGGAACTGGCTGATGTGGTTTCCAAGCCACCCTCCAGCATACTTGAAAAGTCATGGCTGGCAGGCAGAGTCCCTGGTGACTGGAAAAATAATTCCCATTTTTAAGAAAGTGAGAGAGGAAATGAACTCCCAGGGAACTACATGCCATTGAGCCTCACCTCTGTGCCTGGGAAGATCATGGAACAAGTCTTTCAACACATGTGAGATGAGATTGTCTGGGAAAGCCAGTACAGCCTCACCAAGGGTAGATTGTGCCTTATCAATCTAGTGGCCTTCTACAGTGAAGTGATGGCATCGGTGGACAACAGAGCAACTGATGTCAACTGCCTGAGCTCGTGCAAGGCCTTTGACATGGTCCCACACCATATCCCTATGTCTAAATTGAGGTGGTTTTGAACAGTGAACTATTCAGTGGGTAAGAATTGGTTGGATAATTGCAGCCAGGGAGTTACTGTCAATGGCTCTACGTCCAAGAGGAGGCCAGTGATGAGTGCTGTCCCCTTTGAATCCATCTTGGAACTGGTGCTCTTTAACATCTTTATTAATGACATAATTGACAGTGAGATTAAGTATGTCCTCTGCAAATGTGCAGACAACACCATGCTGAGTGGTGCTGTTCATATGACAGAAGGGATGCTATCCAACAGGACCTGGACAGGCTTAAGAAGTAGGCTCATGTGAACCTAATGGGGTTCAACAGGACATTGCACTTGGATTGGAGTAATCCCAGATATGCGTACAGATTGGGAGAAAATCTCCCGCAGAGTTCACAGGGAGCAGCCTGGAGAGAAGGACTTCAGGGTTCTGGTAGATGAAAAGCTGGACACAAACCAGCAATGTGTTCTTGCTGCTTGGAAGGCCAATTGTGTTCTGGTCTGGATCAAAAGCGGGGGGGCCAGCAGGGTGAGGGAGGTGAGTGATTGTTCTCTGCTCTGCCCTTCTGAGGCCCCATCTGGAGTACTGTATCCATGCCCCAGCATTAAAAGATGCAGCACAGTTGTGATCATGAGGATGATCAGAGGGCCTCTCCTATGAAGAAAGGCTGAGAGAGCTGGGCTTGTTCAGCCTGGAAAAGGCTCCAGGGAGAATCCATTGTGGCTGTTCAATATTTAAAGGGAGCTTATTATAACAGGACAGAGTAGGACTTTTTACACAGTCTGCTGATGACAGGACAAGGGCAAATGGTTCTAAACTAAAATAGGGGATATTCAGATTAGATGGTAGGGGTAAATTCTTTACTTGGAGGGGGCAAGGCACTCGAACAGTTTGTCCAGAGAAGGTGTAAATGCCCCCATCCCTGGACATATTCAAGGCCAGACTGGATGGAGCCCTGGGCAGCCTAATCTAATGGGTGGCAACCCTGCCCTCAGCATGGGGTTAGAAATAGATGGTCTTTAAGGTTCCAGGCAAATCAAGCCATTCTATGAGTCTGAGTGTGCCTATCCTGCCTGTGAAACCAGCCCTGAGGAGATCTGCTAATAAGTAAAATAAAGCAACTCAGTTTGTTCTATTGACAAATTTGTAGAATGGCTGGTTCGAAAAATATTCTAATGATGTAGCCATCAGTTGCTATTAGTCATCAACAGAAAATCTCTCATCACCAATTAATAGTGTTGTGTCAACCTTTACACCTTCATATAGGGTTTTTATTAAAGCTATCAGTATACCATTATTTATAATATTAAGGAAAAGCTTTTATGATGAACACAATACTTCTTTCTTCAACAGTGGTGAGCAAATTATCTTCTGTACTTATTCTGGACCTCCACGCTGTAAAGCAAAAAGTAGACAGTTAACTATTTTCCACTAAAAGAAAGGGAAATTGAGATCCAATCTTCTTTTGCAGTTATAGATTAACAAACAACTCCTAGATTTAACTTCCTATTTACACTTTGATTTTTAATCTATAATGGAACACGTTACATATCAGAAAAATCATTACCTATCATTAACAGCTCATTTTCCATATGGAACAATATCAACAATATAAAACCCTCTGCAACCTATATTTGCAACTGCTCCCTATTCTCTCAGTTGGAAGAAATATGACTCTTACTCACTTTAGAAAGGTCAGACAAACAGCAGTAGTAGTAGTTTCAAAATTGTTTTTACTACCCAAATTCCAAAGGGCAAAGTAAAAGCAAAGCCCAGATAAGCCACTGTAATCTTTATAAGAAATCAGAAATTCACTGTTTTGCCAAACAAGGTTATTTTACAACTTGCCTTATGGTTAAAAAAGAAAAAAAAATGGAGGTAAAGAAGTATGTAACTACAGGAAAGAGATCATTTTATTTCAAATGTAAATACTCAACCCACTTGCATGCTGAAAAATAGATTTCCTCTACTAACATTGTTACCCTTTAAGTGTCCTTATCATTTAACAAAGCTACTGTCTAGCTCTTCAAATTCTGTGCATTCTCCCTTTTTAAGTGAAAATGTTTACATTTGAAAACTCTTAGAGAAGAAAAGCAGTTCTTCCTTGACTTTCCCACATAATGCTGCAATTGCAAATATTTCAGGAAATACTTACATCAAGATTAACTAAAATGTTCCCAACTATTAGAAGTGCAAAAATTAACTTCCAATTACATAATACTTTCCAAACAAGCTTGTATGAATTTTGTACTTCAGTCACATGGCAAGGACTGTTCCATGAACAGAATCCTGTGCTCCCATCCAACGTATTCCAATTGTACATTAAACAACTGTTATAAGACAAGAAGTGACTATGCTTAATGTAGGCTCCACCTATCACTACCTTTCTACCTCTGCTTTGAATCTGGATCTGGCAGTGACACCACAAGCTACTAATTAGGAGCTGGGAACCTCCTGCACCAAGGGTTTGTAGTTTTGATACTGTGTATCAAAGCTGCCAAAAGATCTTTGTAACAAAAATTACAATGTATTATCTTATGTGAAACTTTAAGAACCTGCAGAACTAAGAAGAATGAAGTAAGAAGACTTACTTGAATATATTCAATCTCTTCAACTGACACAAGTTTCCTTCTGTATTTTTGAGGTAAGATTCTTGCTAATTCCGAAGTGTCTGGTGCACCATGTGCCCTACTAACAGGTGAAATATTTTGGAAGGCCGGTGGTCTCCCTCCTACAGACTCCTGTGCATTTGAAGCGTGAGGTGACGGAACACTTGCTTGTAGAGATTCCTGTACTGAAACCCAGATTGAAAAACAATGTAAAGAAATATAACAAGACTGTAAAATTAATGAGATGAGCGGCAAATAAGTTATTGAGAATTAGTTTTGTCCTAACAGATATTAATGTACTCAACTGATCACAACCTGTTTTTACTGTTACTGAATACATCAAAAGCACAATGAAAATATTCTGAAATTAAGAGATAGTATATTCAAGTGGAAGAAATATTAATATGGAAGCAAAAATGAAGTCAGTATATATCTTAACAAAGGCTTTTTTTTTTTTTGGTGGGAAGCTTTCCTTGCGGAAAAAGTATGCAGTATCATAACTGTATTGTGGAGAGGGTAATGCAGAATGACAATTAAGATGAATAACTAAGGTCCACTAAGATGATGCTTTTGTCTGCTGCAACTGTAAAGAAAGACAGGTGAAGAAGAAAGGTGAATGTCACAACAATGACATATCACAATACATGCAACTCTGCACTTGTTTTTAATATACAACGGGGCAGTGTAGTGTATCAAATTATGTGCAGAATGAGGATTACATATTGAGTATCAGCAATCAAGCTGTTAATGAGATGTAGTGACCAAGTAGCATATTAAGTACTTTACAGGTGAGGGCAAGGAACAAGGCTTAAGGAGTTTGTGTGAGGGAAGCTGCCTCCAGTTTGAGAACAGGAAAACT